>NW_027183504.1:0-300000 GCF_041296385.1 Aphelocoma coerulescens | reverse complement strand
GTGCAACCATTCTAATAATGGATCCCAGTTTTCTCTTGGAGGTTTTCTACTTAGTGGGGCTAATCTGGCCCTCTCATCTACTTTGTGATTCCAGTGGCTAGTTGGGGTTTCCTTTTCTTGATGAGAGGCTACCCAGCCAACTAAAAAATTCCCCTTTTTTGCTACAGCAAGAATTTCTTGCCATTTTTCCTTTTGCCAAGCAGGGACCCTGTTTACTTCCCAGTCCTTTTTGTCCCAGAAGGGGAGCCATTCAGTACACCCTTTGAACACAGCAAAAGAATCAGTGTAAACATATACAGAGTCTGAGGTTTCAGATGCATGGTTAAATACACTCCAGACTGCTGCCAGTTCTCCCACTTGTGCACTACCTTCCCCTTCTGTTACAATTTGCTTGCCTGTATTTATTTGTAAGGCTACAGCACCACATTTCCAAACCTTACCTTCTCGCTTTGCTGATGCATCCGTAAACCACACATTCTGCAATCGTTCTGAGTACGGGGGAGCAACTTGGGTCATAGAAGGTGAAAAGTCAGTGGTGCTATTTAGGGTTACCTCATCTTGTAGAGGAAGATTTTTGCGAGCTCCTTCTGTTACTTGAAAAATGGTGCAATAATGTTCCATTTGAGCATACCGTTTGCAAACAGAGGCACGTTGGGCCACCCCGTCAGGGGGTGGGATTCCTGCCAAAACTGACTTGATGACTTGAAAAGGTTCCCTTAAAATCAGGGGTTGTTTGTGGGTAGTTTTCTCTGCTTCCTGAAAAGCAGTGCTGACCACGAATAAACTTTTTTCCCAGGTAGAATATCGTTTTTCTGCATCTTTAAAACTGCGTGAGTAAAAGCCTATGGGTCTGGTAGGACCATCGGGTCCTTTCTGCCATAAATGTGTAGACAGTCCAGAGCTTGCAAATCGCCATTCCATGTGTACTGGATCAGTGGGATGTATAGGACCTAGGGATTGGTATGTGTTAGCTTCAAAAATTAGGAGTTGTAGGGCCTCATCGTGCAAGGGAGTCCAATCCCACTTTGCTTTTTTTCCTAGCAAATCATACAGGGGCCTTGCAATTATTGAAAAGTCAGGAATGTGTTTCCTCCAAAAAATTAGCAGGCCTAAAGCATGCTGCAGGTCTTTTTTAGTCTCTGGGGTTTCAATTTGGTCTAGGTGGCTGAGGGTGTCTGGGGCAATACACACCATTCCTCCTTTCCACCAGATTCCCAAGAATTTTACTTCTAGGGAAGGGAGTTGTACTTTTTCAGGAGGAATACGTAAGCCCGGGGATTCTAGATGTTTAATGATGTTTGTTTGTGTTGTTTGTACAGGTGTAATCTCATCTCCTGCCACCAAAATGCCATCAATGTATTGGTATACTCTTACTCCTGGTGCAGGAGGAATGAGTGACAATTCTTGTGCTAGTGCATGATGTGCTAGAGTGGGTGAGTGTTTGAATCCTTGTGGGAGGCGAGTGAAAGTATATTGCTGGCCCTCCCCCGTGAAAGCAAAACGCTCCTGATCTTGTTCCTGCGAGGGGACCATAAAAAACATGTCCTTGACATCAATAGTGGCCATAATTTGATGAGCTTGTTCTTGTCTAGTAGCTCTCAGCTCAGCAATGTTTGGGACTGCAGCAGTGAGAGGCCCTGTATTTTGAGTTAAGCCGCCGATAGTCTCCTGTCAGTCTCCAGTTGCCATTAGGCTTGCGGACTGGCCACACAGGAGCATTGTAAGGGGAATGTGTTGCAATCACTATTCCTTTTTCTTTCAAATGTGCAATAATTGGTGTGATTCCTTCTCTGGCTCCTAAAGGCAAGGGGTAAGGTTTGACATTGGTTACTAGGGAGGGGGGAAGAGCAGGAGCAGAACTTAACAAACACAAATGGGAGGTTTCCTGCCCCAAAGTCCCTATTTTTCCTTCTTCATTGGTCCAAGGCCTTCCCTTTAGGAGGTCCAGACCCAGTGAATTTGTAGGAAATTCACCTGTAATCATTAGGGTGTCAACTGCTTTCTCTTCTGCCGGTAACCAGCGTCTTACCTTTGCTGTCATCTGGGCTTGGCTATTCTCAAAAACATCTGTGACACGTATACTCTTACGTGAGGGAGTGATTCCACGTGAGGAGGCATCTTCAATTTTAAGGGCAGACACCTGAGCACCAGTATCTACTAAAAAAGTTACCGGGGCTTTGTGGGGACCAGTAGGACAGGTTATTAACGGGTCTCCTCTGGAATTGTTAGAAAGGCGCCTGATGTGAATCCACCCTTCGCCCCCTGGCTTACCTTCTGCAAAGATAAGGGTTTTCTGTCACCTTCCCTTTCTTGTGGTTCCTCCAGGGGAGGGGCTGTAGCAGGGACAGCTTTTAATGGTTCCTCTTTTGCTGGCCACTCTTGGATGAATAGTTCTAATTTATTAGTGGGCTGGCCATCCATTAGGGTCCTTGGGACTCCCTTTTGTAAGCCCGCAATCCACAGGGCATTTCTTTTCTCCTTGCGTTCTTCCCCTGTATTTGTTTGTCTACCCAGCCCAGGGGAGAACCTTACCTTTTGGAGTTTTGCTGGGGACAGGGTTTTGCACTCTGTGCGCCGAATTGATCTAGAATCAGTTGTATTTGAAGGAATTGGGCCATATTTTCTCCCGTAATTAATTAATTCTTGTGCCACCTTCCCCCCCAGGTCCAAACCTTCCCTTTTGCCCGCTTAAGACTGAGGGAAATAGCTGCTGCCTCCAAGGTGGCTACAGCTCTTTCTGCAATTGGGAGACTTTCTATTTGTCCTTTTAGCTGCATGCCTATGGGTTTGACAGCTTCAGGGAGGCCTCTGATAAGAGGTATCATTCTCTCAGGATCCACAGGCACCATCACTGGAGATTCACCTCGTGGTGTTAATTTCCTATCATGCATCATTTGTAAACGAGCCGCTTTCTGTACACTTTCTACAGTCTGATTGACATTCCTTACTATAGCCAGGGGATCTCCTCTTTCTGAAGGACTGAGTCTGCCAGCCCAATCAGCAGCTCTCTGGGGAGGGACCAAGGAGCACGGTTATCTCCTGTGGTAAGGAAGACTCCTGCCCCTCCAGTACCCTTCTGCCTCTTTTTCTGAGAACAGAATTTGGTCAGCCCGTGTGAGAGAGAGTCTCCAAACACATTCAGTTTCAGATTCTTTGGGACTTTGGCTATACCCTTCCTTTAGTTTGGCCAATTCAGTAGCTGTAGATGGGATTTCTTTTGTGGTTATGTCAGGTGTGTCGTCGTCTGAAGCCTCATGGGTGTATTCTGTTTTAATGAAGGGACGGAGCGAGGCTGAGGGCTTTTCTGAGTGATTACGCAAGGATTCTAAGTCCGAGAGGGGGTACGCTTCTTTAGATAGTTCCAGCTCTGACTCCTTTTTTCCCTCATTTGCTGATCTTGCAAACAGCTCCTCTCGGAGCACACAGACAGTAGCCTTTTCATTCCTTATCTCTTCCTGGAGGAGGTGGGTGTTAGCTCCAGCTGAAATTGCAATGCTTTAACCAAATGCTGTAATGAAGCAGTAACTTCCGTATCAGCTTTCTGCTGGTGCTCTCTGTGTCCTACTGCAGCTAGCACAGCAGCAGCTAAGACAGAACATACCACTGGTTGCGCTTTACCTTTTTTGAGTCTCGCTCCTGTGCGCAGGACAGAGACTCGATCAACGAGTGCTTGGATATTATACCAATAGTTTTGTGCCCAGTCCGTCCCTGGAGGAGATGGCCTGGCACCAAATTCATCCAACAAAGTAAACAAAGCTTGTGTATGATGTCCCATGTTACTTACAAATGTCGGAGTGATCATTCCTAGAGGATGCCCAGCGTAAAGTAAATTTACAAAAGTCTCACCCCTGCACTCTGGGAAGGTTCCTCTTCTGCCAAACCAAAGAAAGTTACAAACACTGGAGTAGTCTCTCTTGAGGGACACCCCTTACAAAATGGTTTCTGAGGTCCTACTCCTTACACCTCGAGAGCACCTAGTGTTTACCAAAGTTACAAGTCTCAAAATTACTTTCCAAACTCCCAGGTCTTTTACCTACAGGAGTGCCAATTTCCCAGACCCTGGGCCTCGGGAGCACCGTTTTAGCTCAGGTGCATGTGCAAACACACAAGCAAACAAACAAACAAACAAAAGAGTAAGACAGAGTAAGAAAGGTAGAGAGGTGTTAGGAAATGTAGAAAGGTACGTTGTTTTATTTTCCTAAAATGATCCAATCATAAGAATTAGCAATTAATGCATTTTTTGGAAACAACACTCTCATTTTACGGGGATCCTGCCGACTATGCCAATAAAGTGTTACGATCCGGTTCAGACCCAGAAAGGCAAAGCAGGCGAAGTCTCTGAGCATAAACCAGAAAGAACTTCGAAGGTTCAAAATATTGCCAGATATGAGATTAAAACCAAACGAGATTAAATGTCGATGCCAAAAAATTGATGTATTTTATTTGACAGTAAAAGTAGGGCCCAGTTTGGGGCCAATCACCCTTGCAGTGCCTAAAGGGGCTCCAGCAGAGCTGGAGGGGGGCTGGGAGCAGCCGGAAGCGGGAGCAGCCAGAGCTGGGAGCACCTGCATCTTGGCCAAGGCAGCTGCCGCCAGGTTTGGTGGTGCCTGAGCAGGGCGGGGACGATGCCAGGGACATCCCGCAGTGACGTCTTCTCTTTTCCGCTGGGCGTGCGCTCGGTCCCAAAGCGCACGCCCATTCTGATCTCAGTCTCACTCCATGTTTAGACACGCTCACAGTCCTGGATTTCATCCCATGCCAGTGGCAGACCCGTGCAGCCCCAGAGCCAATACCAAGGCCAGGCTGAAGGCAAACGCCACATTTAGCCTTCACGCCAATGGTAGCTGTAATGTAAAACCCAGCCCTAACGCCGAGGCCTCTCCTAATTCCAGCCCCTTGCTAAATGCTCAGCCCTAAACCAAATGCAACGGTGTAATAAATGAATTGGTTTCAGGGTGTTGATTTTTACTGTTTGGAGGAGATAGAAAAGAGGGGAGTTGATAGTTGGATACATGGGCATGTTAACGGAGGATATTGCGAGACTGTCTGGGTGTAATATCGGAGTGTGAGCACTAGGTGGAGACGCAATTGGGGATGTGATGACGTGATGGACTAGAAAATGACCTCATGCAGGTGATGTCAACATCTTGGACCGCTTAGCCAATCATTCGACACCCTCGGGAAATGATTGGACAAAAATGCATCTTGATAAAGACCAATAGAACCCCTGGAAGCGAGCCAATCAGAAGAAGAATCCAAAATCCACCAATTGTGAACGGACAGAGGGCATAAGAACGGACCTGGGACTTTATCCGGGGAGCTCCTGCGGAACTTGGGGTCCAAGGTTGCACCCAGTGGGTCACACTGTCCTTTTTGTGTGCTGCTTTACTCTGGCTTGTCGTGCGGAGCCTGGGCTTATCCTGGGTTCTCGCTCTCAGTTGTTAATGAATAAACAAACGAGCTGGCTTTTCTTTTTTAAAAAAAGTCTCAGCTTCGTTTATAACAACGGTGAGCTCGAAGGCCAAAGCCAGCCCCAACTGCAACTCTTAAGATCAAGCCCAACACCAATCCCAGCTGAAGCCCTAAATCCAGCTTTGAGCCCAGCCCCAGCCCATACTCCAATGCCGCCTTTAGCTCTAACTCCCAAACTCAGCCCCAACTGCTGCCCTAAGGCCAACCATTCATGGAGTTAAGGCCAGTGCCCCAGGTGCACTCCCTAGCCCAAGGCAGGCTCCAAGCTCAAGGCCACCGTTAGCCCTAAGGGCAGGGCCAGCCCTAAGGCCGGCCTGAGCCGCAATGGCAGCCAAAGGCAGCCCAAGTGGGGCTTCAACGCCGCCCCCTCCCCCAGCCCGCCCTGATGCCGGCCCTGCCTCCCTGCGCTGCGAGCCAGGCGCTGTCCCCGCGTGTCACAGAGGCCGCGGCCTGTGGAGCAATCAGCGGGCTCGGTGCGGTGCTGGCACTGGCCGTCCCCGAGCCCCCTGCCTCTGGGGCAGTGTCGTCGCCCGGAGACGTCGTGGCCCCGCCGCCTGCGCCGCAGAGTTGTCACAAAGGGCAGCGGCGACATTAGGACTTCCTGGCCAGCTGCTATTTCCAGGCATGATGCTTAAGCATGGATCGGCCGCTTCTGATAGCGTGTCTGTCTTGGGCGAGCGTTTTTGTGATGGCTGTGCAGGCGCGTTGGATACAGCTGCAGGACGCTCTGTTTCCACAGAAAATTTGCGGCCAGCACTGCCAGGCATGGTCACAGGATGCCTGCTAGTAGTGGCTCAGCAGCTCTGAGACCGCTCTTTGCAGCGTCCAGCGGGGAGTTAAGGGCAGCGTTGAATCGAATGATAGCAATGCAAAAGGATGCAAAGCACAGCGTGTGAACAGGAGCTTTGGAGCGCTCGGCACACAGGATATTTCAGAGGAGAAATCCCCTGGTGCAGCTGGCCCCAATAAAGAGCGGCCGCTGCTGAATGCCACACTCCAGTGGCGTTTTAAATGTAATTTTTCTATTTTATAGGGTTTCATTTTTGCTAAGCTTTGGTAATGCCCGGGGTGTGATGTCATTGACCCGCTGCCTCTCGACCAATCAGATCGCTCCGCTACGTTCTGGCCCCGCCCCTCATTGTTTCCTCACAATGAGGAACCTTGGCGCTCGATTCCCATTGGCTGCCGCCCGGGGGGGCGGGGCTTAGGCTGCCTATATAAGGCGGCGGCGGTGGCGGGGCTTCACTTGCAGTCCCGGCGTGGAGGCGGCAGCAGCGGAGCGGAGCGGGCGGAGAGGAGCGGAAGCCCCGAGGCCGGAGCTCTGGGAGCGGCCCGGCCCTCAGCGCCGCGGCCCTGGAGCCCCAGGCCGGGGCGGGTGGGAAGGGGTGGCTGGGAGGGAGATGGGATGGTTCGCTGCGCCGCTTCTCGCCGCCAATGCGCCTTTTCTCTCTGCCACTTTTCTCAGGTACCTGCGCCGGCCCCTCCAGATGGCAGTGGGAGCGCCAGCAACCCCGGCTCGGCAAAGGCAGGGACGGGCAACTACCGCGGCAACGAGGGACCGCACCCCAGCTCGGCAAAGGCAGGGACGGGCAACTACCGGGGCAACGAGGGACAGCAACCCCGGCTCGGCAAAGGCAGGGCCCCAGCAGCGCCGGGGCAACGAGGGACAAAATCGGAAGAGTTCGGACACCACCCGAAGCCCACCAAAGGTAAAATCAGGTAATACCAGGTAATACCAGGTAAAACACGGTAATACCAGGTAAAACACGGTAATACCAGCTAATACCATCTAATATTATCTAATACAGGTAAAACACGGTAAAATCAGGTAATACCAGGTAAAATCAGCTAATGCCAGGTAAAACACGGTAAAACAAAATAAAATTGGCAAAAATCACATCAAATGCCTTGAGTGATCTTTGCTCTCCCAGCGAGTGGCTTGCGATGCAAACAAATCCCAAAGCCCCCGCCTTCCCCGTGGGAGAGGAGGCCGGAGCCCCCCCGGCCTCAGCTGGGGTGAGGAGCACGCATGGCCCGGGGCTGTCTCCGTCCCTCTGCATCCTGGGGGGTCCTGTGGTGTCTTCAGGCCTCTCCTGTCGGGGAACGATCGGGACTGGGGGGATCTCTGTCCAAGTCATGGCGGGAGATACTCGGGGCAGTCACCCCAGGGCTGAGAGGGACGGAGCCCCCCTGGCCCCAGCCCCCACACGCATTTCCCAGGGCGAGAGGGACCAGGATGTGCAGTTGGCGGAAAGGCTGCTCGGCCGCGGTGCTCTCTTGCGCGCCCGGTGCTGCGGCCACGCCTCCCGCTGCCTCTCCCGGCGCCCTCTCCTCGCTGCCGGCCTCAGTGGGCGGCGCCCGCCGTGTTCCCACCGTCATCCTTGCATTATTCTCCTTTTTAAAGGAGCCTCCAAGGCTTTAGCACATTAATAGCTGTCTCATCTCCTGTGGGAGCCACTTCGATTCTAATTTTACCAGCCTGCTTCAACCTTTCCAAGCCCAGGGCAGTCCCCTCGGAGCCGTCTAGTCTGTGGCTCTTACACCATGTGCTTAAGGGTGTTAAAGCCTGTTGGTCGTATTTTATGCCTTTTTTTGTTAAAAAGCAAGTCCATACCTGTAGTACGGGGTCTTTTGGTGCTGAAACTCTGCGCCCATGCTGGCAATGTCTCCCAATTACAAAAAAGGAAAAAGAAAAAAAAAAAAAAAAGAGAAGGGAAGGTCCGTCTGAGCAGCAGCTCACTGTGCTACCTTTAGTGCCGCCGAGATGGGGTGGGGGGAGCGAAGCAGTTGGAAGCGTCTTATCTGCCTCCTCTGATCTTGGGAGCAGTTTGGCTGCAAGGCGGCCGCCCGTCCTCCGAGTTGCAGGCGCGGTGCCCGGTCGCTGCAGCCGAGCCTTGGCCCACTCCCGGTGCTCTCAGCACGGCACGCAGCAGCAGGGGAGGGGTTCCACAACTCACTCGTGGTTCCGCTCCAGGGCTGCAGGTTCGGGGGGTTCTCCTCAGGCGGGCGGCGTCGGCTCCAGGAGGCCTCAGAGTGTCTCGCAGCAGGCAGTGGTGGTGGTGGTGGGGGGGGGGGGAGAGGCAAGGGTCAGCCTTCTTCGGTGGTGGTGATTTGAATACAGCGTACAGAGGGGGAGAAGGAAAGGAGTAAGTGTTGTATCATGCATTTAACCCGGCCAATACCAACGATTAGCAATGCAATTCCAGTAGCAATTGTTATTCCAAGTTGTGCTAACCATTTTCCCCACCCTGTGAGCCCAAAATACTTTAGGATGGTAGTGACCCATGAACTATCAAATACTTCTCGCGGTTGCATTGCATGAAACAAATTTCTAGTATGATTACTTATTTCTCTCATCTTAGCTCATGCCTCCTCAGCGGAGCTAGAGGCATTATGAATTGTAATACAACCCTCAGTTTCTGTTCTATTGAACATCCCACAAACTCCTTGTTCTTTTAACAATACCATATCTAAAGCTAATCTATTTTGCAGGGTCATTTTAGTATTTTGCTGGACTTGGGTGTATAATTCTCCAAATGCATCTTGTGTCCAATTGCTTCATATACTTAATTGCCAGGTAATATCTTCTAATACGAACTGGTGTCTTTTAAAGGTAACATAGGGAGTAAAGAAATTTTCCAGAAATAGAGATACTTTTTCTCCAGTGGTATAGTAATCTGGAATGTCAACTCCTTGAATTGCCCATTCTGCTCTTTGTGTTGCCTTTGAAGAGGGAACACTACGACAGTGACGTTCTTTAGACACTTTGGTGAAAGTAAAAATACGTCTGGGGCAAAGGGAGGGAATTCCAATTCCACACCTAAGTCCAGCATGTTGTTCTAATGACAAATGTGAATAAAATATCTCATCAGAGCATCCCCAAGCCATTCCAAGAGGGGCTATATATTTTGCAGTTTTCCACTTAGTTGCATCTGCAAAATCAAGGATGGTGATTTCTGGCTTAGTATTGATTGGAGTCCCACGGACTGGGTAGTGGGTAAAAGGAACTCCACATGGGTTGAGAAGGTATTTGTAGGAGGAGTTACAGGACTCATCTTGATTTCTCCAGCCTCTTGAGAGGTATCCCCAACAAGTACACACATCAGTTCCTAATGTTCGAATTCTAAGTGAAAACCATGTTTCTGGAGGATCTCCTGGTCCTTCTTTGCATGTTATCACCTTTGAGCAATTGACTAGAGGACTATCTTCTTTTGTAGTCTTTTTTAGTCTCTAAATTTACCTTTAAGAACTGTTTGTACAGACCATGCCCACATTAAATGTTGTCAGTCGATTGGGGTTCTATTCGTTATGTTCGGAAGTTGACCACAGCAGGAAGGGTTAAAAACTGTGCTATATTTGCCTTCATCTACATCTGGTGTGTAGAGTGGGTCAAACCGTGGATCCCATGGGTAAACAAGGCAGGGCTGTTTAGCATTATATTCCTCAAAGGTTATTGTCTCAGGGCTGAATTTACTTTTATCTAATTTGATGGCTGGGTGAGGGGATTCAATTTGAGATAAGATGGTTCTATTTACCTTTGGACGCCTAGTTCTACAATATTTCTGGTGCAACTGTCCTTCATGAGGTGCATCAGAAGGTGGGTCATATGTTTGGTAAAGGTTATGTACTATAGGGGTACCTCTGCACTCAACTTGGGCTCCATTTTTCTTACTTGTCCACTGTTCAGGTAGAGGCAATGGAGCTGCCACACTAGTCATATTGAGGACAAAAGATAAATTCAAGGGTACTATGTAAGATGGCAATCCTGGTTCAGCAGAATCAGGTAATGTTACACATACACCTTGATCAGTAGGATTCCATATTTTTGCAAACCCTTTTCCTAATTTCCAGGCAAGCTTCCTTTGATCTAGCTCTGCTAGCTAGCTCTGCTGAGCACATGCACAAGGTAAATAAGCATAAAAATAGAGCTAACATGTTACAATCCCAATTACCAGTAAACCGAAGCATAGTTCGTATCTGAGGTTTTTCATGCACAGTCCTGAATATTTTTTTCTCCTGTTGTTCAGTTACCTGTGAAAGACAAGAAAAAGTCTGTCCAGCCCCTTTCAGGGCTAATATTAAAATGTAGGAATAAGCCAGCGAGAGCTTATTTTGTGTTCTTTGCCATAAGCATCGTTTGCTTTCCAGGTATGCATGTTCAAAGGAGTAGTGAGTACCATGGGTACAGCTCCTGCGGTAGGCAGTTCCACCCATACAGGCTGTCCTGGGAAGCGTGCGGGTTTTTGATTACCTGTAGGTTTAGATGTTGCTGGTATCAAGGAGGGAGGCTGCAGATAAAAAGCTGTGAGTCTGGGACATCCATTTACTCCCCATTGCTCATGTACTGTTTTCACAGCATCCCGTAGTCGTTCAGTCCAATTAGAATGTTGAGGTTTCAGAAATCGCTTAAGCAGGCCATTTGTTCTCTCGACGATGCCATTTGCTTGTGGATAATGGGGTGTGTGAAATATCCACTGGATCCCTTCTTCTTTGGCCCATTTTTGGACGATGGTCGCTGTGAAATGTGCCCCGTTGTCGGATTGGATAGGTACAGGTTTTGGAAAGAAACTGAACCACATTTTAAGGGCTTCTAATGTGTTTGCACTAGTTGCCCGAGAGAAGGCTCCTGCTTGGACTAGTCCTGACCTGACTTCTACCGACACGTGTTGTTTGCCCTCAGACTTTCCAAAAGGTCCAATATCATCTACTTGCCATGTGTCCCACAGTCCCTTTCCTGTCTCTGATATGTGAGGGGGGTTGTTCTAAAGGGTGACGCTCTGATCGGGTCCGGCACTGCTCGCATGAAGATCTGCAGGTACGGCACATTTCCCGAGTCCCCGGCCATCCTCTGCTTGCTGCTTCCTTGTATAGGTCTTGTGCCCCGGTGTGCTGTCGCTTTAAGTGCAACCATTCTAATAATGGATCCCAGTTTTCTCTTGGAGGTTTTCTACTTAGTGGGGCTAATCTGGCCCTCTCATCTACTTTGTGATTCCAGTGGCTAGTTGGGGTTTCCTTTTCTTGATGAGAGGCTACCCAGCCAACTAAAAAATTCCCCTTTTTTGCTACAGCAAGAATTTCTTGCCATTTTTCCTTTTGCCAAGCAGGGACCCTGTTTACTTCCCAGTCCTTTTTGTCCCAGAAGGGGAGCCATTCAGTACACCCTTTGAACACAGCAAAAGAATCAGTGTAAACATATACAGAGTCTGAGGTTTCAGATGCATGGTTAAATACACTCCAGACTGCTGCCAGTTCTCCCACTTGTGCACTACCTTCCCCTTCTGTTACAATTTGCTTGCCTGTATTTATTTGTAAGGCTACAGCACCACATTTCCAAACCTTACCTTCTCGCTTTGCTGATGCATCCGTAAACCACACATTCTGCAATCGTTCTGAGTACGGGGGAGCAACTTGGATCATAGAAGGTGAAAAGTCAGTGGTGCTATTTAGGGTTACCTCATCTTGTAGAGGAAGATTTTTGCGAGCTCCTTCTGTTACTTGAAAAATGGTGCAATAATGTTCCATTTGAGCATACCGTTTGCAAACAGAGGCACGTTGGGCCACCCCGTCAGGGGGTGGGATTCCTGCCAAAACTGACTTGATGACTTGAAAAGGTTCCCTTAAAATCAGGGGTTGTTTGTGGGTAGTTTTCTCTGCTTCCTGAAAAGCAGTGCTGACCACGAATAAACTTTTTTCCCAGGTAGAATATCGTTTTTCTGCATCTTTAAAACTGCGTGAGTAAAAGCCTATGGGTCTGGTAGGACCATCGGGTCCTTTCTGCCATAAATGTATAGACAGTCCAGAGCTTGCAAATCGCCATTCCATGTGTACTGGATCAGTGGGATGTATAGGACCTAGGGATTGGTATGTGTTAGCTTCAAAAATTAGGAGTTGTAGGGCCTCATCGTGCAAGGGAGTCCAATCCCACTTTGCTTTTTTTCCTAGCAAATCATACAGGGGCCTTGCAATTATTGAAAAGTCAGGAATGTGTTTCCTCCAAAAAATTAGCAGGCCTAAAGCATGCTGCAGGTCTTTTTTAGTCTCTGGGGTTTCAATTTGGTCTAGGTGGCTGAGGGTGTCTGGGGCAATACACACCATTCCTCCTTTCCACCAGATTCCCAAGAATTTTACTTCTAGGGAAGGGAGTTGTACTTTTTCAGGAGGAATACGTAAGCCCGGGGATTCTAGATGTTTAATGATGTTTGTTTGTGTTGTTTGTACAGGTGTAATCTCATCTCCTGCCACCAAAATGCCATCAATGTATTGGTATACTCTTACTCCTGGTGCAGGAGGAATGAGTGACAATTCTTGTGCTAGTGCATGATGTGCTAGAGTGGGTGAGTGTTTGAATCCTTGTGGGAGGCGAGTGAAAGTATATTGCTGGCCCTCCCCCGTGAAAGCAAAACGCTCCTGATCTTGTTCCTGCGAGGGGACCATAAAAAACATGTCCTTGACATCAATAGTGGCCATAATTTGATGAGCTTGTTCTTGTCTAGTAGCTCTCAGCTCAGCAATGTTTGGGACTGCAGCAGTGAGAGGCCCTGTATTTTGAGTTAAGCCGCCGATAGTCTCCTGTCAGTCTCCAGTTGCCATTAGGCTTGCGGACTGGCCACACAGGAGCATTGTAAGGGGAATGTGTTGCAATCACTATTCCTTTTTCTTTCAAATGTGCAATAATTGGTGTGATTCCTTCTCTGGCTCCTAAAGGCAAGGGGTAAGGTTTGACATTGGTTACTAGGGAGGGGGGAAGAGCAGGAGCAGAACTTAACAAACACAAATGGGAGGTTTCCTGCCCCAAAGTCCCTATTTTTCCTTCTTCATTGGTCCAAGGCCTTCCCTTTAGGAGGTCCAGACCCAGTGAATTTGTAGGAAATTCACCTGTAATCATTAGGGTGTCAACTGCTTTCTCTTCTGCCGGTAACCAGCGTCTTACCTTTGCTGTCATCTGGGCTTGGCTATTCTCAAAAACATCTGTGACACGTATACTCTTACGTGAGGGAGTGATTCCACGTGAGGAGGCATCTTCAATTTTAAGGGCAGACACCTGAGCACCAGTATCTACTAAAAAAGTTACCGGGGCTTTGTGGGGACCAGTAGGACAGGTTATTAACGGGTCTCCTCTGGAATTGTTAGAAAGGCGCCTGATGTGAATCCACCCTTCGCCCCCTGGCTTACCTTCTGCAAAGATAAGGGTTTTCTGTCACCTTCCCTTTCTTGTGGTTCCTCCAGGGGAGGGGCTGTAGCAGGGACAGCTTTTAATGGTTCCTCTTTTGCTGGCCACTCTTGGATGAATAGTTCTAATTTATTAGTGGGCTGGCCATCCATTAGGGTCCTTGGGACTCCCTTTTGTAAGCCCGCAATCCACAGGGCATTTCTTTTCTCCTTGCGTTCTTCCCCTGTATTTGTTTGTCTACCCAGCCCAGGGGAGAACCTTACCTTTTGGAGTTTTGCTGGGGACAGGGTTTTGCACTCTGTGCGCCGAATTGATCTAGAATCAGTTGTATTTGAAGGAATTGGGCCATATTTTCTCCCGTAATTAATTAATTCTTGTGCCACCTTCCCCCCCAGGTCCAAACCTTCCCTTTTGCCCGCTTAAGACTGAGGGAAATAGCTGCTGCCTCCAAGGTGGCTACAGCTCTTTCTGCAATTGGGAGACTTTCTATTTGTCCTTTTAGCTGCATGCCTATGGGTTTCACAGCTTCAGGGAGGCCTCTGATAAGAGGTATCATTCTCTCAGGATCCACAGGCACCATCACTGGAGATTCACCTCGTGGTGTTAATTTCCTATCATGCATCATTTGTAAACGAGCCGCTTTCTGTACACTTTCTACAGTCTGATTGACATTCCTTACTATAGCCAGGGGATCTCCTCTTTCTGAAGGACTGAGTCTGCCAGCCCAATCAGCAGCTCTCTGGGGAGGGACCAAGGAGCACGGTTATCTCCTGTGGTAAGGAAGACTCCTGCCCCTCCAGTACCCTTCTGCCTCTTTTTCTGAGAACAGAATTTGGTCAGCCCGTGTGAGAGAGAGTCTCCAAACACATTCAGTTTCAGATTCTTTGGGACTTTGGCTATACCCTTCCTTTAGTTTGGCCAATTCAGTAGCTGTAGATGGGATTTCTTTTGTGGTTATGTCAGGTGTGTCGTCGTCTGAAGCCTCATGGGTGTATTCTGTTTTAATGAAGGGACGGAGCGAGGCTGAGGGCTTTTCTGAGTGATTACGCAAGGATTCTAAGTCCGAGAGGGGGTACGCTTCTTTAGATAGTTCCAGCTCTGACTCCTTTTTTCCCTCATTTGCTGATCTTGCAAACAGCTCCTCTCGGAGCACACAGACAGTAGCCTTTTCATTCCTTATCTCTTCCTGGAGGAGGTGGGTGTTAGCTCCAGCTGAACTTGCAATGCTTTAACCAAATGCTGTAATGAAGCAGTAACTTCCGTATCAGCTTTCTGCTGGTGCTCTCTGTGTCCTACTGCAGCTAGCACAGCAGCAGCTAAGACAGAACATACCACTGGTTGCGCTTTACCTTTTTTGAGTCTCGCTCCTGTGCGCAGGACAGAGACTCGATCAACGAGTGCTTGGATATTATACCAATAGTTTTGTGCCCAGTCCGTCCCTGGAGGAGATGGCCTGGCACCAAATTCATCCAACAAAGTAAACAAAGCTTGTGTATGATGTCCCATGTTACTTACAAATGTCGGAGTGATCATTCCTAGAGGATGCCCAGCGTAAAGTAAATTTACAAAAGTCTCACCCCTGCACTCTGGGAAGGTTCCTCTTCTGCCAAACCAAAGAAAGTTACAAACACTGGAGTAGTCTCTCTTGAGGGACACCCCTTACAAAATGGTTTCTGAGGTCCTACTCCTTACACCTCGAGAGCACCTAGTGTTTACCAAAGTTACAAGTCTCAAAATTACTTTCCAAACTCCCAGGTCTTTTACCTACAGGAGTGCCAATTTCCCAGACCCTGGGCCTCGGGAGCACCGTTTTAGCTCAGGTGCATGTGCAAACACACAAGCAAACAAACAAACAAACAAAAGAGTAAGACAGAGTAAGAAAGGTAGAGAGGTGTTAGGAAATGTAGAAAGGTACGTTGTTTTATTTTCCTAAAATGATCCAATCATAAGAATTAGCAATTAATGCATTTTTTGGAAACAACACTCTCATTTTACGGGGATCCTGCCGACTATGCCAATAAAGTGTTACGATCCGGTTCAGACCCAGAAAGGCAAAGCAGGCGAAGTCTCTGAGCATAAACCAGAAAGAACTTCGAAGGTTCAAAATATTGCCAGATATGAGATTAAAACCAAACGAGATTAAATGTCGATGCCAAAAAATTGATGTATTTTATTTGACAGTAAAAGTAGGGCCCAGTTTGGGGCCAATCACCCTTGCAGTGCCTAAAGGGGCTCCAGCAGAGCTGGAGGGGGGCTGGGAGCAGCCGGAAGCGGGAGCAGCCAGAGCTGGGAGCACCTGCATCTTGGCCAAGGCAGCTGCCGCCAGGTTTGGTGGTGCCTGAGCAGGGCGGGGACGATGCCAGGGACATCCCGCAGTGACGTCTTCTCTTTTCCGCTGGGCGTGCGCTCGGTCCCAAAGCGCACGCCCATTCTGATCTCAGTCTCACTCCATGTTTAGACACGCTCACAGTCCTGGATTTCATCCCATGCCAGTGGCAGACCCGTGCAGCCCCAGAGCCAATACCAAGGCCAGGCTGAAGGCAAACGCCACATTTAGCCTTCACGCCAATGGTAGCTGTAATGTAAAACCCAGCCCTAACGCCGAGGCCTCTCCTAATTCCAGCCCCTTGCTAAATGCTCAGCCCTAAACCAAATGCAACGGTGTAATAAATGAATTGGTTTCAGGGTGTTGATTTTTACTGTTTGGAGGAGATAGAAAAGAGGGGAGTTGATAGTTGGATACATGGGCATGTTAACGGAGGATATTGCGAGACTGTCTGGGTGTAATATCGGAGTGTGAGCACTAGGTGGAGACGCAATTGGGGATGTGATGACGTGATGGACTAGAAAATGACCTCATGCAGGTGATGTCAACATCTTGGACCGCTTAGCCAATCATTCGACACCCTCGGGAAATGATTGGACAAAAATGCATCTTGATAAAGACCAATAGAACCCCTGGAAGCGAGCCAATCAGAAGAAGAATCCAAAATCCACCAATTGTGAACAGACAGAGGGCATAAGAACGGACCTGGGACTTTATCCGGGGAGCTCCTGCGGAACTTGGGGTCCAAGGTTGCACCCAGTGGGTCACACTGTCCTTTTTGTGTGCTGCTTTACTCTGGCTTGTCGTGCGGAGCCTGGGCTTATCCTGGGTTCTCGCTCTCAGTTGTTAATGAATAAACAAACGAGCTGGCTTTTCTTTTTTAAAAAAAGTCTCAGCTTCGTTTATAACAACGGTGAGCTCGAAGGCCAAAGCCAGCCCCAACTGCAACTCTTAAGATCAAGCCCAACACCAATCCCAGCTGAAGCCCTAAATCCAGCTTTGAGCCCAGCCCCAGCCCATACTCCAATGCCGCCTTTAGCTCTAACTCCCAAACTCAGCCCCAACTGCTGCCCTAAGGCCAACCATTCATGGAGTTAAGGCCAGTGCCCCAGGTGCACTCCCTAGCCCAAGGCAGGCTCCAAGCTCAAGGCCACCGTTAGCCCTAAGGGCAGGGCCAGCCCTAAGGCCGGCCTGAGCCGCAATGGCAGCCAAAGGCAGCCCAAGTGGGGCTTCAACGCCGCCCCCTCCCCCAGCCCGCCCTGATGCCGGCCCTGCCTCCCTGCGCTGCGAGCCAGGCGCTGTCCCCGCGTGTCACAGAGGCCGCGGCCTGTGGAGCAATCAGCGGGCTCGGTGCGGTGCTGGCACTGGCCGTCCCCGAGCCCCCTGCCTCTGGGGCAGTGTCGTCGCCCGGAGACGTCGTGGCCCCGCCGCCTGCACCGCAGAGTTGTCACAAAGGGCAGCGGCGACATTAGGACTTCCTGGCCAGCCGCTATTTCCAGGCATGATGCTTAAGCATGGATCGGCCGCTTCTGATAGCGTGTCTGTCTTGGGCGAGCGTTTTTGTGATGGCTGTGCAGGCGCGTTGGATACAGCTGCAGGACGCTCTGTTTCCACAGAAAATTTGCGGCCAGCACTGCCAGGCATGGTCACAGGATGCCTGCTAGTAGTGGCTCAGCAGCTCTGAGACCGCTCTTTGCAGCGTCCAGCGGGGAGTTAAGGGCAGCGTTGAATCGAATGATAGCAATGCAAAAGGATGCAAAGCACAGCGTGTGAACAGGAGCTTTGGAGCGCTCGGCACACAGGATATTTCAGAGGAGAAATCCCCTGGTGCAGCTGGCCCCAATAAAGAGCGGCCGCTGCTGAATGCCACACTCCAGTGGCGTTTTAAATGTAATTTTTCTATTTTATAGGGTTTCATTTTTGCTAAGCTTTGGTAATGCCCGGGGTGTGATGTCATTGACCCGCTGCCTCTCGACCAATCAGATCGCTCCGCTACGTTCTGGCCCCGCCCCTCATTGTTTCCTCACAATGAGGAACCTTGGCGCTCGATTCCCATTGGCTGCCGCCCGGGGGGGCGGGGCTTAGGCTGCCTATATAAGGCGGCGGCGGTGGCGGGGCTTCACTTGCAGTCCCGGCGTGGAGGCGGCAGCAGCGGAGCGGAGCGGGCGGAGAGGAGCGGAAGCCCCGAGGCCGGAGCTCTGGGAGCGGCCCGGCCCTCAGCGCCGCGGCCCTGGAGCCCCAGGCCGGGGCGGGTGGGAGGGGGTGGCTGGGAGGGAGATGGGATGGTTCGCTGCGCCGCTTCTCGCCGCCAATGCGCCTTTTCTCTCTGCCACTTTTCTCAGGTACCTGCGCCGGCCCCTCCAGATGGCAGTGGGAGCGCCAGCAACCCCGGCTCGGCAAAGGCAGGGACGGGCAACTACCGCGGCAACGAGGGACCGCACCCCAGCTCGGCAAAGGCAGGGACGGGCAACTACCGGGGCAACGAGGGACAGCAACCCCGGCTCGGCAAAGGCAGGGCCCCAGCAGCGCCGGGGCAACGAGGGACAAAATCGGAAGAGTTCGGACACCACCCGAAGCCCACCAAAGGTAAAATCAGGTAATACCAGGTAATACCAGGTAAAACACGGTAATACCAGGTAAAACACGGTAATACCAGCTAATACCATCTAATATTATCTAATACAGGTAAAACACGGTAAAATCAGGTAATACCAGGTAAAATCAGCTAATGCCAGGTAAAACACGGTAAAACAAAATAAAATTGGCAAAAATCACATCAAATGCCTTGAGTGATCTTTGCTCTCCCAGCGAGTGGCTTGCGATGCAAACAAATCCCAAAGCCCCCGCCTTCCCCGTGGGAGAGGAGGCCGGAGCCCCCCCGGCCTCAGCTGGGGTGAGGAGCACGCATGGCCCGGGGCTGTCTCCGTCCCTCTGCATCCTGGGGGGTCCTGTGGTGTCTTCAGGCCTCTCCTGTCGGGGAACGATCGGGACTGGGGGGATCTCTGTCCAAGTCATGGCGGGAGATACTCGGGGCAGTCACCCCAGGGCTGAGAGGGACGGAGCCCCCCTGGCCCCAGCCCCCACACGCATTTCCCAGGGCGAGAGGGACCAGGATGTGCAGTTGGCGGAAAGGCTGCTCGGCCGCGGTGCTCTCTTGCGCGCCCGGTGCTGCGGCCACGCCTCCCGCTGCCTCTCCCGGCGCCCTCTCCTCGCTGCCGGCCTCAGTGGGCGGCGCCCGCCGTGTTCCCACCGTCATCCTTGCATTATTCTCCTTTTTAAAGGAGCCTCCAAGGCTTTAGCACATTAATAGCTGTCTCATCTCCTGTGGGAGCCACTTCGATTCTAATTTTACCAGCCTGCTTCAACCTTTCCAAGCCCAGGGCAGTCCCCTCGGAGCCGTCTAGTCTGTGGCTCTTACACCATGTGCTTAAGGGTGTTAAAGCCTGTTGGTCGTATTTTATGCCTTTTTTTGTTAAAAAGCAAGTCCATACCTGTAGTACGGGGTCTTTTGGTGCTGAAACTCTGCGCCCATGCTGGCAATGTCTCCCAATTACAAAAAAGGAAAAAGAAAAAAAAAAAAAAAGAGAAGGGAAGGTCCGTCTGAGCAGCAGCTCACTGTGCTACCTTTAGTGCCGCCGAGATGGGGTGGGGGGAGCGAAGCAGTTGGAAGCGTCTTATCTGCCTCCTCTGATCTTGGGAGCAGTTTGGCTGCAAGGCGGCCGCCCGTCCTCCGAGTTGCAGGCGCGGTGCCCGGTCGCTGCAGCCGAGCCTTGGCCCACTCCCGGTGCTCTCAGCACGGCACGCAGCAGCAGGGGAGGGGTTCCACAACTCACTCGTGGTTCTGCTCCAGAGGTGCAGGTTCGGGGGGTTCTCCTCAGGCGGGCGGCGTCGGCTCCAGGAGGCCTCAGAGTGTCTCGCAGCAGGCAGTGGTGGTGGTGGGGGGGGGGGGAGAGGCAAGGGTCAGCCTTCTTCGGTGGTGGTGATTTGAATACAGCGTACAGAGGGGGAGAAGGAAAGGAGTAAGTGTTGTATCATGCATTTAACCCGGCCAATACCAACGATTAGCAATGCAATTCCAGTAGCAATTGTTATTGCAAGTTGTGCTAACCATTTTCCCCACCCTGTGAGCCCAAAATACTTTAGGATGGTAGTGACCCATGAACTATCAAATACTTCTCGCAGTTGCATTGCATGAAACAAATTTCTAGTATGATTACTTATTTCTCTCATCTTAGCTCATGCCTCCTCAGCGGAGCTAGAGGCATTATGAATTGTAATACAACCCTCAGTTTCTGTTCTATTGAACATCCCACAAACTCCTTGTTCTTTTAACAATACCATATCTAAAGCTAATCTATTTTGCAGGGTCATTTTAGTATTTTGCTGGACTTGGGTGTATAATTCTCCAAATGCATCTTGTGTCCAATTGCTTCATATACTTAATTGCCAGGTAATATCTTCTAATACGAACTGGTGTCTTTTAAAGGTAACATAGGGAGTAAAGAAATTTTCCAGAAATAGAGATACTTTTTCTCCAGTGGTATAGTAATCTGGAATGTCAACTCCTTGAATTGCCCATTCTGCTCTTTGTGTTGCCTTTGAAGAGGGAACACTACGACAGTGACGTTCTTTAGACACTTTGGTGAAAGTAAAAATACGTCTGGGGCAAAGGGAGGGAATTCCAATTCCACACCTAAGTCCAGCATGTTGTTCTAATGACAAATGTGAATAAAATATCTCATCAGAGCATCCCCAAGCCATTCCAAGAGGGGCTATATATTTTGCAGTTTTCCACTTAGTTGCATCTGCAAAATCAAGGACGGTGATTTCTGGCTTAGTATTGATTGGAGTCCCACGGACTGGGTAGTGGGTAAAAGGAACTCCACATGGGTTGAGAAGGTATTTGTAGGAGGAGTTACAGGACTCATCTTGATTTCTCCAGCCTTTTGAGAGGTATCCCCAACAAGTACACACATCAGTTCCTAATGTTCGAATTCTAAGTGAAAACCATGTTTCTGGAGGATCTCCTGGTCCTTCTTTGCATGTTATCACCTTTGAGCAATTGACTAGAGGACTATCTTCTTTTGTAGTCTTTTTTAGTCTCTAAATTTACCTTTAAGAACTGTTTGTACAGACCATGCCCACATTAAATGTTGTCAGTCGATTGGGGTTCTATTTGTTATGTTCGGAAGTTGACCACAGCAGGAAGGGTTAAAAACTGTGCTATATTTGCCTTCATCTACATCTGGTGTGTAGAGTGGGTCAAACCGTGGATCCCATGGGTAAACAAGGCAGAGCTGTTTAGCATTATATTCCTCAAAGGTTATTGTCTCAGGGCTGAATTTACTTTTATCTAATTTGATGGCTGGGTGAGGGGATTCAATTTGAGATAAGATGGTTCTATTTACCTTTGGACGCCTAGTTCTACAATATTTCTGGTGCAACTGTCCTTCATGAGGTGCATCAGAAGGTGGGTCATATGTTTGGTAAAGGTTATGTACTATAGGGGTACCTCTGCACTCAACTTGGGCTCCATTTTTCTTACTTGTCCACTGTTCAGGTAGAGGCAATGGAGCTGCCACACTAGTCATATTGAGGACAAAAGATAAATTCAAGGGTACTATGTAAGATGGCAATCCTGGTTCAGCAGAATCAGGTAATGTTACACATACACCTTGATCAGTAGGATTCCATATTTTTGCAAACCCTTTTCCTAATTTCCAGGCAAGCTTCCTTTGATCTAGCTCTGCTAGCTAGCTCTGCTGAGCACATGCACAAGGTAAATAAGCATAAAAATAGAGCTAACATGTTACAATCCCAATTACCAGTAAACCGAAGCATAGTTCGTATCTGAGGTTTTTCATGCACAGTCCTGAATATTTTTTTCTCCTGTTGTTCAGTTACCTGTGAAAGACAAGAAAAAGTCTGTCCAGCCCCTTTCAGGGCTAATATTAAAATGTAGGAATAAGCCAGCGAGAGCTTATTTTGTGTTCTTTGCCATAAGCATCGTTTGCTTTCCAGGTATGCATGTTCAAAGGAGTAGTGAGTACCATGGGTACAGCTCCTGCGGTAGGCAGTTCCACCCATACAGGCTGTCCTGGGAAGCGTGCGGGTTTTTGATTACCTGTAGGTTTAGATGTTGCTGGTATCAAGGAGGGAGGCTGCAGATAAAAAGCTGTGAGTCTGGGACATCCATTTACTCCCCATTGCTCATGTACTGTTTTCACAGCATCCCGTAGTCGTTCAGTCCAATTAGAATGTTGAGGTTTCAGAAATCGCTTAAGCAGGCCATTTGTTCTCTCGACGATGCCATTTGCTTGTGGATAATGGGGTGTGTGAAATATCCACTGGATCCCTTCTTCTTTGGCCCATTTTTGGACGATGGTCGCTGTGAAATGTGCCCCGTTGTCGGATTGGATAGGTACAGGTTTTGGAAAGAAACTGAACCACATTTTAAGGGCTTCTAATGTGTTTGCACTAGTTGCCCGAGAGAAGGCTCCTGCTTGGACTAGTCCTGACCTGACTTCTACCGACACGTGTTGTTTGCCCTCAGACTTTCCAAAAGGTCCAATATCATCTACTTGCCATGTGTCCCACAGTCCCTTTCCTGTCTCTGATATGTGAGGGGGGTTGTTCTAAAGGGTGACGCTCTGATTGGGTCCGGCACTGCTCGCATGAAGATCTGCAGGTACGGCACATTTCCCGAGTCCCCGGCCATCCTCTGCTTGCTGCTTCCTTGTATAGGTCTTGTGCCCCGGTGTGCTGTCGCTTTAAGTGCAACCATTCTAATAATGGATCCCAGTTTTCTCTTGGAGGTTTTCTACTTAGTGGGGCTAATCTGGCCCTCTCATCTACTTTGTGATTCCAGTGGCTAGTTGGGGTTTCCTTTTCTTGATGAGAGGCTACCCAGCCAACTAAAAAATTCCCCTTTTTTGCTACAGCAAGAATTTCTTGCCATTTTTCCTTTTGCCAAGCAGGGACCCTGTTTACTTCCCAGTCCTTTTTGTCCCAGAAGGGGAGCCATTCAGTACACCCTTTGAACACAGCAAAAGAATCAGTGTAAACATATACAGAGTCTGAGGTTTCAGATGCATGGTTAAATACACTCCAGACTGCTGCCAGTTCTCCCACTTGTGCACTACCTTCCCCTTCTGTTACAATTTGCTTGCCTGTATTTATTTGTAAGGCTACAGCACCACATTTCCAAACCTTACCTTCTCGCTTTGCTGATGCATCCGTAAACCACACATTCTGCAATCGTTCTGAGTACGGGGGAGCAACTTGGATCATAGAAGGTGAAAAGTCAGTGGTGCTATTTAGGGTTACCTCATCTTGTAGAGGAAGATTTTTGCGAGCTCCTTCTGTTACTTGAAAAATGGTGCAATAATGTTCCATTTGAGCATACCGTTTGCAAACAGAGGCACGTTGGGCCACCCCGTCAGGGGGTGGGATTCCTGCCAAAACTGACTTGATGACTTGAAAAGGTTCCCTTAAAATCAGGGGTTGTTTGTGGGTAGTTTTCTCTGCTTCCTGAAAAGCAGTGCTGACCACGAATAAACTTTTTTCCCAGGTAGAATATCGTTTTTCTGCATCTTTAAAACTGCGTGAGTAAAAGCCTATGGGTCTGGTAGGACCATCGGGTCCTTTCTGCCATAAATGTATAGACAGTCCAGAGCTTGCAAATCGCCATTCCATGTGTACTGGATCAGTGGGATGTATAGGACCTAGGGATTGGTATGTGTTAGCTTCAAAAATTAGGAGTTGTAGGGCCTCATCGTGCAAGGGAGTCCAATCCCACTTTGCTTTTTTTCCTAGCAAATCATACAGGGGCCTTGCAATTATTGAAAAGTCAGGAATGTGTTTCCTCCAAAAAATTAGCAGGCCTAAAGCATGCTGCAGGTCTTTTTTAGTCTCTGGGGTTTCAATTTGGTCTAGGTGGCTGAGGGTGTCTGGGGCAATACACACCATTCCTCCTTTCCACCAGATTCCCAAGAATTTTACTTCTAGGGAAGGGAGTTGTACTTTTTCAGGAGGAATACGTAAGCCCGGGGATTCTAGATGTTTAATGATGTTTGTTTGTGTTGTTTGTACAGGTGTAATCTCATCTCCTGCCACCAAAATGCCATCAATGTATTGGTATACTCTTACTCCTGGTGCAGGAGGAATGAGTGACAATTCTTGTGCTAGTGCATGATGTGCTAGAGTGGGTGAGTGTTTGAATCCTTGTGGGAGGCGAGTGAAAGTATATTGCTGGCCCTCCCCCGTGAAAGCAAAACGCTCCTGATCTTGTTCCTGCGAGGGGACCATAAAAAACATGTCCTTGACATCAATAGTGGCCATAATTTGATGAGCTTGTTCTTGTCTAGTAGCTCTCAGCTCAGCAATGTTTGGGACTGCAGCAGTGAGAGGCCCTGTATTTTGAGTTAAGCCGCCGATAGTCTCCTGTCAGTCTCCAGTTGCCATTAGGCTTGCGGACTGGCCACACAGGAGCATTGTAAGGGGAATGTGTTGCAATCACTATTCCTTTTTCTTTCAAATGTGCAATAATTGGTGTGATTCCTTCTCTGGCTCCTAAAGGCAAGGGGTAAGGTTTGACATTGGTTACTAGGGAGGGGGGAAGAGCAGGAGCAGAACTTAACAAACACAAATGGGAGGTTTCCTGCCCCAAAGTCCCTATTTTTCCTTCTTCATTGGTCCAAGGCCTTCCCTTTAGGAGGTCCAGACCCAGTGAATTTGTAGGAAATTCACCTGTAATCATTAGGGTGTCAACTGCTTTCTCTTCTGCCGGTAACCAGCGTCTTACCTTTGCTGTCATCTGGGCTTGGCTATTCTCAAAAACATCTGTGACACGTATACTCTTACGTGAGGGAGTGATTCCACGTGAGGAGGCATCTTCAATTTTAAGGGCAGACACCTGAGCACCAGTATCTACTAAAAAAGTTACCGGGGCTTTGTGGGGACCAGTAGGACAGGTTATTAACGGGTCTCCTCTGGAATTGTTAGAAAGGCGCCTGATGTGAATCCACCCTTCGCCCCCTGGCTTACCTTCTGCAAAGATAAGGGTTTTCTGTCACCTTCCCTTTCTTGTGGTTCCTCCAGGGGAGGGGCTGTAGCAGGGACAGCTTTTAATGGTTCCTCTTTTGCTGGCCACTCTTGGATGAATAGTTCTAATTTATTAGTGGGCTGGCCATCCATTAGGGTCCTTGGGACTCCCTTTTGTAAGCCCGCAATCCACAGGGCATTTCTTTTCTCCTTGCGTTCTTCCCCTGTATTTGTTTGTCTACCCAGCCCAGGGGAGAACCTTACCTTTTGGAGTTTTGCTGGGGACAGGGTTTTGCACTCTGTGCGCCGAATTGATCTAGAATCAGTTGTATTTGAAGGAATTGGGCCATATTTTCTCCCGTAATTAATTAATTCTTGTGCCACCTTCCCCCCCAGGTCCAAACCTTCCCTTTTGCCCGCTTAAGACTGAGGGAAATAGCTGCTGCCTCCAAGGTGGCTACAGCTCTTTCTGCAATTGGGAGACTTTCTATTTGTCCTTTTAGCTGCATGCCTATGGGTTTCACAGCTTCAGGGAGGCCTCTGATAAGAGGTATCATTCTCTCAGGATCCACAGGCACCATCACTGGAGATTCACCTCGTGGTGTTAATTTCCTATCATGCATCATTTGTAAACGAGCCGCTTTCTGTACACTTTCTACAGTCTGATTGACATTCCTTACTATAGCCAGGGGATCTCCTCTTTCTGAAGGACTGAGTCTGCCAGCCCAATCAGCAGCTCTCTGGGGAGGGACCAAGGAGCACGGTTATCTCCTGTGGTAAGGAAGACTCCTGCCCCTCCAGTACCCTTCTGCCTCTTTTTCTGAGAACAGAATTTGGTCAGCCCGTGTGAGAGAGAGTCTCCAAACACATTCAGTTTCAGATTCTTTGGGACTTTGGCTATACCCTTCCTTTAGTTTGGCCAATTCAGTAGCTGTAGATGGGATTTCTTTTGTGGTTATGTCAGGTGTGTCGTCGTCTGAAGCCTCATGGGTGTATTCTGTTTTAATGAAGGGACGGAGCGAGGCTGAGGGCTTTTCTGAGTGATTACGCAAGGATTCTAAGTCCGAGAGGGGGTACGCTTCTTTAGATAGTTCCAGCTCTGACTCCTTTTTTCCCTCATTTGCTGATCTTGCAAACAGCTCCTCTCGGAGCACACAGACAGTAGCCTTTTCATTCCTTATCTCTTCCTGGAGGAGGTGGGTGTTAGCTCCAGCTGAACTTGCAATGCTTTAACCAAATGCTGTAATGAAGCAGTAACTTCCGTATCAGCTTTCTGCTGGTGCTCTCTGTGTCCTACTGCAGCTAGCACAGCAGCAGCTAAGACAGAACATACCACTGGTTGCGCTTTACCTTTTTTGAGTCTCGCTCCTGTGCGCAGGACAGAGACTCGATCAACGAGTGCTTGGATATTATACCAATAGTTTTGTGCCCAGTCCGTCCCTGGAGGAGATGGCCTGGCACCAAATTCATCCAACAAAGTAAACAAAGCTTGTGTATGATGTCCCATGTTACTTACAAATGTCGGAGTGATCATTCCTAGAGGATGCCCAGCGTAAAGTAAATTTACAAAAGTCTCACCCCTGCACTCTGGGAAGGTTCCTCTTCTGCCAAACCAAAGAAAGTTACAAACACTGGAGTAGTCTCTCTTGAGGGACACCCCTTACAAAATGGTTTCTGAGGTCCTACTCCTTACACCTCGAGAGCACCTAGTGTTTACCAAAGTTACAAGTCTCAAAATTACTTTCCAAACTCCCAGGTCTTTTACCTACAGGAGTGCCAATTTCCCAGACCCTGGGCCTCGGGAGCACCGTTTTAGCTCAGGTGCATGTGCAAACACACAAGCAAACAAACAAACAAACAAAAGAGTAAGACAGAGTAAGAAAGGTAGAGAGGTGTTAGGAAATGTAGAAAGGTACGTTGTTTTATTTTCCTAAAATGATCCAATCATAAGAATTAGCAATTCATGCATTTTTTGGAAACAACACTCTCATTTTACGGGGATCCTGCCGACTATGCCAATAAAGTGTTACGATCCGGTTCAGACCCAGAAAGGCAAAGCAGGCGAAGTCTCTGAGCATAAACCAGAAAGAACTTCGAAGGTTCAAAATATTGCCAGATATGAGATTAAAACCAAACGAGATTAAATGTCGATGCCAAAAAATTGATGTATTTTATTTGACAGTAAAAGTAGGGCCCAGTTTGGGGCCAATCACCCTTGCAGTGCCTAAAGGGGCTCCAGCAGAGCTGGAGGGGGGCTGGGAGCAGCCGGAAGCGGGAGCAGCCAGAGCTGGGAGCACCTGCATCTTGGCCAAGGCAGCTGCCGCCAGGTTTGGTGGTGCCTGAGCAGGGCGGGGACGATGCCAGGGACATCCCGCAGTGACGTCTTCTCTTTTCCGCTGGGCGTGCGCTCGGTCCCAAAGCGCACGCCCATTCTGATCTCAGTCTCACTCCATGTTTAGACACGCTCACAGTCCTGGATTTCATCCCATGCCAGTGGCAGACCCGTGCAGCCCCAGAGCCAATACCAAGGCCAGGCTGAAGGCAAACGCCACATTTAGCCTTCACGCCAATGGTAGCTGTAATGTAAAACCCAGCCCTAACGCCGAGGCCTCTCCTAATTCCAGCCCCTTGCTAAATGCTCAGCCCTAAACCAAATGCAACGGTGTAATAAATGAATTGGTTTCAGGGTGTTGATTTTTACTGTTTGGAGGAGATAGAAAAGAGGGGAGTTGATAGTTGGATACATGGGCATGTTAACGGAGGATATTGCGAGACTGTCTGGGTGTAATATCGGAGTGTGAGCACTAGGTGGAGACGCAATTGGGGATGTGATGACGTGATGGACTAGAAAATGACCTCATGCAGGTGATGTCAACATCTTGGACCGCTTAGCCAATCATTCGACACCCTCGGGAAATGATTGGACAAAAATGCATCTTGATAAAGACCAATAGAACCCCTGGAAGCGAGCCAATCAGAAGAAGAATCCAAAATCCACCAATTGTGAACAGACAGAGGGCATAAGAACGGACCTGGGACTTTATCCGGGGAGCTCCTGCGGAACTTGGGGTCCAAGGTTGCACCCAGTGGGTCACACTGTCCTTTTTGTGTGCTGCTTTACTCTGGCTTGTCGTGCGGAGCCTGGGCTTATCCTGGGTTCTCGCTCTCAGTTGTTAATGAATAAACAAACGAGCTGGCTTTTCTTTTTTAAAAAAAGTCTCAGCTTCGTTTATAACAACGGTGAGCTCGAAGGCCAAAGCCAGCCCCAACTGCAACTCTTAAGATCAAGCCCAACACCAATCCCAGCTGAAGCCCTAAATCCAGCTTTGAGCCCAGCCCCAGCCCATACTCCAATGCCGCCTTTAGCTCTAACTCCCAAACTCAGCCCCAACTGCTGCCCTAAGGCCAACCATTCATGGAGTTAAGGCCAGTGCCCCAGGTGCACTCCCTAGCCCAAGGCAGGCTCCAAGCTCAAGGCCACCGTTAGCCCTAAGGGCAGGGCCAGCCCTAAGGCCGGCCTGAGCCGCAATGGCAGCCAAAGGCAGCCCAAGTGGGGCTTCAACGCCGCCCCCTCCCCCAGCCCGCCCTGATGCCGGCCCTGCCTCCCTGCGCTGCGAGCCAGGCGCTGTCCCCGCGTGTCACAGAGGCCGCGGCCTGTGGAGCAATCAGCGGGCTCGGTGCGGTGCTGGCACTGGCCGTCCCCGAGCCCCCTGCCTCTGGGGCAGTGTCGTCGCCCGGAGACGTCGTGGCCCCGCCGCCTGCACCGCAGAGTTGTCACAAAGGGCAGCGGCGACATTAGGACTTCCTGGCCAGCCGCTATTTCCAGGCATGATGCTTAAGCATGGATCGGCCGCTTCTGATAGCGTGTCTGTCTTGGGCGAGCGTTTTTGTGATGGCTGTGCAGGCGCGTTGGATACAGCTGCAGGACGCTCTGTTTCCACAGAAAATTTGCGGCCAGCACTGCCAGGCATGGTCACAGGATGCCTGCTAGTAGTGGCTCAGCAGCTCTGAGACCGCTCTTTGCAGCGTCCAGCGGGGAGTTAAGGGCAGCGTTGAATCGAATGATAGCAATGCAAAAGGATGCAAAGCACAGCGTGTGAACAGGAGCTTTGGAGCGCTCGGCACACAGGATATTTCAGAGGAGAAATCCCCTGGTGCAGCTGGCCCCAATAAAGAGCGGCCGCTGCTGAATGCCACACTCCAGTGGCGTTTTAAATGTAATTTTTCTATTTTATAGGGTTTCATTTTTGCTAAGCTTTGGTAATGCCCGGGGTGTGATGTCATTGACCCGCTGCCTCTCGACCAATCAGATCGCTCCGCTACGTTCTGGCCCCGCCCCTCATTGTTTCCTCACAATGAGGAACCTTGGCGCTCGATTCCCATTGGCTGCCGCCCGGGGGGGCGGGGCTTAGGCTGCCTATATAAGGCGGCGGCGGTGGCGGGGCTTCACTTGCAGTCCCGGCGTGGAGGCGGCAGCAGCGGAGCGGAGCGGGCGGAGAGGAGCGGAAGCCCCGAGGCCGGAGCTCTGGGAGCGGCCCGGCCCTCAGCGCCGCGGCCCTGGAGCCCCAGGCCGGGGCGGGTGGGAGGGGGTGGCTGGGAGGGAGATGGGATGGTTCGCTGCGCCGCTTCTCGCCGCCAATGCGCCTTTTCTCTCTGCCACTTTTCTCAGGTACCTGCGCCGGCCCCTCCAGATGGCAGTGGGAGCGCCAGCAACCCCGGCTCGGCAAAGGCAGGGACGGGCAACTACCGCGGCAACGAGGGACCGCACCCCAGCTCGGCAAAGGCAGGGACGGGCAACTACCGGGGCAACGAGGGACAGCAACCCCGGCTCGGCAAAGGCAGGGCCCCAGCAGCGCCGGGGCAACGAGGGACAAAATCGGAAGAGTTCGGACACCACCCGAAGCCCACCAAAGGTAAAATCAGGTAATACCAGGTAATACCAGGTAAAACACGGTAATACCAGGTAAAACACGGTAATACCAGCTAATACCATCTAATATTATCTAATACAGGTAAAACACGGTAAAATCAGGTAATACCAGGTAAAATCAGCTAATGCCAGGTAAAACACGGTAAAACAAAATAAAATTGGCAAAAATCACATCAAATGCCTTGAGTGATCTTTGCTCTCCCAGCGAGTGGCTTGCGATGCAAACAAATCCCAAAGCCCCCGCCTTCCCCGTGGGAGAGGAGGCCGGAGCCCCCCCGGCCTCAGCTGGGGTGAGGAGCACGCATGGCCCGGGGCTGTCTCCGTCCCTCTGCATCCTGGGGGGTCCTGTGGTGTCTTCAGGCCTCTCCTGTCGGGGAACGATCGGGACTGGGGGGATCTCTGTCCAAGTCATGGCGGGAGATACTCGGGGCAGTCACCCCAGGGCTGAGAGGGACGGAGCCCCCCTGGCCCCAGCCCCCACACGCATTTCCCAGGGCGAGAGGGACCAGGATGTGCAGTTGGCGGAAAGGCTGCTCGGCCGCGGTGCTCTCTTGCGCGCCCGGTGCTGCGGCCACGCCTCCCGCTGCCTCTCCCGGCGCCCTCTCCTCGCTGCCGGCCTCAGTGGGCGGCGCCCGCCGTGTTCCCACCGTCATCCTTGCATTATTCTCCTTTTTAAAGGAGCCTCCAAGGCTTTAGCACATTAATAGCTGTCTCATCTCCTGTGGGAGCCACTTCGATTCTAATTTTACCAGCCTGCTTCAACCTTTCCAAGCCCAGGGCAGTCCCCTCGGAGCCGTCTAGTCTGTGGCTCTTACACCATGTGCTTAAGGGTGTTAAAGCCTGTTGGTCGTATTTTATGCCTTTTTTTGTTAAAAAGCAAGTCCATACCTGTAGTACGGGGTCTTTTGGTGCTGAAACTCTGCGCCCATGCTGGCAATGTCTCCCAATTACAAAAAAGGAAAAAGAAAAAAAAAAAAAAAGAGAAGGGAAGGTCCGTCTGAGCAGCAGCTCACTGTGCTACCTTTAGTGCCGCCGAGATGGGGTGGGGGGAGCGAAGCAGTTGGAAGCGTCTTATCTGCCTCCTCTGATCTTGGGAGCAGTTTGGCTGCAAGGCGGCCGCCCGTCCTCCGAGTTGCAGGCGCGGTGCCCGGTCGCTGCAGCCGAGCCTTGGCCCACTCCCGGTGCTCTCAGCACGGCACGCAGCAGCAGGGGAGGGGTTCCACAACTCACTCGTGGTTCTGCTCCAGAGGTGCAGGTTCGGGGGGTTCTCCTCAGGCGGGCGGCGTCGGCTCCAGGAGGCCTCAGAGTGTCTCGCAGCAGGCAGTGGTGGTGGGGGGGGGGGGGGGAGAGGCAAGGGTCAGCCTTCTTCGGTGGTGGTGATTTGAATACAGCGTACAGAGGGGGAGAAGGAAAGGAGTAAGTGTTGTATCATGCATTTAACCCGGCCAATACCAACGATTAGCAATGCAATTCCAGTAGCAATTGTTATTGCAAGTTGTGCTAACCATTTTCCCCACCCTGTGAGCCCAAAATACTTTAGGATGGTAGTGACCCATGAACTATCAAATACTTCTCGCAGTTGCATTGCATGAAACAAATTTCTAGTATGATTACTTATTTCTCTCATCTTAGCTCATGCCTCCTCAGCGGAGCTAGAGGCATTATGAATTGTAATACAACCCTCAGTTTCTGTTCTATTGAACATCCCACAAACTCCTTGTTCTTTTAACAATACCATATCTAAAGCTAATCTATTTTGCAGGGTCATTTTAGTATTTTGCTGGACTTGGGTGTATAATTCTCCAAATGCATCTTGTGTCCAATTGCTTCATATACTTAATTGCCAGGTAATATCTTCTAATACGAACTGGTGTCTTTTAAAGGTAACATAGGGAGTAAAGAAATTTTCCAGAAATAGAGATACTTTTTCTCCAGTGGTATAGTAATCTGGAATGTCAACTCCTTGAATTGCCCATTCTGCTCTTTGTGTTGCCTTTGAAGAGGGAACACTACGACAGTGACGTTCTTTAGACACTTTGGTGAAAGTAAAAATACGTCTGGGGCAAAGGGAGGGAATTCCAATTCCACACCTAAGTCCAGCATGTTGTTCTAATGACAAATGTGAATAAAATATCTCATCAGAGCATCCCCAAGCCATTCCAAGAGGGGCTATATATTTTGCAGTTTTCCACTTAGTTGCATCTGCAAAATCAAGGACGGTGATTTCTGGCTTAGTATTGATTGGAGTCCCACGGACTGGGTAGTGGGTAAAAGGAACTCCACATGGGTTGAGAAGGTATTTGTAGGAGGAGTTACAGGACTCATCTTGATTTCTCCAGCCTTTTGAGAGGTATCCCCAACAAGTACACACATCAGTTCCTAATGTTCGAATTCTAAGTGAAAACCATGTTTCTGGAGGATCTCCTGGTCCTTCTTTGCATGTTATCACCTTTGAGCAATTGACTAGAGGACTATCTTCTTTTGTAGTCTTTTTTAGTCTCTAAATTTACCTTTAAGAACTGTTTGTACAGACCATGCCCACATTAAATGTTGTCAGTCGATTGGGGTTCTATTTGTTATGTTCGGAAGTTGACCACAGCAGGAAGGGTTAAAAACTGTGCTATATTTGCCTTCATCTACATCTGGTGTGTAGAGTGGGTCAAACCGTGGATCCCATGGGTAAACAAGGCAGAGCTGTTTAGCATTATATTCCTCAAAGGTTATTGTCTCAGGGCTGAATTTACTTTTATTTAATTTGATGGCTGGGTGAGGGGATTCAATTTGAGATAAGATGGTTCTATTTACCTTTGGACGCCTAGTTCTACAATATTTCTGGTGCAACTGTCCTTCATGAGGTGCATCAGAAGGTGGGTCATATGTTTGGTAAAGGTTATGTACTATAGGGGTACCTCTGCACTCAACTTGGGCTCCATTTTTCTTACTTGTCCACTGTTCAGGTAGAGGCAATGGAGCTGCCACACTAGTCATATTGAGGACAAAAGATAAATTCAAGGGTACTATGTAAGATGGCAATCCTGGTTCAGCAGAATCAGGTAATGTTACACATACACCTTGATCAGTAGGATTCCATATTTTTGCAAACCCTTTTCCTAATTTCCAGGCAAGCTTCCTTTGATCTAGCTCTGCTAGCTAGCTCTGCTGAGCACATGCACAAGGTAAATAAGCATAAAAATAGAGCTAACATGTTACAATCAGAATTACCAGTAAACCGAAGCATAGTTCGTATCTGAGGTTTTTCATGCACAGTCCTGAATATTTTTTTCTCCTGTTGTTCAGTTACCTGTGAAAGACAAGAAAAAGTCTGTCCAGCCCCTTTCAGGGCTAATATTAAAATGTAGGAATAAGCCAGCGAGAGCTTATTTTGTGTTCTTTGCCATAAGCATCGTTTGCTTTCCAGGTATGCATGTTCAAAGGAGTAGTGAGTACCATGGGTACAGCTCCTGCGGTAGGCAGTTCCACCCATACAGGCTGTCCTGGGAAGCGTGCGGGTTTTTGATTACCTGTAGGTTTAGATGTTGCTGGTATCAAGGAGGGAGGCTGCAGATAAAAAGCTGTGAGTCTGGGACATCCATTTACTCCCCATTGCTCATGTACTGTTTTCACAGCATCCCATAGTCGTTCAGTCCAATTAGAATGTTGAGGTTTCAGAAATCGCTTAAGCAGGCCATTTGTTCTCTCGACGATGCCATTTGCTTGTGGATAATGGGGTGTGTGAAATATCCACTGGATCCCTTCTTCTTTGGCCCATTTTTGGACGATGGTCGCTGTGAAATGTGCCCCGTTGTCGGATTGGATAGGTACAGGTTTTGGAAAGAAACTGAACCACATTTTAAGGGCTTCTAATGTGTTTGCACTAGTTGCCCGAGAGAAGGCTCCTGCTTGGACTAGTCCTGACCTGACTTCTACCGACACGTGTTGTTTGCCCTCAGACTTTCCAAAAGGTCCAATATCATCTACTTGCCATGTGTCCCACAGTCCCTTTCCTGTCTCTGATATGTGAGGGGGGTTGTTCTAAAGGGTGACGCTCTGATCGGGTCCGGCACTGCTCGCATGAAGATCTGCAGGTACGGCACATTTCCCGAGTCCCCGGCCATCCTCTGCTTGCTGCTTCCTTGTATAGGTCTTGTGCCCCGGTGTGCTGTCGCTTTAAGTGCAACCATTCTAATAATGGATCCCAGTTTTCTCTTGGAGGTTTTCTACTTAGTGGGGCTAATCTGGCCCTCTCATCTACTTTGTGATTCCAGTGGCTAGTTGGGGTTTCCTTTTCTTGATGAGAGGCTACCCAGCCAACTAAAAAGTTCCCCTTTTTTGCTACAGCAAGAATTTCTTGCCATTTTTCCTTTTGCCAAGCAGGGACCCTGTTTACTTCCCAGTCCTTTTTGTCCCAGAAGGGGAGCCATTCAGTACACCCTTTGAACACAGCAAAAGAATCAGTGTAAACATATACAGAGTCTGAGGTTTCAGATGCATGGTTAAATACACTCCAGACTGCTGCCAGTTCTCCCACTTGTGCACTACCTTCCCCTTCTGTTACAATTTGCTTGCCTGTATTTATTTGTAAGGCTACAGCACCACATTTCCAAACCTTACCTTCTCGCTTTGCTGATGCATCCGTAAACCACACATTCTGCAATCGTTCTGAGTACGGGGGAGCAACTTGGATCATAGAAGGTGAAAAGTCAGTGGTGCTATTTAGGGTTACCTCATCTTGTAGAGGAAGATTTTTGCGAGCTCCTTCTGTTACTTGAAAAATGGTGCAATAATGTTCCATTTGAGCATACCGTTTGCAAACAGAGGCACGTTGGGCCACCCCGTCAGGGGGTGGGATTCCTGCCAAAACTGACTTGATGACTTGAAAAGGTTCCCTTAAAATCAGGGGTTGTTTGTGGGTAGTTTTCTCTGCTTCCTGAAAAGCAGTGCTGACCACGAATAAACTTTTTTCCCAGGTAGAATATCGTTTTTCTGCATCTTTAAAACTGCGTGAGTAAAAGCCTATGGGTCTGGTAGGACCATCGGGTCCTTTCTGCCATAAATGTATAGACAGTCCAGAGCTTGCAAATCGCCATTCCATGTGTACTGGATCAGTGGGATGTATAGGACCTAGGGATTGGTATGTGTTAGCTTCAAAAATTAGGAGTTGTAGGGCCTCATCGTGCAAGGGAGTCCAATCCCACTTTGCTTTTTTTCCTAGCAAATCATACAGGGGCCTTGCAATTATTGAAAAGTCAGGAATGTGTTTCCTCCAAAAAATTAGCAGGCCTAAAGCATGCTGCAGGTCTTTTTTAGTCTCTGGGGTTTCAATTTGGTCTAGGTGGCTGAGGGTGTCTGGGGCAATACACACCATTCCTCCTTTCCACCAGATTCCCAAGAATTTTACTTCTAGGGAAGGGAGTTGTACTTTTTCAGGAGGAATACGTAAGCCCGGGGATTCTAGATGTTTAATGATGTTTGTTTGTGTTGTTTGTACAGGTGTAATCTCATCTCCTGCCACCAAAATGCCATCAATGTATTGGTATACTCTTACTCCTGGTGCAGGAGGAATGAGTGACAATTCTTGTGCTAGTGCATGATGTGCTAGAGTGGGTGAGTGTTTGAATCCTTGTGGGAGGCGAGTGAAAGTATATTGCTGGCCCTCCCCCGTGAAAGCAAAACGCTCCTGATCTTGTTCCTGCGAGGGGACCATAAAAAACATGTCCTTGACATCAATAGTGGCCATAATTTGATGAGCTTGTTCTTGTCTAGTAGCTCTCAGCTCAGCAATGTTTGGGACTGCAGCAGTGAGAGGCCCTGTATTTTGAGTTAAGCCGCCGATAGTCTCCTGTCAGTCTCCAGTTGCCATTAGGCTTGCGGACTGGCCACACAGGAGCATTGTAAGGGGAATGTGTTGCAATCACTATTCCTTTTTCTTTCAAATGTGCAATAATTGGTGTGATTCCTTCTCTGGCTCCTAAAGGCAAGGGGTAAGGTTTGACATTGGTTACTAGGGAGGGGGGAAGAGCAGGAGCAGAACTTAACAAACACAAATGGGAGGTTTCCTGCCCCAAAGTCCCTATTTTTCCTTCTTCATTGGTCCAAGGCCTTCCCTTTAGGAGGTCCAGACCCAGTGAATTTGTAGGAAATTCACCTGTAATCATTAGGGTGTCAACTGCTTTCTCTTCTGCCGGTAACCAGCGTCTTACCTTTGCTGTCATCTGGGCTTGGCTATTCTCAAAAACATCTGTGACACGTATACTCTTACGTGAGGGAGTGATTCCACGTGAGGAGGCATCTTCAATTTTAAGGGCAGACACCTGAGCACCAGTATCTACTAAAAAAGTTACCGGGGCTTTGTGGGGACCAGTAGGACAGGTTATTAACGGGTCTCCTCTGGAATTGTTAGAAAGGCGCCTGATGTGAATCCACCCTTCGCCCCCTGGCTTACCTTCTGCAAAGATAAGGGTTTTCTGTCACCTTCCCTTTCTTGTGGTTCCTCCAGGGGAGGGGCTGTAGCAGGGACAGCTTTTAATGGTTCCTCTTTTGCTGGCCACTCTTGGATGAATAGTTCTAATTTATTAGTGGGCTGGCCATCCATTAGGGTCCTTGGGACTCCCTTTTGTAAGCCCGCAATCCACAGGGCATTTCTTTTCTCCTTGCGTTCTTCCCCTGTATTTGTTTGTCTACCCAGCCCAGGGGAGAACCTTACCTTTTGGAGTTTTGCTGGGGACAGGGTTTTGCACTCTGTGCGCCGAATTGATCTAGAATCAGTTGTATTTGAAGGAATTGGGCCATATTTTCTCCCGTAATTAATTAATTCTTGTGCCACCTTCCCCCCCAGGTCCAAACCTTCCCTTTTGCCCGCTTAAGACTGAGGGAAATAGCTGCTGCCTCCAAGGTGGCTACAGCTCTTTCTGCAATTGGGAGACTTTCTATTTGTCCTTTTAGCTGCATGCCTATGGGTTTCACAGCTTCAGGGAGGCCTCTGATAAGAGGTATCATTCTCTCAGGATCCACAGGCACCATCACTGGAGATTCACCTCGTGGTGTTAATTTCCTATCATGCATCATTTGTAAACGAGCCGCTTTCTGTACACTTTCTACAGTCTGATTGACATTCCTTACTATAGCCAGGGGATCTCCTCTTTCTGAAGGACTGAGTCTGCCAGCCCAATCAGCAGCTCTCTGGGGAGGGACCAAGGAGCACGGTTATCTCCTGTGGTAAGGAAGACTCCTGCCCCTCCAGTACCCTTCTGCCTCTTTTTCTGAGAACAGAATTTGGTCAGCCCGTGTGAGAGAGAGTCTCCAAACACATTCAGTTTCAGATTCTTTGGGACTTTGGCTATACCCTTCCTTTAGTTTGGCCAATTCAGTAGCTGTAGATGGGATTTCTTTTGTGGTTATGTCAGGTGTGTCGTCGTCTGAAGCCTCATGGGTGTATTCTGTTTTAATGAAGGGACGGAGCGAGGCTGAGGGCTTTTCTGAGTGATTACGCAAGGATTCTAAGTCCGAGAGGGGGTACGCTTCTTTAGATAGTTCCAGCTCTGACTCCTTTTTTCCCTCATTTGCTGATCTTGCAAACAGCTCCTCTCGGAGCACACAGACAGTAGCCTTTTCATTCCTTATCTCTTCCTGGAGGAGGTGGGTGTTAGCTCCAGCTGAACTTGCAATGCTTTAACCAAATGCTGTAATGAAGCAGTAACTTCCGTATCAGCTTTCTGCTGGTGCTCTCTGTGTCCTACTGCAGCTAGCACAGCAGCAGCTAAGACAGAACATACCACTGGTTGCGCTTTACCTTTTTTGAGTCTCGCTCCTGTGCGCAGGACAGAGACTCGATCAACGAGTGCTTGGATATTATACCAATAGTTTTGTGCCCAGTCCGTCCCTGGAGGAGATGGCCTGGCACCAAATTCATCCAACAAAGTAAACAAAGCTTGTGTATGATGTCCCATGTTACTTACAAATGTCGGAGTGATCATTCCTAGAGGATGCCCAGCGTAAAGTAAATTTACAAAAGTCTCACCCCTGCACTCTGGGAAGGTTCCTCTTCTGCCAAACCAAAGAAAGTTACAAACACTGGAGTAGTCTCTCTTGAGGGACACCCCTTACAAAATGGTTTCTGAGGTCCTACTCCTTACACCTCGAGAGCACCTAGTGTTTACCAAAGTTACAAGTCTCAAAATTACTTTCCAAACTCCCAGGTCTTTTACCTACAGGAGTGCCAATTTCCCAGACCCTGGGCCTCGGGAGCACCGTTTTAGCTCAGGTGCATGTGCAAACACACAAGCAAACAAACAAACAAACAAAAGAGTAAGACAGAGTAAGAAAGGTAGAGAGGTGTTAGGAAATGTAGAAAGGTACGTTGTTTTATTTTCCTAAAATGATCCAATCATAAGAATTAGCAATTCATGCATTTTTTGGAAACAACACTCTCATTTTACGGGGATCCTGCCGACTATGCCAATAAAGTGTTACGATCCGGTTCAGACCCAGAAAGGCAAAGCAGGCGAAGTCTCTGAGCATAAACCAGAAAGAACTTCGAAGGTTCAAAATATTGCCAGATATGAGATTAAAACCAAACGAGATTAAATGTCGATGCCAAAAAATTGATGTATTTTATTTGACAGTAAAAGTAGGGCCCAGTTTGGGGCCAATCACCCTTGCAGTGCCTAAAGGGGCTCCAGCAGAGCTGGAGGGGGGCTGGGAGCAGCCGGAAGCGGGAGCAGCCAGAGCTGGGAGCACCTGCATCTTGGCCAAGGCAGCTGCCGCCAGGTTTGGTGGTGCCTGAGCAGGGCGGGGACGATGCCAGGGACATCCCGCAGTGACGTCTTCTCTTTTCCGCTGGGCGTGCGCTCGGTCCCAAAGCGCACGCCCATTCTGATCTCAGTCTCACTCCATGTTTAGACACGCTCACAGTCCTGGATTTCATCCCATGCCAGTGGCAGACCCGTGCAGCCCCAGAGCCAATACCAAGGCCAGGCTGAAGGCAAACGCCACATTTAGCCTTCACGCCAATGGTAGCTGTAATGTAAAACCCAGCCCTAACGCCGAGGCCTCTCCTAATTCCAGCCCCTTGCTAAATGCTCAGCCCTAAACCAAATGCAACGGTGTAATAAATGAATTGGTTTCAGGGTGTTGATTTTTACTGTTTGGAGGAGATAGAAAAGAGGGGAGTTGATAGTTGGATACATGGGCATGTTAACGGAGGATATTGCGAGACTGTCTGGGTGTAATATCGGAGTGTGAGCACTAGGTGGAGACGCAATTGGGGATGTGATGACGTGATGGACTAGAAAATGACCTCATGCAGGTGATGTCAACATCTTGGACCGCTTAGCCAATCATTCGACACCCTCGGGAAATGATTGGACAAAAATGCATCTTGATAAAGACCAATAGAACCCCTGGAAGCGAGCCAATCAGAAGAAGAATCCAAAATCCACCAATTGTGAACAGACAGAGGGCATAAGAACGGACCTGGGACTTTATCCGGGGAGCTCCTGCGGAACTTGGGGTCCAAGGTTGCACCCAGTGGGTCACACTGTCCTTTTTGTGTGCTGCTTTACTCTGGCTTGTCGTGCGGAGCCTGGGCTTATCCTGGGTTCTCGCTCTCAGTTGTTAATGAATAAACAAACGAGCTGGCTTTTCTTTTTTAAAAAAAGTCTCAGCTTCGTTTATAACAACGGTGAGCTCGAAGGCCAAAGCCAGCCCCAACTGCAACTCTTAAGATCAAGCCCAACACCAATCCCAGCTGAAGCCCTAAATCCAGCTTTGAGCCCAGCCCCAGCCCATACTCCAATGCCGCCTTTAGCTCTAACTCCCAAACTCAGCCCCAACTGCTGCCCTAAGGCCAACCATTCATGGAGTTAAGGCCAGTGCCCCAGGTGCACTCCCTAGCCCAAGGCAGGCTCCAAGCTCAAGGCCACCGTTAGCCCTAAGGGCAGGGCCAGCCCTAAGGCCGGCCTGAGCCGCAATGGCAGCCAAAGGCAGCCCAAGTGGGGCTTCAACGCCGCCCCCTCCCCCAGCCCGCCCTGATGCCGGCCCTGCCTCCCTGCGCTGCGAGCCAGGCGCTGTCCCCGCGTGTCACAGAGGCCGCGGCCTGTGGAGCAATCAGCGGGCTCGGTGCGGTGCTGGCACTGGCCGTCCCCGAGCCCCCTGCCTCTGGGGCAGTGTCGTCGCCCGGAGACGTCGTGGCCCCGCCGCCTGCGCCGCAGAGTTGTCACAAAGGGCAGCGGCGACATTAGGACTTCCTGGCCAGCCGCTATTTCCAGGCATGATGCTTAAGCATGGATCGGCCGCTTCTGATAGCGTGTCTGTCTTGGGCGAGCGTTTTTGTGATGGCTGTGCAGGCGCGTTGGATACAGCTGCAGGACGCTCTGTTTCCACAGAAAATTTGCGGCCAGCACTGCCAGGCATGGTCACAGGATGCCTGCTAGTAGTGGCTCAGCAGCTCTGAGACCGCTCTTTGCAGCGTCCAGCGGGGAGTTAAGGGCAGCGTTGAATCGAATGATAGCAATGCAAAAGGATGCAAAGCACAGCGTGTGAACAGGAGCTTTGGAGCGCTCGGCACACAGGATATTTCAGAGGAGAAATCCCCTGGTGCAGCTGGCCCCAATAAAGAGCGGCCGCTGCTGAATGCCACACTCCAGTGGCGTTTTAAATGTAATTTTTCTATTTTATAGGGTTTCATTTTTGCTAAGCTTTGGTAATGCCCGGGGTGTGATGTCATTGACCCGCTGCCTCTCGACCAATCAGATCGCTCCGCTACGTTCTGGCCCCGCCCCTCATTGTTTCCTCACAATGAGGAACCTTGGCGCTCGATTCCCATTGGCTGCCGCCCGGGGGGGCGGGGCTTAGGCTGCCTATATAAGGCGGCGGCGGTGGCGGGGCTTCACTTGCAGTCCCGGCGTGGAGGCGGCAGCAGCGGAGCGGAGCGGGCGGAGAGGAGCGGAAGCCCCGAGGCCGGAGCTCTGGGAGCGGCCCGGCCCTCAGCGCCGCGGCCCTGGAGCCCCAGGCCGGGGCGGGTGGGAGGGGGTGGCTGGGAGGGAGATGGGATGGTTCGCTGCGCCGCTTCTCGCCGCCAATGCGCCTTTTCTCTCTGCCACTTTTCTCAGGTACCTGCGCCGGCCCCTCCAGATGGCAGTGGGAGCGCCAGCAACCCCGGCTCGGCAAAGGCAGGGACGGGCAACTACCGCGGCAACGAGGGACCGCACCCCAGCTCGGCAAAGGCAGGGACGGGCAACTACCGGGGCAACGAGGGACAGCAACCCCGGCTCGGCAAAGGCAGGGCCCCAGCAGCGCCGGGGCAACGAGGGACAAAATCGGAAGAGTTCGGACACCACCCGAAGCCCACCAAAGGTAAAATCAGGTAATACCAGGTAATACCAGGTAAAACACGGTAATACCAGGTAAAACACGGTAATACCAGCTAATACCATCTAATATTATCTAATACAGGTAAAACACGGTAAAATCAGGTAATACCAGGTAAAATCAGCTAATGCCAGGTAAAACACGGTAAAACAAAATAAAATTGGCAAAAATCACATCAAATGCCTTGAGTGATCTTTGCTCTCCCAGCGAGTGGCTTGCGATGCAAACAAATCCCAAAGCCCCCGCCTTCCCCGTGGGAGAGGAGGCCGGAGCCCCCCCGGCCTCAGCTGGGGTGAGGAGCACGCATGGCCCGGGGCTGTCTCCGTCCCTCTGCATCCTGGGGGGTCCTGTGGTGTCTTCAGGCCTCTCCTGTCGGGGAACGATCGGGACTGGGGGGATCTCTGTCCAAGTCATGGCGGGAGATACTCGGGGCAGTCACCCCAGGGCTGAGAGGGACGGAGCCCCCCTGGCCCCAGCCCCCACACGCATTTCCCAGGGCGAGAGGGACCAGGATGTGCAGTTGGCGGAAAGGCTGCTCGGCCGCGGTGCTCTCTTGCGCGCCCGGTGCTGCGGCCACGCCTCCCGCTGCCTCTCCCGGCGCCCTCTCCTCGCTGCCGGCCTCAGTGGGCGGCGCCCGCCGTGTTCCCACCGTCATCCTTGCATTATTCTCCTTTTTAAAGGAGCCTCCAAGGCTTTAGCACATTAATAGCTGTCTCATCTCCTGTGGGAGCCACTTCGATTCTAATTTTACCAGCCTGCTTCAACCTTTCCAAGCCCAGGGCAGTCCCCTCGGAGCCGTCTAGTCTGTGGCTCTTACACCATGTGCTTAAGGGTGTTAAAGCCTGTTGGTCGTATTTTATGCCTTTTTTTGTTAAAAAGCAAGTCCATACCTGTAGTACGGGGTCTTTTGGTGCTGAAACTCTGCGCCCATGCTGGCAATGTCTCCCAATTACAAAAAAGGAAAAAGAAAAAAAAAAAAAAAGAGAAGGGAAGGTCCGTCTGAGCAGCAGCTCACTGTGCTACCTTTAGTGCCGCCGAGATGGGGTGGGGGGAGCGAAGCAGTTGGAAGCGTCTTATCTGCCTCCTCTGATCTTGGGAGCAGTTTGGCTGCAAGGCGGCCGCCCGTCCTCCGAGTTGCAGGCGCGGTGCCCGGTCGCTGCAGCCGAGCCTTGGCCCACTCCCGGTGCTCTCAGCACGGCACGCAGCAGCAGGGGAGGGGTTCCACAACTCACTCGTGGTTCTGCTCCAGAGGTGCAGGTTCGGGGGGTTCTCCTCAGGCGGGCGGCGTCGGCTCCAGGAGGCCTCAGAGTGTCTCGCAGCAGGCAGTGGTGGTGGGGGGGGGGGGGGGAGAGGCAAGGGTCAGCCTTCTTCGGTGGTGGTGATTTGAATACAGCGTACAGAGGGGGAGAAGGAAAGGAGTAAGTGTTGTATCATGCATTTAACCCGGCCAATACCAACGATTAGCAATGCAATTCCAGTAGCAATTGTTATTGCAAGTTGTGCTAACCATTTTCCCCACCCTGTGAGCCCAAAATACTTTAGGATGGTAGTGACCCATGAACTATCAAATACTTCTCGCAGTTGCATTGCATGAAACAAATTTCTAGTATGATTACTTATTTCTCTCATCTTAGCTCATGCCTCCTCAGCGGAGCTAGAGGCATTATGAATTGTAATACAACCCTCAGTTTCTGTTCTATTGAACATCCCACAAACTCCTTGTTCTTTTAACAATACCATATCTAAAGCTAATCTATTTTGCAGGGTCATTTTAGTATTTTGCTGGACTTGGGTGTATAATTCTCCAAATGCATCTTGTGTCCAATTGCTTCATATACTTAATTGCCAGGTAATATCTTCTAATACGAACTGGTGTCTTTTAAAGGTAACATAGGGAGTAAAGAAATTTTCCAGAAATAGAGATACTTTTTCTCCAGTGGTATAGTAATCTGGAATGTCAACTCCTTGAATTGCCCATTCTGCTCTTTGTGTTGCCTTTGAAGAGGGAACACTACGACAGTGACGTTCTTTAGACACTTTGGTGAAAGTAAAAATACGTCTGGGGCAAAGGGAGGGAATTCCAATTCCACACCTAAGTCCAGCATGTTGTTCTAATGACAAATGTGAATAAAATATCTCATCAGAGCATCCCCAAGCCATTCCAAGAGGGGCTATATATTTTGCAGTTTTCCACTTAGTTGCATCTGCAAAATCAAGGACGGTGATTTCTGGCTTAGTATTGATTGGAGTCCCACGGACTGGGTAGTGGGTAAAAGGAACTCCACATGGGTTGAGAAGGTATTTGTAGGAGGAGTTACAGGACTCATCTTGATTTCTCCAGCCTTTTGAGAGGTATCCCCAACAAGTACACACATCAGTTCCTAATGTTCGAATTCTAAGTGAAAACCATGTTTCTGGAGGATCTCCTGGTCCTTCTTTGCATGTTATCACCTTTGAGCAATTGACTAGAGGACTATCTTCTTTTGTAGTCTTTTTTAGTCTCTAAATTTACCTTTAAGAACTGTTTGTACAGACCATGCCCACATTAAATGTTGTCAGTCGATTGGGGTTCTATTTGTTATGTTCGGAAGTTGACCACAGCAGGAAGGGTTAAAAACTGTGCTATATTTGCCTTCATCTACATCTGGTGTGTAGAGTGGGTCAAACCGTGGATCCCATGGGTAAACAAGGCAGAGCTGTTTAGCATTATATTCCTCAAAGGTTATTGTCTCAGGGCTGAATTTACTTTTATTTAATTTGATGGCTGGGTGAGGGGATTCAATTTGAGATAAGATGGTTCTATTTACCTTTGGACGCCTAGTTCTACAATATTTCTGGTGCAACTGTCCTTCATGAGGTGCATCAGAAGGTGGGTCATATGTTTGGTAAAGGTTATGTACTATAGGGGTACCTCTGCACTCAACTTGGGCTCCATTTTTCTTACTTGTCCACTGTTCAGGTAGAGGCAATGGAGCTGCCACACTAGTCATATTGAGGACAAAAGATAAATTCAAGGGTACTATGTAAGATGGCAATCCTGGTTCAGCAGAATCAGGTAATGTTACACATACACCTTGATCAGTAGGATTCCATATTTTTGCAAACCCTTTTCCTAATTTCCAGGCAAGCTTCCTTTGATCTAGCTCTGCTAGCTAGCTCTGCTGAGCACATGCACAAGGTAAATAAGCATAAAAATAGAGCTAACATGTTACAATCAGAATTACCAGTAAACCGAAGCATAGTTCGTATCTGAGGTTTTTCATGCACAGTCCTGAATATTTTTTTCTCCTGTTGTTCAGTTACCTGTGAAAGACAAGAAAAAGTCTGTCCAGCCCCTTTCAGGGCTAATATTAAAATGTAGGAATAAGCCAGCGAGAGCTTATTTTGTGTTCTTTGCCATAAGCATCGTTTGCTTTCCAGGTATGCATGTTCAAAGGAGTAGTGAGTACCATGGGTACAGCTCCTGCGGTAGGCAGTTCCACCCATACAGGCTGTCCTGGGAAGCGTGCGGGTTTTTGATTACCTGTAGGTTTAGATGTTGCTGGTATCAAGGAGGGAGGCTGCAGATAAAAAGCTGTGAGTCTGGGACATCCATTTACTCCCCATTGCTCATGTACTGTTTTCACAGCATCCCATAGTCGTTCAGTCCAATTAGAATGTTGAGGTTTCAGAAATCGCTTAAGCAGGCCATTTGTTCTCTCGACGATGCCATTTGCTTGTGGATAATGGGGTGTGTGAAATATCCACTGGATCCCTTCTTCTTTGGCCCATTTTTGGACGATGGTCGCTGTGAAATGTGCCCCGTTGTCGGATTGGATAGGTACAGGTTTTGGAAAGAAACTGAACCACATTTTAAGGGCTTCTAATGTGTTTGCACTAGTTGCCCGAGAGAAGGCTCCTGCTTGGACTAGTCCTGACCTGACTTCTACCGACACGTGTTGTTTGCCCTCAGACTTTCCAAAAGGTCCAATATCATCTACTTGCCATGTGTCCCACAGTCCCTTTCCTGTCTCTGATATGTGAGGGGGGTTGTTCTAAAGGGTGACGCTCTGATCGGGTCCGGCACTGCTCGCATGAAGATCTGCAGGTACGGCACATTTCCCGAGTCCCCGGCCATCCTCTGCTTGCTGCTTCCTTGTATAGGTCTTGTGCCCCGGTGTGCTGTCGCTTTAAGTGCAACCATTCTAATAATGGATCCCAGTTTTCTCTTGGAGGTTTTCTACTTAGTGGGGCTAATCTGGCCCTCTCATCTACTTTGTGATTCCAGTGGCTAGTTGGGGTTTCCTTTTCTTGATGAGAGGCTACCCAGCCAACTAAAAAGTTCCCCTTTTTTGCTACAGCAAGAATTTCTTGCCATTTTTCCTTTTGCCAAGCAGGGACCCTGTTTACTTCCCAGTCCTTTTTGTCCCAGAAGGGGAGCCATTCAGTACACCCTTTGAACACAGCAAAAGAATCAGTGTAAACATATACAGAGTCTGAGGTTTCAGATGCATGGTTAAATACACTCCAGACTGCTGCCAGTTCTCCCACTTGTGCACTACCTTCCCCTTCTGTTACAATTTGCTTGCCTGTATTTATTTGTAAGGCTACAGCACCACATTTCCAAACCTTACCTTCTCGCTTTGCTGATGCATCCGTAAACCACACATTCTGCAATCGTTCTGAGTACGGGGGAGCAACTTGGATCATAGAAGGTGAAAAGTCAGTGGTGCTATTTAGGGTTACCTCATCTTGTAGAGGAAGATTTTTGCGAGCTCCTTCTGTTACTTGAAAAATGGTGCAATAATGTTCCATTTGAGCATACCGTTTGCAAACAGAGGCACGTTGGGCCACCCCGTCAGGGGGTGGGATTCCTGCCAAAACTGACTTGATGACTTGAAAAGGTTCCCTTAAAATCAGGGGTTGTTTGTGGGTAGTTTTCTCTGCTTCCTGAAAAGCAGTGCTGACCACGAATAAACTTTTTTCCCAGGTAGAATATCGTTTTTCTGCATCTTTAAAACTGCGTGAGTAAAAGCCTATGGGTCTGGTAGGACCATCGGGTCCTTTCTGCCATAAATGTATAGACAGTCCAGAGCTTGCAAATCGCCATTCCATGTGTACTGGATCAGTGGGATGTATAGGACCTAGGGATTGGTATGTGTTAGCTTCAAAAATTAGGAGTTGTAGGGCCTCATCGTGCAAGGGAGTCCAATCCCACTTTGCTTTTTTTCCTAGCAAATCATACAGGGGCCTTGCAATTATTGAAAAGTCAGGAATGTGTTTCCTCCAAAAAATTAGCAGGCCTAAAGCATGCTGCAGGTCTTTTTTAGTCTCTGGGGTTTCAATTTGGTCTAGGTGGCTGAGGGTGTCTGGGGCAATACACACCATTCCTCCTTTCCACCAGATTCCCAAGAATTTTACTTCTAGGGAAGGGAGTTGTACTTTTTCAGGAGGAATACGTAAGCCCGGGGATTCTAGATGTTTAATGATGTTTGTTTGTGTTGTTTGTACAGGTGTAATCTCATCTCCTGCCACCAAAATGCCATCAATGTATTGGTATACTCTTACTCCTGGTGCAGGAGGAATGAGTGACAATTCTTGTGCTAGTGCATGATGTGCTAGAGTGGGTGAGTGTTTGAATCCTTGTGGGAGGCGAGTGAAAGTATATTGCTGGCCCTCCCCCGTGAAAGCAAAACGCTCCTGATCTTGTTCCTGCGAGGGGACCATAAAAAACATGTCCTTGACATCAATAGTGGCCATAATTTGATGAGCTTGTTCTTGTCTAGTAGCTCTCAGCTCAGCAATGTTTGGGACTGCAGCAGTGAGAGGCCCTGTATTTTGAGTTAAGCCGCCGATAGTCTCCTGTCAGTCTCCAGTTGCCATTAGGCTTGCGGACTGGCCACACAGGAGCATTGTAAGGGGAATGTGTTGCAATCACTATTCCTTTTTCTTTCAAATGTGCAATAATTGGTGTGATTCCTTCTCTGGCTCCTAAAGGCAAGGGGTAAGGTTTGACATTGGTTACTAGGGAGGGGGGAAGAGCAGGAGCAGAACTTAACAAACACAAATGGGAGGTTTCCTGCCCCAAAGTCCCTATTTTTCCTTCTTCATTGGTCCAAGGCCTTCCCTTTAGGAGGTCCAGACCCAGTGAATTTGTAGGAAATTCACCTGTAATCATTAGGGTGTCAACTGCTTTCTCTTCTGCCGGTAACCAGCGTCTTACCTTTGCTGTCATCTGGGCTTGGCTATTCTCAAAAACATCTGTGACACGTATACTCTTACGTGAGGGAGTGATTCCACGTGAGGAGGCATCTTCAATTTTAAGGGCAGACACCTGAGCACCAGTATCTACTAAAAAAGTTACCGGGGCTTTGTGGGGACCAGTAGGACAGGTTATTAACGGGTCTCCTCTGGAATTGTTAGAAAGGCGCCTGATGTGAATCCACCCTTCGCCCCCTGGCTTACCTTCTGCAAAGATAAGGGTTTTCTGTCACCTTCCCTTTCTTGTGGTTCCTCCAGGGGAGGGGCTGTAGCAGGGACAGCTTTTAATGGTTCCTCTTTTGCTGGCCACTCTTGGATGAATAGTTCTAATTTATTAGTGGGCTGGCCATCCATTAGGGTCCTTGGGACTCCCTTTTGTAAGCCCGCAATCCACAGGGCATTTCTTTTCTCCTTGCGTTCTTCCCCTGTATTTGTTTGTCTACCCAGCCCAGGGGAGAACCTTACCTTTTGGAGTTTTGCTGGGGACAGGGTTTTGCACTCTGTGCGCCGAATTGATCTAGAATCAGTTGTATTTGAAGGAATTGGGCCATATTTTCTCCCGTAATTAATTAATTCTTGTGCCACCTTCCCCCCCAGGTCCAAACCTTCCCTTTTGCCCGCTTAAGACTGAGGGAAATAGCTGCTGCCTCCAAGGTGGCTACAGCTCTTTCTGCAATTGGGAGACTTTCTATTTGTCCTTTTAGCTGCATGCCTATGGGTTTCACAGCTTCAGGGAGGCCTCTGATAAGAGGTATCATTCTCTCAGGATCCACAGGCACCATCACTGGAGATTCACCTCGTGGTGTTAATTTCCTATCATGCATCATTTGTAAACGAGCCGCTTTCTGTACACTTTCTACAGTCTGATTGACATTCCTTACTATAGCCAGGGGATCTCCTCTTTCTGAAGGACTGAGTCTGCCAGCCCAATCAGCAGCTCTCTGGGGAGGGACCAAGGAGCACGGTTATCTCCTGTGGTAAGGAAGACTCCTGCCCCTCCAGTACCCTTCTGCCTCTTTTTCTGAGAACAGAATTTGGTCAGCCCGTGTGAGAGAGAGTCTCCAAACACATTCAGTTTCAGATTCTTTGGGACTTTGGCTATACCCTTCCTTTAGTTTGGCCAATTCAGTAGCTGTAGATGGGATTTCTTTTGTGGTTATGTCAGGTGTGTCGTCGTCTGAAGCCTCATGGGTGTATTCTGTTTTAATGAAGGGACGGAGCGAGGCTGAGGGCTTTTCTGAGTGATTACGCAAGGATTCTAAGTCCGAGAGGGGGTACGCTTCTTTAGATAGTTCCAGCTCTGACTCCTTTTTTCCCTCATTTGCTGATCTTGCAAACAGCTCCTCTCGGAGCACACAGACAGTAGCCTTTTCATTCCTTATCTCTTCCTGGAGGAGGTGGGTGTTAGCTCCAGCTGAACTTGCAATGCTTTAACCAAATGCTGTAATGAAGCAGTAACTTCCGTATCAGCTTTCTGCTGGTGCTCTCTGTGTCCTACTGCAGCTAGCACAGCAGCAGCTAAGACAGAACATACCACTGGTTGCGCTTTACCTTTTTTGAGTCTCGCTCCTGTGCGCAGGACAGAGACTCGATCAACGAGTGCTTGGATATTATACCAATAGTTTTGTGCCCAGTCCGTCCCTGGAGGAGATGGCCTGGCACCAAATTCATCCAACAAAGTAAACAAAGCTTGTGTATGATGTCCCATGTTACTTACAAATGTCGGAGTGATCATTCCTAGAGGATGCCCAGCGTAAAGTAAATTTACAAAAGTCTCACCCCTGCACTCTGGGAAGGTTCCTCTTCTGCCAAACCAAAGAAAGTTACAAACACTGGAGTAGTCTCTCTTGAGGGACACCCCTTACAAAATGGTTTCTGAGGTCCTACTCCTTACACCTCGAGAGCACCTAGTGTTTACCAAAGTTACAAGTCTCAAAATTACTTTCCAAACTCCCAGGTCTTTTACCTACAGGAGTGCCAATTTCCCAGACCCTGGGCCTCGGGAGCACCGTTTTAGCTCAGGTGCATGTGCAAACACACAAGCAAACAAACAAACAAACAAAAGAGTAAGACAGAGTAAGAAAGGTAGAGAGGTGTTAGGAAATGTAGAAAGGTACGTTGTTTTATTTTCCTAAAATGATCCAATCATAAGAATTAGCAATTCATGCATTTTTTGGAAACAACACTCTCATTTTACGGGGATCCTGCCGACTATGCCAATAAAGTGTTACGATCCGGTTCAGACCCAGAAAGGCAAAGCAGGCGAAGTCTCTGAGCATAAACCAGAAAGAACTTCGAAGGTTCAAAATATTGCCAGATATGAGATTAAAACCAAACGAGATTAAATGTCGATGCCAAAAAATTGATGTATTTTATTTGACAGTAAAAGTAGGGCCCAGTTTGGGGCCAATCACCCTTGCAGTGCCTAAAGGGGCTCCAGCAGAGCTGGAGGGGGGCTGGGAGCAGCCGGAAGCGGGAGCAGCCAGAGCTGGGAGCACCTGCATCTTGGCCAAGGCAGCTGCCGCCAGGTTTGGTGGTGCCTGAGCAGGGCGGGGACGATGCCAGGGACATCCCGCAGTGACGTCTTCTCTTTTCCGCTGGGCGTGCGCTCGGTCCCAAAGCGCACGCCCATTCTGATCTCAGTCTCACTCCATGTTTAGACACGCTCACAGTCCTGGATTTCATCCCATGCCAGTGGCAGACCCGTGCAGCCCCAGAGCCAATACCAAGGCCAGGCTGAAGGCAAACGCCACATTTAGCCTTCACGCCAATGGTAGCTGTAATGTAAAACCCAGCCCTAACGCCGAGGCCTCTCCTAATTCCAGCCCCTTGCTAAATGCTCAGCCCTAAACCAAATGCAACGGTGTAATAAATGAATTGGTTTCAGGGTGTTGATTTTTACTGTTTGGAGGAGATAGAAAAGAGGGGAGTTGATAGTTGGATACATGGGCATGTTAACGGAGGATATTGCGAGACTGTCTGGGTGTAATATCGGAGTGTGAGCACTAGGTGGAGACGCAATTGGGGATGTGATGACGTGATGGACTAGAAAATGACCTCATGCAGGTGATGTCAACATCTTGGACCGCTTAGCCAATCATTCGACACCCTCGGGAAATGATTGGACAAAAATGCATCTTGATAAAGACCAATAGAACCCCTGGAAGCGAGCCAATCAGAAGAAGAATCCAAAATCCACCAATTGTGAACAGACAGAGGGCATAAGAACGGACCTGGGACTTTATCCGGGGAGCTCCTGCGGAACTTGGGGTCCAAGGTTGCACCCAGTGGGTCACACTGTCCTTTTTGTGTGCTGCTTTACTCTGGCTTGTCGTGCGGAGCCTGGGCTTATCCTGGGTTCTCGCTCTCAGTTGTTAATGAATAAACAAACGAGCTGGCTTTTCTTTTTTAAAAAAAGTCTCAGCTTCGTTTATAACAACGGTGAGCTCGAAGGCCAAAGCCAGCCCCAACTGCAACTCTTAAGATCAAGCCCAACACCAATCCCAGCTGAAGCCCTAAATCCAGCTTTGAGCCCAGCCCCAGCCCATACTCCAATGCCGCCTTTAGCTCTAACTCCCAAACTCAGCCCCAACTGCTGCCCTAAGGCCAACCATTCATGGAGTTAAGGCCAGTGCCCCAGGTGCACTCCCTAGCCCAAGGCAGGCTCCAAGCTCAAGGCCACCGTTAGCCCTAAGGGCAGGGCCAGCCCTAAGGCCGGCCTGAGCCGCAATGGCAGCCAAAGGCAGCCCAAGTGGGGCTTCAACGCCGCCCCCTCCCCCAGCCCGCCCTGATGCCGGCCCTGCCTCCCTGCGCTGCGAGCCAGGCGCTGTCCCCGCGTGTCACAGAGGCCGCGGCCTGTGGAGCAATCAGCGGGCTCGGTGCGGTGCTGGCACTGGCCGTCCCCGAGCCCCCTGCCTCTGGGGCAGTGTCGTCGCCCGGAGACGTCGTGGCCCCGCCGCCTGCGCCGCAGAGTTGTCACAAAGGGCAGCGGCGACATTAGGACTTCCTGGCCAGCCGCTATTTCCAGGCATGATGCTTAAGCATGGATCGGCCGCTTCTGATAGCGTGTCTGTCTTGGGCGAGCGTTTTTGTGATGGCTGTGCAGGCGCGTTGGATACAGCTGCAGGACGCTCTGTTTCCACAGAAAATTTGCGGCCAGCACTGCCAGGCATGGTCACAGGATGCCTGCTAGTAGTGGCTCAGCAGCTCTGAGACCGCTCTTTGCAGCGTCCAGCGGGGAGTTAAGGGCAGCGTTGAATCGAATGATAGCAATGCAAAAGGATGCAAAGCACAGCGTGTGAACAGGAGCTTTGGAGCGCTCGGCACACAGGATATTTCAGAGGAGAAATCCCCTGGTGCAGCTGGCCCCAATAAAGAGCGGCCGCTGCTGAATGCCACACTCCAGTGGCGTTTTAAATGTAATTTTTCTATTTTATAGGGTTTCATTTTTGCTAAGCTTTGGTAATGCCCGGGGTGTGATGTCATTGACCCGCTGCCTCTCGACCAATCAGATCGCTCCGCTACGTTCTGGCCCCGCCCCTCATTGTTTCCTCACAATGAGGAACCTTGGCGCTCGATTCCCATTGGCTGCCGCCCGGGGGGGCGGGGCTTAGGCTGCCTATATAAGGCGGCGGCGGTGGCGGGGCTTCACTTGCAGTCCCGGCGTGGAGGCGGCAGCAGCGGAGCGGAGCGGGCGGAGAGGAGCGGAAGCCCCGAGGCCGGAGCTCTGGGAGCGGCCCGGCCCTCAGCGCCGCGGCCCTGGAGCCCCAGGCCGGGGCGGGTGGGAGGGGGTGGCTGGGAGGGAGATGGGATGGTTCGCTGCGCCGCTTCTCGCCGCCAATGCGCCTTTTCTCTCTGCCACTTTTCTCAGGTACCTGCGCCGGCCCCTCCAGATGGCAGTGGGAGCGCCAGCAACCCCGGCTCGGCAAAGGCAGGGACGGGCAACTACCGCGGCAACGAGGGACCGCACCCCAGCTCGGCAAAGGCAGGGACGGGCAACTACCGGGGCAACGAGGGACAGCAACCCCGGCTCGGCAAAGGCAGGGCCCCAGCAGCGCCGGGGCAACGAGGGACAAAATCGGAAGAGTTCGGACACCACCCGAAGCCCACCAAAGGTAAAATCAGGTAAAACACGGTAATACCAGGTAAAACACGGTAATACCAGGTAAAACACGGTAATACCAGCTAATACCATCTAATATTATCTAATACAGGTAAAACACGGTAAAATCAGGTAATACCAGGTAAAATCAGCTAATGCCAGGTAAAACACGGTAAAACAAAATAAAATTGGCAAAAATCACATCAAATGCCTTGAGTGATCTTTGCTCTCCCAGCGAGTGGCTTGCGATGCAAACAAATCCCAAAGCCCCCGCCTTCCCCGTGGGAGAGGAGGCCGGAGCCCCCCCGGCCTCAGCTGGGGTGAGGAGCACGCATGGCCCGGGGCTGTCTCCGTCCCTCTGCATCCTGGGGGGTCCTGTGGTGTCTTCAGGCCTCTCCTGTCGGGGAACGATCGGGACTGGGGGGATCTCTGTCCAAGTCATGGCGGGAGATACTCGGGGCAGTCACCCCAGGGCTGAGAGGGACGGAGCCCCCCTGGCCCCAGCCCCCACACGCATTTCCCAGGGCGAGAGGGACCAGGATGTGCAGTTGGCGGAAAGGCTGCTCGGCCGCGGTGCTCTCTTGCGCGCCCGGTGCTGCGGCCACGCCTCCCGCTGCCTCTCCCGGCGCCCTCTCCTCGCTGCCGGCCTCAGTGGGCGGCGCCCGCCGTGTTCCCACCGTCATCCTTGCATTATTCTCCTTTTTAAAGGAGCCTCCAAGGCTTTAGCACATTAATAGCTGTCTCATCTCCTGTGGGAGCCACTTCGATTCTAATTTTACCAGCCTGCTTCAACCTTTCCAAGCCCAGGGCAGTCCCCTCGGAGCCGTCTAGTCTGTGGCTCTTACACCATGTGCTTAAGGGTGTTAAAGCCTGTTGGTCGTATTTTATGCCTTTTTTTGTTAAAAAGCAAGTCCATACCTGTAGTACGGGGTCTTTTGGTGCTGAAACTCTGCGCCCATGCTGGCAATGTCTCCCAATTGCAAAAAAGGAAAAACAAAAAAAAAAAAAAAGAGAAGGGAAGGTCCGTCTGAGCAGCAGCTCACTGTGCTACCTTTAGTGCCGCCGAGATGGGGTGGGGGGAGCGAAGCAGTTGGAAGCGTCTTATCTGCCTCCTCTGATCTTGGGAGCAGTTTGGCTGCAAGGCGGCCGCCCGTCCTCCGAGTTGCAGGCGCGGTGCCCGGTCGCTGCAGCCGAGCCTTGGCCCACTCCCGGTGCTCTCAGCACGGCACGCAGCAGCAGGGGAGGGGTTCCACAACTCACTCGTGGTTCCGCTCCAGGGCTGCAGGTTCGGGGGGTTCTCCTCAGGCGGGCGGCGTCGGCTCCAGGAGGCCTCAGAGTGTCTCGCAGCAGGCAGTGGTGGTGGTGGTGGTGGGGGGGGAGAGGCAAGGGTCAGCCTTCTTCGGTGGTGGTGATTTGAATACAGCGTACAGAGGGGGAGAAGGAAAGGAGTAAGTGTTGTATCATGCATTTAACCCGGCCAATACCAACGATTAGCAATGCAATTCCAGTAGCAATTGTTATTGCAAGTTGTGCTAACCATTTTCCCCACCCTGTGAGCCCAAAATACTTTAGGATGGTAGTGACCCATGAACTATCAAATACTTCTCGCGGTTGCATTGCATGAAACAAATTTCTAGTATGATTACTTATTTCTCTCATCTTAGCTCATGCCTCCTCAGCGGAGCTAGAGGCATTATGAATTGTAATACAACCCTCAGTTTCTGTTCTATTGAACATCCCACAAACTCCTTGTTCTTTTAACAATACCATATCTAAAGCTAATCTATTTTGCAGGGTCATTTTAGTATTTTGCTGGACTTGGGTGTATAATTCTCCAAATGCATCTTGTGTCCAATTGCTTCATATACTTAATTGCCAGGTAATATCTTCTAATACGAACTGGTGTCTTTTAAAGGTAACATAGGGAGTAAAGAAATTTTCCAGAAATAGAGATACTTTTTCTCCAGTGGTATAGTAATCTGGAATGTCAACTCCTTGAATTGCCCATTCTGCTCTTTGTGTTGCCTTTGAAGAGGGAACACTACGACAGTGACGTTCTTTAGACACTTTGGTGAAAGTAAAAATACGTCTGGGGCAAAGGGAGGGAATTCCAATTCCACACCTAAGTCCAGCATGTTGTTCTAATGACAAATGTGAATAAAATATCTCATCAGAGCATCCCCAAGCCATTCCAAGAGGGGCTATATATTTTGCAGTTTTCCACTTAGTTGCATCTGCAAAATCAAGGATGGTGATTTCTGGCTTAGTATTGATTGGAGTCCCACGGACTGGGTAGTGGGTAAAAGGAACTCCACATGGGTTGAGAAGGTATTTGTAGGAGGAGTTACAGGACTCATCTTGATTTCTCCAGCCTTTTGAGAGGTATCCCCAACAAGTACACACATCAGTTCCTAATGTTCGAATTCTAAGTGAAAACCATGTTTCTGGAGGATCTCCTGGTCCTTCTTTGCATGTTATCACCTTTGAGCAATTGACTAGAGGACTATCTTCTTTTGTAGTCTTTTTTAGTCTCTAAATTTACCTTTAAGAACTGTTTGTACAGACCATGCCCACATTAAATGTTGTCAGTCGATTGGGGTTCTATTCGTTATGTTCGGAAGTTGACCACAGCAGGAAGGGTTAAAAACTGTGCTATATTTGCCTTCATCTACATCTGGTGTGTAGAGTGGGTCAAACCGTGGATCCCATGGGTAAACAAGGCAGGGCTGTTTAGCATTATATTCCTCAAAGGTTATTGTCTCAGGGCTGAATTTACTTTTATCTAATTTGATGGCTGGGTGAGGGGATTCAATTTGAGATAAGATGGTTCTATTTACCTTTGGACGCCTAGTTCTACAATATTTCTGGTGCAACTGTCCTTCATGAGGTGCATCAGAAGGTGGGTCATATGTTTGGTAAAGGTTATGTACTATAGGGGTACCTCTGCACTCAACTTGGGCTCCATTTTTCTTACTTGTCCACTGTTCAGGTAGAGGCAATGGAGCTGCCACACTAGTCATATTGAGGACAAAAGATAAATTCAAGGGTACTATGTAAGATGGCAATCCTGGTTCAGCAGAATCAGGTAATGTTACACATACACCTTGATCAGTAGGATTCCATATTTTTGCAAACCCTTTTCCTAATTTCCAGGCAAGCTTCCTTTGATCTAGCTCTGCTAGCTAGCTCTGCTGAGCACATGCACAAGGTAAATAAGCATAAAAATAGAGCTAACATGTTACAATCAGAATTACCAGTAAACCGAAGCATAGTTCGTATCTGAGGTTTTTCATGCACAGTCCTGAATATTTTTTTCTCCTGTTGTTCAGTTACCTGTGAAAGACAAGAAAAAGTCTGTCCAGCCCCTTTCAGGGCTAATATTAAAATGTAGGAATAAGCCAGCGAGAGCTTATTTTGTGTTCTTTGCCATAAGCATCGTTTGCTTTCCAGGTATGCATGTTCAAAGGAGTAGTGAGTACCATGGGTACAGCTCCTGCGGTAGGCAGTTCCACCCATACAGGCTGTCCTGGGAAGCGTGCGGGTTTTTGATTACCTGTAGGTTTAGATGTTGCTGGTATCAAGGAGGGAGGCTGCAGATAAAAAGCTGTGAGTCTGGGACATCCATTTACTCCCCATTGCTCATGTACTGTTTTCACAGCATCCCGTAGTCGTTCAGTCCAATTAGAATGTTGAGGTTTCAGAAATCGCTTAAGCAGGCCATTTGTTCTCTCGACGATGCCATTTGCTTGTGGATAATGGGGTGTGTGAAATATCCACTGGATCCCTTCTTCTTTGGCCCATTTTTGGACGATGGTCGCTGTGAAATGTGCCCCGTTGTCGGATTGGATAGGTACAGGTTTTGGAAAGAAACTGAACCACATTTTAAGGGCTTCTAATGTGTTTGCACTAGTTGCCCGAGAGAAGGCTCCTGCTTGGACTAGTCCTGACCTGACTTCTACCGACACGTGTTGTTTGCCCTCAGACTTTCCAAAAGGTCCAATATCATCTACTTGCCATGTGTCCCACAGTCCCTTTCCTGTCTCTGATATGTGAGGGGGGTTGTTCTAAAGGGTGACGCTCTGATTGGGTCCGGCACTGCTCGCATGAAGATCTGCAGGTACGGCACATTTCCCGAGTCCCCGGCCATCCTCTGCTTGCTGCTTCCTTGTATAGGTCTTGTGCCCCGGTGTGCTGTCGCTTTAAGTGCAACCATTCTAATAATGGATCCCAGTTTTCTCTTGGAGGTTTTCTACTTAGTGGGGCTAATCTGGCCCTCTCATCTACTTTGTGATTCCAGTGGCTAGTTGGGGTTTCCTTTTCTTGATGAGAGGCTACCCAGCCAACTAAAAAATTCCCCTTTTTTGCTACAGCAAGAATTTCTTGCCATTTTTCCTTTTGCCAAGCAGGGACCCTGTTTACTTCCCAGTCCTTTTTGTCCCAGAAGGGGAGCCATTCAGTACACCCTTTGAACACAGCAAAAGAATCAGTGTAAACATATACAGAGTCTGAGGTTTCAGATGCATGGTTAAATACACTCCAGACTGCTGCCAGTTCTCCCACTTGTGCACTACCTTCCCCTTCTGTTACAATTTGCTTGCCTGTATTTATTTGTAAGGCTACAGCACCACATTTCCAAACCTTACCTTCTCGCTTTGCTGATGCATCCGTAAACCACACATTCTGCAATCGTTCTGAGTACGGGGGAGCAACTTGGATCATAGAAGGTGAAAAGTCAGTGGTGCTATTTAGGGTTACCTCATCTTGTAGAGGAAGATTTTTGCGAGCTCCTTCTGTTACTTGAAAAATGGTGCAATAATGTTCCATTTGAGCATACCGTTTGCAAACAGAGGCACGTTGGGCCACCCCGTCAGGGGGTGGGATTCCTGCCAAAACTGACTTGATGACTTGAAAAGGTTCCCTTAAAATCAGGGGTTGTTTGTGGGTAGTTTTCTCTGCTTCCTGAAAAGCAGTGCTGACCACGAATAAACTTTTTTCCCAGGTAGAATATCGTTTTTCTGCATCTTTAAAACTGCGTGAGTAAAAGCCTATGGGTCTGGTAGGACCATCGGGTCCTTTCTGCCATAAATGTATAGACAGTCCAGAGCTTGCAAATCGCCATTCCATGTGTACTGGATCAGTGGGATGTATAGGACCTAGGGATTGGTATGTGTTAGCTTCAAAAATTAGGAGTTGTAGGGCCTCATCGTGCAAGGGAGTCCAATCCCACTTTGCTTTTTTTCCTAGCAAATCATACAGGGGCCTTGCAATTATTGAAAAGTCAGGAATGTGTTTCCTCCAAAAAATTAGCAGGCCTAAAGCATGCTGCAGGTCTTTTTTAGTCTCTGGGGTTTCAATTTGGTCTAGGTGGCTGAGGGTGTCTGGGGCAATACACACCATTCCTCCTTTCCACCAGATTCCCAAGAATTTTACTTCTAGGGAAGGGAGTTGTACTTTTTCAGGAGGAATACGTAAGCCCGGGGATTCTAGATGTTTAATGATGTTTGTTTGTGTTGTTTGTACAGGTGTAATCTCATCTCCTGCCACCAAAATGCCATCAATGTATTGGTATACTCTTACTCCTGGTGCAGGAGGAATGAGTGACAATTCTTGTGCTAGTGCATGATGTGCTAGAGTGGGTGAGTGTTTGAATCCTTGTGGGAGGCGAGTGAAAGTATATTGCTGGCCCTCCCCCGTGAAAGCAAAACGCTCCTGATCTTGTTCCTGCGAGGGGACCATAAAAAACATGTCCTTGACATCAATAGTGGCCATAATTTGATGAGCTTGTTCTTGTCTAGTAGCTCTCAGCTCAGCAATGTTTGGGACTGCAGCAGTGAGAGGCCCTGTATTTTGAGTTAAGCCGCCGATAGTCTCCTGTCAGTCTCCAGTTGCCATTAGGCTTGCGGACTGGCCACACAGGAGCATTGTAAGGGGAATGTGTTGCAATCACTATTCCTTTTTCTTTCAAATGTGCAATAATTGGTGTGATTCCTTCTCTGGCTCCTAAAGGCAAGGGGTAAGGTTTGACATTGGTTACTAGGGAGGGGGGAAGAGCAGGAGCAGAACTTAACAAACACAAATGGGAGGTTTCCTGCCCCAAAGTCCCTATTTTTCCTTCTTCATTGGTCCAAGGCCTTCCCTTTAGGAGGTCCAGACCCAGTGAATTTGTAGGAAATTCACCTGTAATCATTAGGGTGTCAACTGCTTTCTCTTCTGCCGGTAACCAGCGTCTTACCTTTGCTGTCATCTGGGCTTGGCTATTCTCAAAAACATCTGTGACACGTATACTCTTACGTGAGGGAGTGATTCCACGTGAGGAGGCATCTTCAATTTTAAGGGCAGACACCTGAGCACCAGTATCTACTAAAAAAGTTACCGGGGCTTTGTGGGGACCAGTAGGACAGGTTATTAACGGGTCTCCTCTGGAATTGTTAGAAAGGCGCCTGATGTGAATCCACCCTTCGCCCCCTGGCTTACCTTCTGCAAAGATAAGGGTTTTCTGTCACCTTCCCTTTCTTGTGGTTCCTCCAGGGGAGGGGCTGTAGCAGGGACAGCTTTTAATGGTTCCTCTTTTGCTGGCCACTCTTGGATGAATAGTTCTAATTTATTAGTGGGCTGGCCATCCATTAGGGTCCTTGGGACTCCCTTTTGTAAGCCCGCAATCCACAGGGCATTTCTTTTCTCCTTGCGTTCTTCCCCTGTATTTGTTTGTCTACCCAGCCCAGGGGAGAACCTTACCTTTTGGAGTTTTGCTGGGGACAGGGTTTTGCACTCTGTGCGCCGAATTGATCTAGAATCAGTTGTATTTGAAGGAATTGGGCCATATTTTCTCCCGTAATTAATTAATTCTTGTGCCACCTTCCCCCCCAGGTCCAAACCTTCCCTTTTGCCCGCTTAAGACTGAGGGAAATAGCTGCTGCCTCCAAGGTGGCTACAGCTCTTTCTGCAATTGGGAGACTTTCTATTTGTCCTTTTAGCTGCATGCCTATGGGTTTCACAGCTTCAGGGAGGCCTCTGATAAGAGGTATCATTCTCTCAGGATCCACAGGCACCATCACTGGAGATTCACCTCGTGGTGTTAATTTCCTATCATGCATCATTTGTAAACGAGCCGCTTTCTGTACACTTTCTACAGTCTGATTGACATTCCTTACTATAGCCAGGGGATCTCCTCTTTCTGAAGGACTGAGTCTGCCAGCCCAATCAGCAGCTCTCTGGGGAGGGACCAAGGAGCACGGTTATCTCCTGTGGTAAGGAAGACTCCTGCCCCTCCAGTACCCTTCTGCCTCTTTTTCTGAGAACAGAATTTGGTCAGCCCGTGTGAGAGAGAGTCTCCAAACACATTCAGTTTCAGATTCTTTGGGACTTTGGCTATACCCTTCCTTTAGTTTGGCCAATTCAGTAGCTGTAGATGGGATTTCTTTTGTGGTTATGTCAGGTGTGTCGTCGTCTGAAGCCTCATGGGTGTATTCTGTTTTAATGAAGGGACGGAGCGAGGCTGAGGGCTTTTCTGAGTGATTACGCAAGGATTCTAAGTCCGAGAGGGGGTACGCTTCTTTAGATAGTTCCAGCTCTGACTCCTTTTTTCCCTCATTTGCTGATCTTGCAAACAGCTCCTCTCGGAGCACACAGACAGTAGCCTTTTCATTCCTTATCTCTTCCTGGAGGAGGTGGGTGTTAGCTCCAGCTGAACTTGCAATGCTTTAACCAAATGCTGTAATGAAGCAGTAACTTCCGTATCAGCTTTCTGCTGGTGCTCTCTGTGTCCTACTGCAGCTAGCACAGCAGCAGCTAAGACAGAACATACCACTGGTTGCGCTTTACCTTTTTTGAGTCTCGCTCCTGTGCGCAGGACAGAGACTCGATCAACGAGTGCTTGGATATTATACCAATAGTTTTGTGCCCAGTCCGTCCCTGGAGGAGATGGCCTGGCACCAAATTCATCCAACAAAGTAAACAAAGCTTGTGTATGATGTCCCATGTTACTTACAAATGTCGGAGTGATCATTCCTAGAGGATGCCCAGCGTAAAGTAAATTTACAAAAGTCTCACCCCTGCACTCTGGGAAGGTTCCTCTTCTGCCAAACCAAAGAAAGTTACAAACACTGGAGTAGTCTCTCTTGAGGGACACCCCTTACAAAATGGTTTCTGAGGTCCTACTCCTTACACCTCGAGAGCACCTAGTGTTTACCAAAGTTACAAGTCTCAAAATTACTTTCCAAACTCCCAGGTCTTTTACCTACAGGAGTGCCAATTTCCCAGACCCTGGGCCTCGGGAGCACCGTTTTAGCTCAGGTGCATGTGCAAACACACAAGCAAACAAACAAACAAACAAAAGAGTAAGACAGAGTAAGAAAGGTAGAGAGGTGTTAGGAAATGTAGAAAGGTACGTTGTTTTATTTTCCTAAAATGATCCAATCATAAGAATTAGCAATTAATGCATTTTTTGGAAACAACACTCTCATTTTACGGGGATCCTGCCGACTATGCCAATAAAGTGTTACGATCCGGTTCAGACCCAGAAAGGCAAAGCAGGCGAAGTCTCTGAGCATAAACCAGAAAGAACTTCGAAGGTTCAAAATATTGCCAGATATGAGATTAAAACCAAACGAGATTAAATGTCGATGCCAAAAAATTGATGTATTTTATTTGACAGTAAAAGTAGGGCCCAGTTTGGGGCCAATCACCCTTGCAGTGCCTAAAGGGGCTCCAGCAGAGCTGGAGGGGGGCTGGGAGCAGCCGGAAGCGGGAGCAGCCAGAGCTGGGAGCACCTGCATCTTGGCCAAGGCAGCTGCCGCCAGGTTTGGTGGTGCCTGAGCAGGGCGGGGACGATGCCAGGGACATCCCGCAGTGACGTCTTCTCTTTTCCGCTGGGCGTGCGCTCGGTCCCAAAGCGCACGCCCATTCTGATCTCAGTCTCACTCCATGTTTAGACACGCTCACAGTCCTGGATTTCATCCCATGCCAGTGGCAGACCCGTGCAGCCCCAGAGCCAATACCAAGGCCAGGCTGAAGGCAAACGCCACATTTAGCCTTCACGCCAATGGTAGCTGTAATGTAAAACCCAGCCCTAACGCCGAGGCCTCTCCTAATTCCAGCCCCTTGCTAAATGCTCAGCCCTAAACCAAATGCAACGGTGTAATAAATGAATTGGTTTCAGGGTGTTGATTTTTACTGTTTGGAGGAGATAGAAAAGAGGGGAGTTGATAGTTGGATACATGGGCATGTTAACGGAGGATATTGCGAGACTGTCTGGGTGTAATATCGGAGTGTGAGCACTAGGTGGAGACGCAATTGGGGATGTGATGACGTGATGGACTAGAAAATGACCTCATGCAGGTGATGTCAACATCTTGGACCGCTTAGCCAATCATTCGACACCCTCGGGAAATGATTGGACAAAAATGCATCTTGATAAAGACCAATAGAACCCCTGGAAGCGAGCCAATCAGAAGAAGAATCCAAAATCCACCAATTGTGAACAGACAGAGGGCATAAGAACGGACCTGGGACTTTATCCGGGGAGCTCCTGCGGAACTTGGGGTCCAAGGTTGCACCCAGTGGGTCACACTGTCCTTTTTGTGTGCTGCTTTACTCTGGCTTGTCGTGCGGAGCCTGGGCTTATCCTGGGTTCTCGCTCTCAGTTGTTAATGAATAAACAAACGAGCTGGCTTTTCTTTTTTAAAAAAAGTCTCAGCTTCGTTTATAACAACGGTGAGCTCGAAGGCCAAAGCCAGCCCCAACTGCAACTCTTAAGATCAAGCCCAACACCAATCCCAGCTGAAGCCCTAAATCCAGCTTTGAGCCCAGCCCCAGCCCATACTCCAATGCCGCCTTTAGCTCTAACTCCCAAACTCAGCCCCAACTGCTGCCCTAAGGCCAACCATTCATGGAGTTAAGGCCAGTGCCCCAGGTGCACTCCCTAGCCCAAGGCAGGCTCCAAGCTCAAGGCCACCGTTAGCCCTAAGGGCAGGGCCAGCCCTAAGGCCGGCCTGAGCCGCAATGGCAGCCAAAGGCAGCCCAAGTGGGGCTTCAACGCCGCCCCCTCCCCCAGCCCGCCCTGATGCCGGCCCTGCCTCCCTGCGCTGCGAGCCAGGCGCTGTCCCCGCGTGTCACAGAGGCCGCGGCCTGTGGAGCAATCAGCGGGCTCGGTGCGGTGCTGGCACTGGCCGTCCCCGAGCCCCCTGCCTCTGGGGCAGTGTCGTCGCCCGGAGACGTCGTGGCCCCGCCGCCTGCACCGCAGAGTTGTCACAAAGGGCAGCGGCGACATTAGGACTTCCTGGCCAGCCGCTATTTCCAGGCATGATGCTTAAGCATGGATCGGCCGCTTCTGATAGCGTGTCTGTCTTGGGCGAGCGTTTTTGTGATGGCTGTGCAGGCGCGTTGGATACAGCTGCAGGACGCTCTGTTTCCACAGAAAATTTGCGGCCAGCACTGCCAGGCATGGTCACAGGATGCCTGCTAGTAGTGGCTCAGCAGCTCTGAGACCGCTCTTTGCAGCGTCCAGCGGGGAGTTAAGGGCAGCGTTGAATCGAATGATAGCAATGCAAAAGGATGCAAAGCACAGCGTGTGAACAGGAGCTTTGGAGCGCTCGGCACACAGGATATTTCAGAGGAGAAATCCCCTGGTGCAGCTGGCCCCAATAAAGAGCGGCCGCTGCTGAATGCCACACTCCAGTGGCGTTTTAAATGTAATTTTTCTATTTTATAGGGTTTCATTTTTGCTAAGCTTTGGTAATGCCCGGGGTGTGATGTCATTGACCCGCTGCCTCTCGACCAATCAGATCGCTCCGCTACGTTCTGGCCCCGCCCCTCATTGTTTCCTCACAATGAGGAACCTTGGCGCTCGATTCCCATTGGCTGCCGCCCGGGGGGGCGGGGCTTAGGCTGCCTATATAAGGCGGCGGCGGTGGCGGGGCTTCACTTGCAGTCCCGGCGTGGAGGCGGCAGCAGCGGAGCGGAGCGGGCGGAGAGGAGCGGAAGCCCCGAGGCCGGAGCTCTGGGAGCGGCCCGGCCCTCAGCGCCGCGGCCCTGGAGCCCCAGGCCGGGGCGGGTGGGAGGGGGTGGCTGGGAGGGAGATGGGATGGTTCGCTGCGCCGCTTCTCGCCGCCAATGCGCCTTTTCTCTCTGCCACTTTTCTCAGGTACCTGCGCCGGCCCCTCCAGATGGCAGTGGGAGCGCCAGCAACCCCGGCTCGGCAAAGGCAGGGACGGGCAACTACCGCGGCAACGAGGGACCGCACCCCAGCTCGGCAAAGGCAGGGACGGGCAACTACCGGGGCAACGAGGGACAGCAACCCCGGCTCGGCAAAGGCAGGGCCCCAGCAGCGCCGGGGCAACGAGGGACAAAATCGGAAGAGTTCGGACACCACCCGAAGCCCACCAAAGGTAAAATCAGGTAATACCAGGTAATACCAGGTAAAACACGGTAATACCAGGTAAAACACGGTAATACCAGCTAATACCATCTAATATTATCTAATACAGGTAAAACACGGTAAAATCAGGTAATACCAGGTAAAATCAGCTAATGCCAGGTAAAACACGGTAAAACAAAATAAAATTGGCAAAAATCACATCAAATGCCTTGAGTGATCTTTGCTCTCCCAGCGAGTGGCTTGCGATGCAAACAAATCCCAAAGCCCCCGCCTTCCCCGTGGGAGAGGAGGCCGGAGCCCCCCCGGCCTCAGCTGGGGTGAGGAGCACGCATGGCCCGGGGCTGTCTCCGTCCCTCTGCATCCTGGGGGGTCCTGTGGTGTCTTCAGGCCTCTCCTGTCGGGGAACGATCGGGACTGGGGGGATCTCTGTCCAAGTCATGGCGGGAGATACTCGGGGCAGTCACCCCAGGGCTGAGAGGGACGGAGCCCCCCTGGCCCCAGCCCCCACACGCATTTCCCAGGGCGAGAGGGACCAGGATGTGCAGTTGGCGGAAAGGCTGCTCGGCCGCGGTGCTCTCTTGCGCGCCCGGTGCTGCGGCCACGCCTCCCGCTGCCTCTCCCGGCGCCCTCTCCTCGCTGCCGGCCTCAGTGGGCGGCGCCCGCCGTGTTCCCACCGTCATCCTTGCATTATTCTCCTTTTTAAAGGAGCCTCCAAGGCTTTAGCACATTAATAGCTGTCTCATCTCCTGTGGGAGCCACTTCGATTCTAATTTTACCAGCCTGCTTCAACCTTTCCAAGCCCAGGGCAGTCCCCTCGGAGCCGTCTAGTCTGTGGCTCTTACACCATGTGCTTAAGGGTGTTAAAGCCTGTTGGTCGTATTTTATGCCTTTTTTTGTTAAAAAGCAAGTCCATACCTGTAGTACGGGGTCTTTTGGTGCTGAAACTCTGCGCCCATGCTGGCAATGTCTCCCAATTACAAAAAAGGAAAAAGAAAAAAAAAAAAAAAGAGAAGGGAAGGTCCGTCTGAGCAGCAGCTCACTGTGCTACCTTTAGTGCCGCCGAGATGGGGTGGGGGGAGCGAAGCAGTTGGAAGCGTCTTATCTGCCTCCTCTGATCTTGGGAGCAGTTTGGCTGCAAGGCGGCCGCCCGTCCTCCGAGTTGCAGGCGCGGTGCCCGGTCGCTGCAGCCGAGCCTTGGCCCACTCCCGGTGCTCTCAGCACGGCACGCAGCAGCAGGGGAGGGGTTCCACAACTCACTCGTGGTTCTGCTCCAGAGGTGCAGGTTCGGGGGGTTCTCCTCAGGCGGGCGGCGTCGGCTCCAGGAGGCCTCAGAGTGTCTCGCAGCAGGCAGTGGTGGTGGGGGGGGGGGGGGGAGAGGCAAGGGTCAGCCTTCTTCGGTGGTGGTGATTTGAATACAGCGTACAGAGGGGGAGAAGGAAAGGAGTAAGTGTTGTATCATGCATTTAACCCGGCCAATACCAACGATTAGCAATGCAATTCCAGTAGCAATTGTTATTGCAAGTTGTGCTAACCATTTTCCCCACCCTGTGAGCCCAAAATACTTTAGGATGGTAGTGACCCATGAACTATCAAATACTTCTCGCAGTTGCATTGCATGAAACAAATTTCTAGTATGATTACTTATTTCTCTCATCTTAGCTCATGCCTCCTCAGCGGAGCTAGAGGCATTATGAATTGTAATACAACCCTCAGTTTCTGTTCTATTGAACATCCCACAAACTCCTTGTTCTTTTAACAATACCATATCTAAAGCTAATCTATTTTGCAGGGTCATTTTAGTATTTTGCTGGACTTGGGTGTATAATTCTCCAAATGCATCTTGTGTCCAATTGCTTCATATACTTAATTGCCAGGTAATATCTTCTAATACGAACTGGTGTCTTTTAAAGGTAACATAGGGAGTAAAGAAATTTTCCAGAAATAGAGATACTTTTTCTCCAGTGGTATAGTAATCTGGAATGTCAACTCCTTGAATTGCCCATTCTGCTCTTTGTGTTGCCTTTGAAGAGGGAACACTACGACAGTGACGTTCTTTAGACACTTTGGTGAAAGTAAAAATACGTCTGGGGCAAAGGGAGGGAATTCCAATTCCACACCTAAGTCCAGCATGTTGTTCTAATGACAAATGTGAATAAAATATCTCATCAGAGCATCCCCAAGCCATTCCAAGAGGGGCTATATATTTTGCAGTTTTCCACTTAGTTGCATCTGCAAAATCAAGGACGGTGATTTCTGGCTTAGTATTGATTGGAGTCCCACGGACTGGGTAGTGGGTAAAAGGAACTCCACATGGGTTGAGAAGGTATTTGTAGGAGGAGTTACAGGACTCATCTTGATTTCTCCAGCCTTTTGAGAGGTATCCCCAACAAGTACACACATCAGTTCCTAATGTTCGAATTCTAAGTGAAAACCATGTTTCTGGAGGATCTCCTGGTCCTTCTTTGCATGTTATCACCTTTGAGCAATTGACTAGAGGACTATCTTCTTTTGTAGTCTTTTTTAGTCTCTAAATTTACCTTTAAGAACTGTTTGTACAGACCATGCCCACATTAAATGTTGTCAGTCGATTGGGGTTCTATTTGTTATGTTCGGAAGTTGACCACAGCAGGAAGGGTTAAAAACTGTGCTATATTTGCCTTCATCTACATCTGGTGTGTAGAGTGGGTCAAACCGTGGATCCCATGGGTAAACAAGGCAGAGCTGTTTAGCATTATATTCCTCAAAGGTTATTGTCTCAGGGCTGAATTTACTTTTATTTAATTTGATGGCTGGGTGAGGGGATTCAATTTGAGATAAGATGGTTCTATTTACCTTTGGACGCCTAGTTCTACAATATTTCTGGTGCAACTGTCCTTCATGAGGTGCATCAGAAGGTGGGTCATATGTTTGGTAAAGGTTATGTACTATAGGGGTACCTCTGCACTCAACTTGGGCTCCATTTTTCTTACTTGTCCACTGTTCAGGTAGAGGCAATGGAGCTGCCACACTAGTCATATTGAGGACAAAAGATAAATTCAAGGGTACTATGTAAGATGGCAATCCTGGTTCAGCAGAATCAGGTAATGTTACACATACACCTTGATCAGTAGGATTCCATATTTTTGCAAACCCTTTTCCTAATTTCCAGGCAAGCTTCCTTTGATCTAGCTCTGCTAGCTAGCTCTGCTGAGCACATGCACAAGGTAAATAAGCATAAAAATAGAGCTAACATGTTACAATCAGAATTACCAGTAAACCGAAGCATAGTTCGTATCTGAGGTTTTTCATGCACAGTCCTGAATATTTTTTTCTCCTGTTGTTCAGTTACCTGTGAAAGACAAGAAAAAGTCTGTCCAGCCCCTTTCAGGGCTAATATTAAAATGTAGGAATAAGCCAGCGAGAGCTTATTTTGTGTTCTTTGCCATAAGCATCGTTTGCTTTCCAGGTATGCATGTTCAAAGGAGTAGTGAGTACCATGGGTACAGCTCCTGCGGTAGGCAGTTCCACCCATACAGGCTGTCCTGGGAAGCGTGCGGGTTTTTGATTACCTGTAGGTTTAGATGTTGCTGGTATCAAGGAGGGAGGCTGCAGATAAAAAGCTGTGAGTCTGGGACATCCATTTACTCCCCATTGCTCATGTACTGTTTTCACAGCATCCCATAGTCGTTCAGTCCAATTAGAATGTTGAGGTTTCAGAAATCGCTTAAGCAGGCCATTTGTTCTCTCGACGATGCCATTTGCTTGTGGATAATGGGGTGTGTGAAATATCCACTGGATCCCTTCTTCTTTGGCCCATTTTTGGACGATGGTCGCTGTGAAATGTGCCCCGTTGTCGGATTGGATAGGTACAGGTTTTGGAAAGAAACTGAACCACATTTTAAGGGCTTCTAATGTGTTTGCACTAGTTGCCCGAGAGAAGGCTCCTGCTTGGACTAGTCCTGACCTGACTTCTACCGACACGTGTTGTTTGCCCTCAGACTTTCCAAAAGGTCCAATATCATCTACTTGCCATGTGTCCCACAGTCCCTTTCCTGTCTCTGATATGTGAGGGGGGTTGTTCTAAAGGGTGACGCTCTGATCGGGTCCGGCACTGCTCGCATGAAGATCTGCAGGTACGGCACATTTCCCGAGTCCCCGGCCATCCTCTGCTTGCTGCTTCCTTGTATAGGTCTTGTGCCCCGGTGTGCTGTCGCTTTAAGTGCAACCATTCTAATAATGGATCCCAGTTTTCTCTTGGAGGTTTTCTACTTAGTGGGGCTAATCTGGCCCTCTCATCTACTTTGTGATTCCAGTGGCTAGTTGGGGTTTCCTTTTCTTGATGAGAGGCTACCCAGCCAACTAAAAAGTTCCCCTTTTTTGCTACAGCAAGAATTTCTTGCCATTTTTCCTTTTGCCAAGCAGGGACCCTGTTTACTTCCCAGTCCTTTTTGTCCCAGAAGGGGAGCCATTCAGTACACCCTTTGAACACAGCAAAAGAATCAGTGTAAACATATACAGAGTCTGAGGTTTCAGATGCATGGTTAAATACACTCCAGACTGCTGCCAGTTCTCCCACTTGTGCACTACCTTCCCCTTCTGTTACAATTTGCTTGCCTGTATTTATTTGTAAGGCTACAGCACCACATTTCCAAACCTTACCTTCTCGCTTTGCTGATGCATCCGTAAACCACACATTCTGCAATCGTTCTGAGTACGGGGGAGCAACTTGGATCATAGAAGGTGAAAAGTCAGTGGTGCTATTTAGGGTTACCTCATCTTGTAGAGGAAGATTTTTGCGAGCTCCTTCTGTTACTTGAAAAATGGTGCAATAATGTTCCATTTGAGCATACCGTTTGCAAACAGAGGCACGTTGGGCCACCCCGTCAGGGGGTGGGATTCCTGCCAAAACTGACTTGATGACTTGAAAAGGTTCCCTTAAAATCAGGGGTTGTTTGTGGGTAGTTTTCTCTGCTTCCTGAAAAGCAGTGCTGACCACGAATAAACTTTTTTCCCAGGTAGAATATCGTTTTTCTGCATCTTTAAAACTGCGTGAGTAAAAGCCTATGGGTCTGGTAGGACCATCGGGTCCTTTCTGCCATAAATGTATAGACAGTCCAGAGCTTGCAAATCGCCATTCCATGTGTACTGGATCAGTGGGATGTATAGGACCTAGGGATTGGTATGTGTTAGCTTCAAAAATTAGGAGTTGTAGGGCCTCATCGTGCAAGGGAGTCCAATCCCACTTTGCTTTTTTTCCTAGCAAATCATACAGGGGCCTTGCAATTATTGAAAAGTCAGGAATGTGTTTCCTCCAAAAAATTAGCAGGCCTAAAGCATGCTGCAGGTCTTTTTTAGTCTCTGGGGTTTCAATTTGGTCTAGGTGGCTGAGGGTGTCTGGGGCAATACACACCATTCCTCCTTTCCACCAGATTCCCAAGAATTTTACTTCTAGGGAAGGGAGTTGTACTTTTTCAGGAGGAATACGTAAGCCCGGGGATTCTAGATGTTTAATGATGTTTGTTTGTGTTGTTTGTACAGGTGTAATCTCATCTCCTGCCACCAAAATGCCATCAATGTATTGGTATACTCTTACTCCTGGTGCAGGAGGAATGAGTGACAATTCTTGTGCTAGTGCATGATGTGCTAGAGTGGGTGAGTGTTTGAATCCTTGTGGGAGGCGAGTGAAAGTATATTGCTGGCCCTCCCCCGTGAAAGCAAAACGCTCCTGATCTTGTTCCTGCGAGGGGACCATAAAAAACATGTCCTTGACATCAATAGTGGCCATAATTTGATGAGCTTGTTCTTGTCTAGTAGCTCTCAGCTCAGCAATGTTTGGGACTGCAGCAGTGAGAGGCCCTGTATTTTGAGTTAAGCCGCCGATAGTCTCCTGTCAGTCTCCAGTTGCCATTAGGCTTGCGGACTGGCCACACAGGAGCATTGTAAGGGGAATGTGTTGCAATCACTATTCCTTTTTCTTTCAAATGTGCAATAATTGGTGTGATTCCTTCTCTGGCTCCTAAAGGCAAGGGGTAAGGTTTGACATTGGTTACTAGGGAGGGGGGAAGAGCAGGAGCAGAACTTAACAAACACAAATGGGAGGTTTCCTGCCCCAAAGTCCCTATTTTTCCTTCTTCATTGGTCCAAGGCCTTCCCTTTAGGAGGTCCAGACCCAGTGAATTTGTAGGAAATTCACCTGTAATCATTAGGGTGTCAACTGCTTTCTCTTCTGCCGGTAACCAGCGTCTTACCTTTGCTGTCATCTGGGCTTGGCTATTCTCAAAAACATCTGTGACACGTATACTCTTACGTGAGGGAGTGATTCCACGTGAGGAGGCATCTTCAATTTTAAGGGCAGACACCTGAGCACCAGTATCTACTAAAAAAGTTACCGGGGCTTTGTGGGGACCAGTAGGACAGGTTATTAACGGGTCTCCTCTGGAATTGTTAGAAAGGCGCCTGATGTGAATCCACCCTTCGCCCCCTGGCTTACCTTCTGCAAAGATAAGGGTTTTCTGTCACCTTCCCTTTCTTGTGGTTCCTCCAGGGGAGGGGCTGTAGCAGGGACAGCTTTTAATGGTTCCTCTTTTGCTGGCCACTCTTGGATGAATAGTTCTAATTTATTAGTGGGCTGGCCATCCATTAGGGTCCTTGGGACTCCCTTTTGTAAGCCCGCAATCCACAGGGCATTTCTTTTCTCCTTGCGTTCTTCCCCTGTATTTGTTTGTCTACCCAGCCCAGGGGAGAACCTTACCTTTTGGAGTTTTGCTGGGGACAGGGTTTTGCACTCTGTGCGCCGAATTGATCTAGAATCAGTTGTATTTGAAGGAATTGGGCCATATTTTCTCCCGTAATTAATTAATTCTTGTGCCACCTTCCCCCCCAGGTCCAAACCTTCCCTTTTGCCCGCTTAAGACTGAGGGAAATAGCTGCTGCCTCCAAGGTGGCTACAGCTCTTTCTGCAATTGGGAGACTTTCTATTTGTCCTTTTAGCTGCATGCCTATGGGTTTCACAGCTTCAGGGAGGCCTCTGATAAGAGGTATCATTCTCTCAGGATCCACAGGCACCATCACTGGAGATTCACCTCGTGGTGTTAATTTCCTATCATGCATCATTTGTAAACGAGCCGCTTTCTGTACACTTTCTACAGTCTGATTGACATTCCTTACTATAGCCAGGGGATCTCCTCTTTCTGAAGGACTGAGTCTGCCAGCCCAATCAGCAGCTCTCTGGGGAGGGACCAAGGAGCACGGTTATCTCCTGTGGTAAGGAAGACTCCTGCCCCTCCAGTACCCTTCTGCCTCTTTTTCTGAGAACAGAATTTGGTCAGCCCGTGTGAGAGAGAGTCTCCAAACACATTCAGTTTCAGATTCTTTGGGACTTTGGCTATACCCTTCCTTTAGTTTGGCCAATTCAGTAGCTGTAGATGGGATTTCTTTTGTGGTTATGTCAGGTGTGTCGTCGTCTGAAGCCTCATGGGTGTATTCTGTTTTAATGAAGGGACGGAGCGAGGCTGAGGGCTTTTCTGAGTGATTACGCAAGGATTCTAAGTCCGAGAGGGGGTACGCTTCTTTAGATAGTTCCAGCTCTGACTCCTTTTTTCCCTCATTTGCTGATCTTGCAAACAGCTCCTCTCGGAGCACACAGACAGTAGCCTTTTCATTCCTTATCTCTTCCTGGAGGAGGTGGGTGTTAGCTCCAGCTGAACTTGCAATGCTTTAACCAAATGCTGTAATGAAGCAGTAACTTCCGTATCAGCTTTCTGCTGGTGCTCTCTGTGTCCTACTGCAGCTAGCACAGCAGCAGCTAAGACAGAACATACCACTGGTTGCGCTTTACCTTTTTTGAGTCTCGCTCCTGTGCGCAGGACAGAGACTCGATCAACGAGTGCTTGGATATTATACCAATAGTTTTGTGCCCAGTCCGTCCCTGGAGGAGATGGCCTGGCACCAAATTCATCCAACAAAGTAAACAAAGCTTGTGTATGATGTCCCATGTTACTTACAAATGTCGGAGTGATCATTCCTAGAGGATGCCCAGCGTAAAGTAAATTTACAAAAGTCTCACCCCTGCACTCTGGGAAGGTTCCTCTTCTGCCAAACCAAAGAAAGTTACAAACACTGGAGTAGTCTCTCTTGAGGGACACCCCTTACAAAATGGTTTCTGAGGTCCTACTCCTTACACCTCGAGAGCACCTAGTGTTTACCAAAGTTACAAGTCTCAAAATTACTTTCCAAACTCCCAGGTCTTTTACCTACAGGAGTGCCAATTTCCCAGACCCTGGGCCTCGGGAGCACCGTTTTAGCTCAGGTGCATGTGCAAACACACAAGCAAACAAACAAACAAACAAAAGAGTAAGACAGAGTAAGAAAGGTAGAGAGGTGTTAGGAAATGTAGAAAGGTACGTTGTTTTATTTTCCTAAAATGATCCAATCATAAGAATTAGCAATTCATGCATTTTTTGGAAACAACACTCTCATTTTACGGGGATCCTGCCGACTATGCCAATAAAGTGTTACGATCCGGTTCAGACCCAGAAAGGCAAAGCAGGCGAAGTCTCTGAGCATAAACCAGAAAGAACTTCGAAGGTTCAAAATATTGCCAGATATGAGATTAAAACCAAACGAGATTAAATGTCGATGCCAAAAAATTGATGTATTTTATTTGACAGTAAAAGTAGGGCCCAGTTTGGGGCCAATCACCCTTGCAGTGCCTAAAGGGGCTCCAGCAGAGCTGGAGGGGGGCTGGGAGCAGCCGGAAGCGGGAGCAGCCAGAGCTGGGAGCACCTGCATCTTGGCCAAGGCAGCTGCCGCCAGGTTTGGTGGTGCCTGAGCAGGGCGGGGACGATGCCAGGGACATCCCGCAGTGACGTCTTCTCTTTTCCGCTGGGCGTGCGCTCGGTCCCAAAGCGCACGCCCATTCTGATCTCAGTCTCACTCCATGTTTAGACACGCTCACAGTCCTGGATTTCATCCCATGCCAGTGGCAGACCCGTGCAGCCCCAGAGCCAATACCAAGGCCAGGCTGAAGGCAAACGCCACATTTAGCCTTCACGCCAATGGTAGCTGTAATGTAAAACCCAGCCCTAACGCCGAGGCCTCTCCTAATTCCAGCCCCTTGCTAAATGCTCAGCCCTAAACCAAATGCAACGGTGTAATAAATGAATTGGTTTCAGGGTGTTGATTTTTACTGTTTGGAGGAGATAGAAAAGAGGGGAGTTGATAGTTGGATACATGGGCATGTTAACGGAGGATATTGCGAGACTGTCTGGGTGTAATATCGGAGTGTGAGCACTAGGTGGAGACGCAATTGGGGATGTGATGACGTGATGGACTAGAAAATGACCTCATGCAGGTGATGTCAACATCTTGGACCGCTTAGCCAATCATTCGACACCCTCGGGAAATGATTGGACAAAAATGCATCTTGATAAAGACCAATAGAACCCCTGGAAGCGAGCCAATCAGAAGAAGAATCCAAAATCCACCAATTGTGAACAGACAGAGGGCATAAGAACGGACCTGGGACTTTATCCGGGGAGCTCCTGCGGAACTTGGGGTCCAAGGTTGCACCCAGTGGGTCACACTGTCCTTTTTGTGTGCTGCTTTACTCTGGCTTGTCGTGCGGAGCCTGGGCTTATCCTGGGTTCTCGCTCTCAGTTGTTAATGAATAAACAAACGAGCTGGCTTTTCTTTTTTAAAAAAAGTCTCAGCTTCGTTTATAACAACGGTGAGCTCGAAGGCCAAAGCCAGCCCCAACTGCAACTCTTAAGATCAAGCCCAACACCAATCCCAGCTGAAGCCCTAAATCCAGCTTTGAGCCCAGCCCCAGCCCATACTCCAATGCCGCCTTTAGCTCTAACTCCCAAACTCAGCCCCAACTGCTGCCCTAAGGCCAACCATTCATGGAGTTAAGGCCAGTGCCCCAGGTGCACTCCCTAGCCCAAGGCAGGCTCCAAGCTCAAGGCCACCGTTAGCCCTAAGGGCAGGGCCAGCCCTAAGGCCGGCCTGAGCCGCAATGGCAGCCAAAGGCAGCCCAAGTGGGGCTTCAACGCCGCCCCCTCCCCCAGCCCGCCCTGATGCCGGCCCTGCCTCCCTGCGCTGCGAGCCAGGCGCTGTCCCCGCGTGTCACAGAGGCCGCGGCCTGTGGAGCAATCAGCGGGCTCGGTGCGGTGCTGGCACTGGCCGTCCCCGAGCCCCCTGCCTCTGGGGCAGTGTCGTCGCCCGGAGACGTCGTGGCCCCGCCGCCTGCGCCGCAGAGTTGTCACAAAGGGCAGCGGCGACATTAGGACTTCCTGGCCAGCCGCTATTTCCAGGCATGATGCTTAAGCATGGATCGGCCGCTTCTGATAGCGTGTCTGTCTTGGGCGAGCGTTTTTGTGATGGCTGTGCAGGCGCGTTGGATACAGCTGCAGGACGCTCTGTTTCCACAGAAAATTTGCGGCCAGCACTGCCAGGCATGGTCACAGGATGCCTGCTAGTAGTGGCTCAGCAGCTCTGAGACCGCTCTTTGCAGCGTCCAGCGGGGAGTTAAGGGCAGCGTTGAATCGAATGATAGCAATGCAAAAGGATGCAAAGCACAGCGTGTGAACAGGAGCTTTGGAGCGCTCGGCACACAGGATATTTCAGAGGAGAAATCCCCTGGTGCAGCTGGCCCCAATAAAGAGCGGCCGCTGCTGAATGCCACACTCCAGTGGCGTTTTAAATGTAATTTTTCTATTTTATAGGGTTTCATTTTTGCTAAGCTTTGGTAATGCCCGGGGTGTGATGTCATTGACCCGCTGCCTCTCGACCAATCAGATCGCTCCGCTACGTTCTGGCCCCGCCCCTCATTGTTTCCTCACAATGAGGAACCTTGGCGCTCGATTCCCATTGGCTGCCGCCCGGGGGGGCGGGGCTTAGGCTGCCTATATAAGGCGGCGGCGGTGGCGGGGCTTCACTTGCAGTCCCGGCGTGGAGGCGGCAGCAGCGGAGCGGAGCGGGCGGAGAGGAGCGGAAGCCCCGAGGCCGGAGCTCTGGGAGCGGCCCGGCCCTCAGCGCCGCGGCCCTGGAGCCCCAGGCCGGGGCGGGTGGGAGGGGGTGGCTGGGAGGGAGATGGGATGGTTCGCTGCGCCGCTTCTCGCCGCCAATGCGCCTTTTCTCTCTGCCACTTTTCTCAGGTACCTGCGCCGGCCCCTCCAGATGGCAGTGGGAGCGCCAGCAACCCCGGCTCGGCAAAGGCAGGGACGGGCAACTACCGCGGCAACGAGGGACCGCACCCCAGCTCGGCAAAGGCAGGGACGGGCAACTACCGGGGCAACGAGGGACAGCAACCCCGGCTCGGCAAAGGCAGGGCCCCAGCAGCGCCGGGGCAACGAGGGACAAAATCGGAAGAGTTCGGACACCACCCGAAGCCCACCAAAGGTAAAATCAGGTAATACCAGGTAATACCAGGTAAAACACGGTAATACCAGGTAAAACACGGTAATACCAGCTAATACCATCTAATATTATCTAATACAGGTAAAACACGGTAAAATCAGGTAATACCAGGTAAAATCAGCTAATGCCAGGTAAAACACGGTAAAACAAAATAAAATTGGCAAAAATCACATCAAATGCCTTGAGTGATCTTTGCTCTCCCAGCGAGTGGCTTGCGATGCAAACAAATCCCAAAGCCCCCGCCTTCCCCGTGGGAGAGGAGGCCGGAGCCCCCCCGGCCTCAGCTGGGGTGAGGAGCACGCATGGCCCGGGGCTGTCTCCGTCCCTCTGCATCCTGGGGGGTCCTGTGGTGTCTTCAGGCCTCTCCTGTCGGGGAACGATCGGGACTGGGGGGATCTCTGTCCAAGTCATGGCGGGAGATACTCGGGGCAGTCACCCCAGGGCTGAGAGGGACGGAGCCCCCCTGGCCCCAGCCCCCACACGCATTTCCCAGGGCGAGAGGGACCAGGATGTGCAGTTGGCGGAAAGGCTGCTCGGCCGCGGTGCTCTCTTGCGCGCCCGGTGCTGCGGCCACGCCTCCCGCTGCCTCTCCCGGCGCCCTCTCCTCGCTGCCGGCCTCAGTGGGCGGCGCCCGCCGTGTTCCCACCGTCATCCTTGCATTATTCTCCTTTTTAAAGGAGCCTCCAAGGCTTTAGCACATTAATAGCTGTCTCATCTCCTGTGGGAGCCACTTCGATTCTAATTTTACCAGCCTGCTTCAACCTTTCCAAGCCCAGGGCAGTCCCCTCGGAGCCGTCTAGTCTGTGGCTCTTACACCATGTGCTTAAGGGTGTTAAAGCCTGTTGGTCGTATTTTATGCCTTTTTTTGTTAAAAAGCAAGTCCATACCTGTAGTACGGGGTCTTTTGGTGCTGAAACTCTGCGCCCATGCTGGCAATGTCTCCCAATTGCAAAAAAGGAAAAACAAAAAAAAAAAAAAAGAGAAGGGAAGGTCCGTCTGAGCAGCAGCTCACTGTGCTACCTTTAGTGCCGCCGAGATGGGGTGGGGGGAGCGAAGCAGTTGGAAGCGTCTTATCTGCCTCCTCTGATCTTGGGAGCAGTTTGGCTGCAAGGCGGCCGCCCGTCCTCCGAGTTGCAGGCGCGGTGCCCGGTCGCTGCAGCCGAGCCTTGGCCCACTCCCGGTGCTCTCAGCACGGCACGCAGCAGCAGGGGAGGGGTTCCACAACTCACTCGTGGTTCCGCTCCAGGGCTGCAGGTTCGGGGGGTTCTCCTCAGGCGGGCGGCGTCGGCTCCAGGAGGCCTCAGAGTGTCTCGCAGCAGGCAGTGGTGGTGGTGGTGGTGGGGGGGGAGAGGCAAGGGTCAGCCTTCTTCGGTGGTGGTGATTTGAATACAGCGTACAGAGGGGGAGAAGGAAAGGAGTAAGTGTTGTATCATGCATTTAACCCGGCCAATACCAACGATTAGCAATGCAATTCCAGTAGCAATTGTTATTGCAAGTTGTGCTAACCATTTTCCCCACCCTGTGAGCCCAAAATACTTTAGGATGGTAGTGACCCATGAACTATCAAATACTTCTCGCGGTTGCATTGCATGAAACAAATTTCTAGTATGATTACTTATTTCTCTCATCTTAGCTCATGCCTCCTCAGCGGAGCTAGAGGCATTATGAATTGTAATACAACCCTCAGTTTCTGTTCTATTGAACATCCCACAAACTCCTTGTTCTTTTAACAATACCATATCTAAAGCTAATCTATTTTGCAGGGTCATTTTAGTATTTTGCTGGACTTGGGTGTATAATTCTCCAAATGCATCTTGTGTCCAATTGCTTCATATACTTAATTGCCAGGTAATATCTTCTAATACGAACTGGTGTCTTTTAAAGGTAACATAGGGAGTAAAGAAATTTTCCAGAAATAGAGATACTTTTTGTCCAGTGGTATAGTAATCTGGAATGTCAACTCCTTGAATTGCCCATTCTGCTCTTTGTGTTGCCTTTGAAGAGGGAACACTACGACAGTGACGTTCTTTAGACACTTTGGTGAAAGTAAAAATACGTCTGGGGCAAAGGGAGGGAATTCCAATTCCACACCTAAGTCCAGCATGTTGTTCTAATGACAAATGTGAATAAAATATCTCATCAGAGCATCCCCAAGCCATTCCAAGAGGGGCTATATATTTTGCAGTTTTCCACTTAGTTGCATCTGCAAAATCAAGGATGGTGATTTCTGGCTTAGTATTGATTGGAGTCCCACGGACTGGGTAGTGGGTAAAAGGAACTCCACATGGGTTGAGAAGGTATTTGTAGGAGGAGTTACAGGACTCATCTTGATTTCTCCAGCCTTTTGAGAGGTATCCCCAACAAGTACACACATCAGTTCCTAATGTTCGAATTCTAAGTGAAAACCATGTTTCTGGAGGATCTCCTGGTCCTTCTTTGCATGTTATCACCTTTGAGCAATTGACTAGAGGACTATCTTCTTTTGTAGTCTTTTTTAGTCTCTAAATTTACCTTTAAGAACTGTTTGTACAGACCATGCCCACATTAAATGTTGTCAGTCGATTGGGGTTCTATTCGTTATGTTCGGAAGTTGACCACAGCAGGAAGGGTTAAAAACTGTGCTATATTTGCCTTCATCTACATCTGGTGTGTAGAGTGGGTCAAACCGTGGATCCCATGGGTAAACAAGGCAGGGCTGTTTAGCATTATATTCCTCAAAGGTTATTGTCTCAGGGCTGAATTTACTTTTATCTAATTTGATGGCTGGGTGAGGGGATTCAATTTGAGATAAGATGGTTCTATTTACCTTTGGACGCCTAGTTCTACAATATTTCTGGTGCAACTGTCCTTCATGAGGTGCATCAGAAGGTGGGTCATATGTTTGGTAAAGGTTATGTACTATAGGGGTACCTCTGCACTCAACTTGGGCTCCATTTTTCTTACTTGTCCACTGTTCAGGTAGAGGCAATGGAGCTGCCACACTAGTCATATTGAGGACAAAAGATAAATTCAAGGGTACTATGTAAGATGGCAATCCTGGTTCAGCAGAATCAGGTAATGTTACACATACACCTTGATCAGTAGGATTCCATATTTTTGCAAACCCTTTTCCTAATTTCCAGGCAAGCTTCCTTTGATCTAGCTCTGCTAGCTAGCTCTGCTGAGCACATGCACAAGGTAAATAAGCATAAAAATAGAGCTAACATGTTACAATCAGAATTACCAGTAAACCGAAGCATAGTTCGTATCTGAGGTTTTTCATGCACAGTCCTGAATATTTTTTTCTCCTGTTGTTCAGTTACCTGTGAAAGACAAGAAAAAGTCTGTCCAGCCCCTTTCAGGGCTAATATTAAAATGTAGGAATAAGCCAGCGAGAGCTTATTTTGTGTTCTTTGCCATAAGCATCGTTTGCTTTCCAGGTATGCATGTTCAAAGGAGTAGTGAGTACCATGGGTACAGCTCCTGCGGTAGGCAGTTCCACCCATACAGGCTGTCCTGGGAAGCGTGCGGGTTTTTGATTACCTGTAGGTTTAGATGTTGCTGGTATCAAGGAGGGAGGCTGCAGATAAAAAGCTGTGAGTCTGGGACATCCATTTACTCCCCATTGCTCATGTACTGTTTTCACAGCATCCCATAGTCGTTCAGTCCAATTAGAATGTTGAGGTTTCAGAAATCGCTTAAGCAGGCCATTTGTTCTCTCGACGATGCCATTTGCTTGTGGATAATGGGGTGTGTGAAATATCCACTGGATCCCTTCTTCTTTGGCCCATTTTTGGACGATGGTCGCTGTGAAATGTGCCCCGTTGTCGGATTGGATAGGTACAGGTTTTGGAAAGAAACTGAACCACATTTTAAGGGCTTCTAATGTGTTTGCACTAGTTGCCCGAGAGAAGGCTCCTGCTTGGACTAGTCCTGACCTGACTTCTACCGACACGTGTTGTTTGCCCTCAGACTTTCCAAAAGGTCCAATATCATCTACTTGCCATGTGTCCCACAGTCCCTTTCCTGTCTCTGATATGTGAGGGGGGTTGTTCTAAAGGGTGACGCTCTGATTGGGTCCGGCACTGCTCGCATGAAGATCTGCAGGTACGGCACATTTCCCGAGTCCCCGGCCATCCTCTGCTTGCTGCTTCCTTGTATAGGTCTTGTGCCCCGGTGTGCTGTCGCTTTAAGTGCAACCATTCTAATAATGGATCCCAGTTTTCTCTTGGAGGTTTTCTACTTAGTGGGGCTAATCTGGCCCTCTCATCTACTTTGTGATTCCAGTGGCTAGTTGGGGTTTCCTTTTCTTGATGAGAGGCTACCCAGCCAACTAAAAAATTCCCCTTTTTTGCTACAGCAAGAATTTCTTGCCATTTTTCCTTTTGCCAAGCAGGGACCCTGTTTACTTCCCAGTCCTTTTTGTCCCAGAAGGGGAGCCATTCAGTACACCCTTTGAACACAGCAAAAGAATCAGTGTAAACATATACAGAGTCTGAGGTTTCAGATGCATGGTTAAATACACTCCAGACTGCTGCCAGTTCTCCCACTTGTGCACTACCTTCCCCTTCTGTTACAATTTGCTTGCCTGTATTTATTTGTAAGGCTACAGCACCACATTTCCAAACCTTACCTTCTCGCTTTGCTGATGCATCCGTAAACCACACATTCTGCAATCGTTCTGAGTACGGGGGAGCAACTTGGATCATAGAAGGTGAAAAGTCAGTGGTGCTATTTAGGGTTACCTCATCTTGTAGAGGAAGATTTTTGCGAGCTCCTTCTGTTACTTGAAAAATGGTGCAATAATGTTCCATTTGAGCATACCGTTTGCAAACAGAGGCACGTTGGGCCACCCCGTCAGGGGGTGGGATTCCTGCCAAAACTGACTTGATGACTTGAAAAGGTTCCCTTAAAATCAGGGGTTGTTTGTGGGTAGTTTTCTCTGCTTCCTGAAAAGCAGTGCTGACCACGAATAAACTTTTTTCCCAGGTAGAATATCGTTTTTCTGCATCTTTAAAACTGCGTGAGTAAAAGCCTATGGGTCTGGTAGGACCATCGGGTCCTTTCTGCCATAAATGTATAGACAGTCCAGAGCTTGCAAATCGCCATTCCATGTGTACTGGATCAGTGGGATGTATAGGACCTAGGGATTGGTATGTGTTAGCTTCAAAAATTAGGAGTTGTAGGGCCTCATCGTGCAAGGGAGTCCAATCCCACTTTGCTTTTTTTCCTAGCAAATCATACAGGGGCCTTGCAATTATTGAAAAGTCAGGAATGTGTTTCCTCCAAAAAATTAGCAGGCCTAAAGCATGCTGCAGGTCTTTTTTAGTCTCTGGGGTTTCAATTTGGTCTAGGTGGCTGAGGGTGTCTGGGGCAATACACACCATTCCTCCTTTCCACCAGATTCCCAAGAATTTTACTTCTAGGGAAGGGAGTTGTACTTTTTCAGGAGGAATACGTAAGCCCGGGGATTCTAGATGTTTAATGATGTTTGTTTGTGTTGTTTGTACAGGTGTAATCTCATCTCCTGCCACCAAAATGCCATCAATGTATTGGTATACTCTTACTCCTGGTGCAGGAGGAATGAGTGACAATTCTTGTGCTAGTGCATGATGTGCTAGAGTGGGTGAGTGTTTGAATCCTTGTGGGAGGCGAGTGAAAGTATATTGCTGGCCCTCCCCCGTGAAAGCAAAACGCTCCTGATCTTGTTCCTGCGAGGGGACCATAAAAAACATGTCCTTGACATCAATAGTGGCCATAATTTGATGAGCTTGTTCTTGTCTAGTAGCTCTCAGCTCAGCAATGTTTGGGACTGCAGCAGTGAGAGGCCCTGTATTTTGAGTTAAGCCGCCGATAGTCTCCTGTCAGTCTCCAGTTGCCATTAGGCTTGCGGACTGGCCACACAGGAGCATTGTAAGGGGAATGTGTTGCAATCACTATTCCTTTTTCTTTCAAATGTGCAATAATTGGTGTGATTCCTTCTCTGGCTCCTAAAGGCAAGGGGTAAGGTTTGACATTGGTTACTAGGGAGGGGGGAAGAGCAGGAGCAGAACTTAACAAACACAAATGGGAGGTTTCCTGCCCCAAAGTCCCTATTTTTCCTTCTTCATTGGTCCAAGGCCTTCCCTTTAGGAGGTCCAGACCCAGTGAATTTGTAGGAAATTCACCTGTAATCATTAGGGTGTCAACTGCTTTCTCTTCTGCCGGTAACCAGCGTCTTACCTTTGCTGTCATCTGGGCTTGGCTATTCTCAAAAACATCTGTGACACGTATACTCTTACGTGAGGGAGTGATTCCACGTGAGGAGGCATCTTCAATTTTAAGGGCAGACACCTGAGCACCAGTATCTACTAAAAAAGTTACCGGGGCTTTGTGGGGACCAGTAGGACAGGTTATTAACGGGTCTCCTCTGGAATTGTTAGAAAGGCGCCTGATGTGAATCCACCCTTCGCCCCCTGGCTTACCTTCTGCAAAGATAAGGGTTTTCTGTCACCTTCCCTTTCTTGTGGTTCCTCCAGGGGAGGGGCTGTAGCAGGGACAGCTTTTAATGGTTCCTCTTTTGCTGGCCACTCTTGGATGAATAGTTCTAATTTATTAGTGGGCTGGCCATCCATTAGGGTCCTTGGGACTCCCTTTTGTAAGCCCGCAATCCACAGGGCATTTCTTTTCTCCTTGCGTTCTTCCCCTGTATTTGTTTGTCTACCCAGCCCAGGGGAGAACCTTACCTTTTGGAGTTTTGCTGGGGACAGGGTTTTGCACTCTGTGCGCCGAATTGATCTAGAATCAGTTGTATTTGAAGGAATTGGGCCATATTTTCTCCCGTAATTAATTAATTCTTGTGCCACCTTCCCCCCCAGGTCCAAACCTTCCCTTTTGCCCGCTTAAGACTGAGGGAAATAGCTGCTGCCTCCAAGGTGGCTACAGCTCTTTCTGCAATTGGGAGACTTTCTATTTGTCCTTTTAGCTGCATGCCTATGGGTTTCACAGCTTCAGGGAGGCCTCTGATAAGAGGTATCATTCTCTCAGGATCCACAGGCACCATCACTGGAGATTCACCTCGTGGTGTTAATTTCCTATCATGCATCATTTGTAAACGAGCCGCTTTCTGTACACTTTCTACAGTCTGATTGACATTCCTTACTATAGCCAGGGGATCTCCTCTTTCTGAAGGACTGAGTCTGCCAGCCCAATCAGCAGCTCTCTGGGGAGGGACCAAGGAGCACGGTTATCTCCTGTGGTAAGGAAGACTCCTGCCCCTCCAGTACCCTTCTGCCTCTTTTTCTGAGAACAGAATTTGGTCAGCCCGTGTGAGAGAGAGTCTCCAAACACATTCAGTTTCAGATTCTTTGGGACTTTGGCTATACCCTTCCTTTAGTTTGGCCAATTCAGTAGCTGTAGATGGGATTTCTTTTGTGGTTATGTCAGGTGTGTCGTCGTCTGAAGCCTCATGGGTGTATTCTGTTTTAATGAAGGGACGGAGCGAGGCTGAGGGCTTTTCTGAGTGATTACGCAAGGATTCTAAGTCCAAGAGGGGGTACGCTTCTTTAGATAGTTCCAGCTCTGACTCCTTTTTTCCCTCATTTGCTGATCTTGCAAACAGCTCCTCTCGGAGCACACAGACAGTAGCCTTTTCATTCCTTATCTCTTCCTGGAGGAGGTGGGTGTTAGCTCCAGCTGAACTTGCAATGCTTTAACCAAATGCTGTAATGAAGCAGTAACTTCCGTATCAGCTTTCTGCTGGTGCTCTCTGTGTCCTACTGCAGCTAGCACAGCAGCAGCTAAGACAGAACATACCACTGGTTGCGCTTTACCTTTTTTGAGTCTCGCTCCTGTGCGCAGGACAGAGACTCGATCAACGAGTGCTTGGATATTATACCAATAGTTTTGTGCCCAGTCCGTCCCTGGAGGAGATGGCCTGGCACCAAATTCATCCAACAAAGTAAACAAAGCTTGTGTATGATGTCCCATGTTACTTACAAATGTCGGAGTGATCATTCCTAGAGGATGCCCAGCGTAAAGTAAATTTACAAAAGTCTCACCCCTGCACTCTGGGAAGGTTCCTCTTCTGCCAAACCAAAGAAAGTTACAAACACTGGAGTAGTCTCTCTTGAGGGACACCCCTTACAAAATGGTTTCTGAGGTCCTACTCCTTACACCTCGAGAGCACCTAGTGTTTACCAAAGTTACAAGTCTCAAAATTACTTTCCAAACTCCCAGGTCTTTTACCTACAGGAGTGCCAATTTCCCAGACCCTGGGCCTCGGGAGCACCGTTTTAGCTCAGGTGCATGTGCAAACACACAAGCAAACAAACAAACAAACAAAAGAGTAAGACAGAGTAAGAAAGGTAGAGAGGTGTTAGGAAATGTAGAAAGGTACGTTGTTTTATTTTCCTAAAATGATCCAATCATAAGAATTAGCAATTCATGCATTTTTTGGAAACAACACTCTCATTTTACGGGGATCCTGCCGACTATGCCAATAAAGTGTTACGATCCGGTTCAGACCCAGAAAGGCAAAGCAGGCGAAGTCTCTGAGCATAAACCAGAAAGAACTTCGAAGGTTCAAAATATTGCCAGATATGAGATTAAAACCAAACGAGATTAAATGTCGATGCCAAAAAATTGATGTATTTTATTTGACAGTAAAAGTAGGGCCCAGTTTGGGGCCAATCACCCTTGCAGTGCCTAAAGGGGCTCCAGCAGAGCTGGAGGGGGGCTGGGAGCAGCCGGAAGCGGGAGCAGCCAGAGCTGGGAGCACCTGCATCTTGGCCAAGGCAGCTGCCGCCAGGTTTGGTGGTGCCTGAGCAGGGCGGGGACGATGCCAGGGACATCCCGCAGTGACGTCTTCTCTTTTCCGCTGGGCGTGCGCTCGGTCCCAAAGCGCACGCCCATTCTGATCTCAGTCTCACTCCATGTTTAGACACGCTCACAGTCCTGGATTTCATCCCATGCCAGTGGCAGACCCGTGCAGCCCCAGAGCCAATACCAAGGCCAGGCTGAAGGCAAACGCCACATTTAGCCTTCACGCCAATGGTAGCTGTAATGTAAAACCCAGCCCTAACGCCGAGGCCTCTCCTAATTCCAGCCCCTTGCTAAATGCTCAGCCCTAAACCAAATGCAACGGTGTAATAAATGAATTGGTTTCAGGGTGTTGATTTTTACTGTTTGGAGGAGATAGAAAAGAGGGGAGTTGATAGTTGGATACATGGGCATGTTAACGGAGGATATTGCGAGACTGTCTGGGTGTAATATCGGAGTGTGAGCACTAGGTGGAGACGCAATTGGGGATGTGATGACGTGATGGACTAGAAAATGACCTCATGCAGGTGATGTCAACATCTTGGACCGCTTAGCCAATCATTCGACACCCTCGGGAAATGATTGGACAAAAATGCATCTTGATAAAGACCAATAGAACCCCTGGAAGCGAGCCAATCAGAAGAAGAATCCAAAATCCACCAATTGTGAACAGACAGAGGGCATAAGAACGGACCTGGGACTTTATCCGGGGAGCTCCTGCGGAACTTGGGGTCCAAGGTTGCACCCAGTGGGTCACACTGTCCTTTTTGTGTGCTGCTTTACTCTGGCTTGTCGTGCGGAGCCTGGGCTTATCCTGGGTTCTCGCTCTCAGTTGTTAATGAATAAACAAACGAGCTGGCTTTTCTTTTTTAAAAAAAGTCTCAGCTTCGTTTATAACAACGGTGAGCTCGAAGGCCAAAGCCAGCCCCAACTGCAACTCTTAAGATCAAGCCCAACACCAATCCCAGCTGAAGCCCTAAATCCAGCTTTGAGCCCAGCCCCAGCCCATACTCCAATGCCGCCTTTAGCTCTAACTCCCAAACTCAGCCCCAACTGCTGCCCTAAGGCCAACCATTCATGGAGTTAAGGCCAGTGCCCCAGGTGCACTCCCTAGCCCAAGGCAGGCTCCAAGCTCAAGGCCACCGTTAGCCCTAAGGGCAGGGCCAGCCCTAAGGCCGGCCTGAGCCGCAATGGCAGCCAAAGGCAGCCCAAGTGGGGCTTCAACGCCGCCCCCTCCCCCAGCCCGCCCTGATGCCGGCCCTGCCTCCCTGCGCTGCGAGCCAGGCGCTGTCCCCGCGTGTCACAGAGGCCGCGGCCTGTGGAGCAATCAGCGGGCTCGGTGCGGTGCTGGCACTGGCCGTCCCCGAGCCCCCTGCCTCTGGGGCAGTGTCGTCGCCCGGAGACGTCGTGGCCCCGCCGCCTGCGCCGCAGAGTTGTCACAAAGGGCAGCGGCGACATTAGGACTTCCTGGCCAGCCGCTATTTCCAGGCATGATGCTTAAGCATGGATCGGCCGCTTCTGATAGCGTGTCTGTCTTGGGCGAGCGTTTTTGTGATGGCTGTGCAGGCGCGTTGGATACAGCTGCAGGACGCTCTGTTTCCACAGAAAATTTGCGGCCAGCACTGCCAGGCATGGTCACAGGATGCCTGCTAGTAGTGGCTCAGCAGCTCTGAGACCGCTCTTTGCAGCGTCCAGCGGGGAGTTAAGGGCAGCGTTGAATCGAATGATAGCAATGCAAAAGGATGCAAAGCACAGCGTGTGAACAGGAGCTTTGGAGCGCTCGGCACACAGGATATTTCAGAGGAGAAATCCCCTGGTGCAGCTGGCCCCAATAAAGAGCGGCCGCTGCTGAATGCCACACTCCAGTGGCGTTTTAAATGTAATTTTTCTATTTTATAGGGTTTCATTTTTGCTAAGCTTTGGTAATGCCCGGGGTGTGATGTCATTGACCCGCTGCCTCTCGACCAATCAGATCGCTCCGCTACGTTCTGGCCCCGCCCCTCATTGTTTCCTCACAATGAGGAACCTTGGCGCTCGATTCCCATTGGCTGCCGCCCGGGGGGGCGGGGCTTAGGCTGCCTATATAAGGCGGCGGCGGTGGCGGGGCTTCACTTGCAGTCCCGGCGTGGAGGCGGCAGCAGCGGAGCGGAGCGGGCGGAGAGGAGCGGAAGCCCCGAGGCCGGAGCTCTGGGAGCGGCCCGGCCCTCAGCGCCGCGGCCCTGGAGCCCCAGGCCGGGGCGGGTGGGAGGGGGTGGCTGGGAGGGAGATGGGATGGTTCGCTGCGCCGCTTCTCGCCGCCAATGCGCCTTTTCTCTCTGCCACTTTTCTCAGGTACCTGCGCCGGCCCCTCCAGATGGCAGTGGGAGCGCCAGCAACCCCGGCTCGGCAAAGGCAGGGACGGGCAACTACCGCGGCAACGAGGGACCGCACCCCAGCTCGGCAAAGGCAGGGACGGGCAACTACCGGGGCAACGAGGGACAGCAACCCCGGCTCGGCAAAGGCAGGGCCCCAGCAGCGCCGGGGCAACGAGGGACAAAATCGGAAGAGTTCGGACACCACCCGAAGCCCACCAAAGGTAAAATCAGGTAATACCAGGTAATACCAGGTAAAACACGGTAATACCAGGTAAAACACGGTAATACCAGCTAATACCATCTAATATTATCTAATACAGGTAAAACACGGTAAAATCAGGTAATACCAGGTAAAATCAGCTAATGCCAGGTAAAACACGGTAAAACAAAATAAAATTGGCAAAAATCACATCAAATGCCTTGAGTGATCTTTGCTCTCCCAGCGAGTGGCTTGCGATGCAAACAAATCCCAAAGCCCCCGCCTTCCCCGTGGGAGAGGAGGCCGGAGCCCCCCCGGCCTCAGCTGGGGTGAGGAGCACGCATGGCCCGGGGCTGTCTCCGTCCCTCTGCATCCTGGGGGGTCCTGTGGTGTCTTCAGGCCTCTCCTGTCGGGGAACGATCGGGACTGGGGGGATCTCTGTCCAAGTCATGGCGGGAGATACTCGGGGCAGTCACCCCAGGGCTGAGAGGGACGGAGCCCCCCTGGCCCCAGCCCCCACACGCATTTCCCAGGGCGAGAGGGACCAGGATGTGCAGTTGGCGGAAAGGCTGCTCGGCCGCGGTGCTCTCTTGCGCGCCCGGTGCTGCGGCCACGCCTCCCGCTGCCTCTCCCGGCGCCCTCTCCTCGCTGCCGGCCTCAGTGGGCGGCGCCCGCCGTGTTCCCACCGTCATCCTTGCATTATTCTCCTTTTTAAAGGAGCCTCCAAGGCTTTAGCACATTAATAGCTGTCTCATCTCCTGTGGGAGCCACTTCGATTCTAATTTTACCAGCCTGCTTCAACCTTTCCAAGCCCAGGGCAGTCCCCTCGGAGCCGTCTAGTCTGTGGCTCTTACACCATGTGCTTAAGGGTGTTAAAGCCTGTTGGTCGTATTTTATGCCTTTTTTTGTTAAAAAGCAAGTCCATACCTGTAGTACGGGGTCTTTTGGTGCTGAAACTCTGCGCCCATGCTGGCAATGTCTCCCAATTGCAAAAAAGGAAAAACAAAAAAAAAAAAAAAGAGAAGGGAAGGTCCGTCTGAGCAGCAGCTCACTGTGCTACCTTTAGTGCCGCCGAGATGGGGTGGGGGGAGCGAAGCAGTTGGAAGCGTCTTATCTGCCTCCTCTGATCTTGGGAGCAGTTTGGCTGCAAGGCGGCCGCCCGTCCTCCGAGTTGCAGGCGCGGTGCCCGGTCGCTGCAGCCGAGCCTTGGCCCACTCCCGGTGCTCTCAGCACGGCACGCAGCAGCAGGGGAGGGGTTCCACAACTCACTCGTGGTTCCGCTCCAGGGCTGCAGGTTCGGGGGGTTCTCCTCAGGCGGGCGGCGTCGGCTCCAGGAGGCCTCAGAGTGTCTCGCAGCAGGCAGTGGTGGTGGTGGTGGTGGGGGGGAGAGGCAAGGGTCAGCCTTCTTCGGTGGTGGTGATTTGAATACAGCGTACAGAGGGGGAGAAGGAAAGGAGTAAGTGTTGTATCATGCATTTAACCCGGCCAATACCAACGATTAGCAATGCAATTCCAGTAGCAATTGTTATTCCAAGTTGTGCTAACCATTTTCCCCACCCTGTGAGCCCAAAATACTTTAGGATGGTAGTGACCCATGAACTATCAAATACTTCTCGCGGTTGCATTGCATGAAACAAATTTCTAGTATGATTACTTATTTCTCTCATCTTAGCTCATGCCTCCTCAGCGGAGCTAGAGGCATTATGAATTGTAATACAACCCTCAGTTTCTGTTCTATTGAACATCCCACAAACTCCTTGTTCTTTTAACAATACCATATCTAAAGCTAATCTATTTTGCAGGGTCATTTTAGTATTTTGCTGGACTTGGGTGTATAATTCTCCAAATGCATCTTGTGTCCAATTGCTTCATATACTTAATTGCCAGGTAATATCTTCTAATACGAACTGGTGTCTTTTAAAGGTAACATAGGGAGTAAAGAAATTTTCCAGAAATAGAGATACTTTTTGTCCAGTGGTATAGTAATCTGGAATGTCAACTCCTTGAATTGCCCATTCTGCTCTTTGTGTTGCCTTTGAAGAGGGAACACTACGACAGTGACGTTCTTTAGACACTTTGGTGAAAGTAAAAATACGTCTGGGGCAAAGGGAGGGAATTCCAATTCCACACCTAAGTCCAGCATGTTGTTCTAATGACAAATGTGAATAAAATATCTCATCAGAGCATCCCCAAGCCATTCCAAGAGGGGCTATATATTTTGCAGTTTTCCACTTAGTTGCATCTGCAAAATCAAGGATGGTGATTTCTGGCTTAGTATTGATTGGAGTCCCACGGACTGGGTAGTGGGTAAAAGGAACTCCACATGGGTTGAGAAGGTATTTGTAGGAGGAGTTACAGGACTCATCTTGATTTCTCCAGCCTTTTGAGAGGTATCCCCAACAAGTACACACATCAGTTCCTAATGTTCGAATTCTAAGTGAAAACCATGTTTCTGGAGGATCTCCTGGTCCTTCTTTGCATGTTATCACCTTTGAGCAATTGACTAGAGGACTATCTTCTTTTGTAGTCTTTTTTAGTCTCTAAATTTACCTTTAAGAACTGTTTGTACAGACCATGCCCACATTAAATGTTGTCAGTCGATTGGGGTTCTATTCGTTATGTTCGGAAGTTGACCACAGCAGGAAGGGTTAAAAACTGTGCTATATTTGCCTTCATCTACATCTGGTGTGTAGAGTGGGTCAAACCGTGGATCCCATGGGTAAACAAGGCAGGGCTGTTTAGCATTATATTCCTCAAAGGTTATTGTCTCAGGGCTGAATTTACTTTTATCTAATTTGATGGCTGGGTGAGGGGATTCAATTTGAGATAAGATGGTTCTATTTACCTTTGGACGCCTAGTTCTACAATATTTCTGGTGCAACTGTCCTTCATGAGGTGCATCAGAAGGTGGGTCATATGTTTGGTAAAGGTTATGTACTATAGGGGTACCTCTGCACTCAACTTGGGCTCCATTTTTCTTACTTGTCCACTGTTCAGGTAGAGGCAATGGAGCTGCCACACTAGTCATATTGAGGACAAAAGATAAATTCAAGGGTACTATGTAAGATGGCAATCCTGGTTCAGCAGAATCAGGTAATGTTACACATACACCTTGATCAGTAGGATTCCATATTTTTGCAAACCCTTTTCCTAATTTCCAGGCAAGCTTCCTTTGATCTAGCTCTGCTAGCTAGCTCTGCTGAGCACATGCACAAGGTAAATAAGCATAAAAATAGAGCTAACATGTTACAATCAGAATTACCAGTAAACCGAAGCATAGTTCGTATCTGAGGTTTTTCATGCACAGTCCTGAATATTTTTTTCTCCTGTTGTTCAGTTACCTGTGAAAGACAAGAAAAAGTCTGTCCAGCCCCTTTCAGGGCTAATATTAAAATGTAGGAATAAGCCAGCGAGAGCTTATTTTGTGTTCTTTGCCATAAGCATCGTTTGCTTTCCAGGTATGCATGTTCAAAGGAGTAGTGAGTACCATGGGTACAGCTCCTGCGGTAGGCAGTTCCACCCATACAGGCTGTCCTGGGAAGCGTGCGGGTTTTTGATTACCTGTAGGTTTAGATGTTGCTGGTATCAAGGAGGGAGGCTGCAGATAAAAAGCTGTGAGTCTGGGACATCCATTTACTCCCCATTGCTCATGTACTGTTTTCACAGCATCCCATAGTCGTTCAGTCCAATTAGAATGTTGAGGTTTCAGAAATCGCTTAAGCAGGCCATTTGTTCTCTCGACGATGCCATTTGCTTGTGGATAATGGGGTGTGTGAAATATCCACTGGATGCCTTCTTCTTTGGCCCATTTTTGGACGATGGTCGCTGTGAAATGTGCCCCGTTGTCGGATTGGATAGGTACAGGTTTTGGAAAGAAACTGAACCACATTTTAAGGGCTTCTAATGTGTTTGCACTAGTTGCCCGAGAGAAGGCTCCTGCTTGGACTAGTCCTGACCTGACTTCTACCGACACGTGTTGTTTGCCCTCAGACTTTCCAAAAGGTCCAATATCATCTACTTGCCATGTGTCCCACAGTCCCTTTCCTGTCTCTGATATGTGAGGGGGGTTGTTCTAAAGGGTGACGCTCTGATCGGGTCCGGCACTGCTCGCATGAAGATCTGCAGGTACGGCACATTTCCCGAGTCCCCGGCCATCCTCTGCTTGCTGCTTCCTTGTATAGGTCTTGTGCCCCGGTGTGCTGTCGCTTTAAGTGCAACCATTCTAATAATGGATCCCAGTTTTCTCTTGGAGGTTTTCTACTTAGTGGGGCTAATCTGGCCCTCTCATCTACTTTGTGATTCCAGTGGCTAGTTGGGGTTTCCTTTTCTTGATGAGAGGCTACCCAGCCAACTAAAAAATTCCCCTTTTTTGCTACAGCAAGAATTTCTTGCCATTTTTCCTTTTGCCAAGCAGGGACCCTGTTTACTTCCCAGTCCTTTTTGTCCCAGAAGGGGAGCCATTCAGTACACCCTTTGAACACAGCAAAAGAATCAGTGTAAACATATACAGAGTCTGAGGTTTCAGATGCATGGTTAAATACACTCCAGACTGCTGCCAGTTCTCCCACTTGTGCACTACCTTCCCCTTCTGTTACAATTTGCTTGCCTGTATTTATTTGTAAGGCTACAGCACCACATTTCCAAACCTTACCTTCTCGCTTTGCTGATGCATCCGTAAACCACACATTCTGCAATCGTTCTGAGTACGGGGGAGCAACTTGGATCATAGAAGGTGAAAAGTCAGTGGTGCTATTTAGGGTTACCTCATCTTGTAGAGGAAGATTTTTGCGAGCTCCTTCTGTTACTTGAAAAATGGTGCAATAATGTTCCATTTGAGCATACCGTTTGCAAACAGAGGCACGTTGGGCCACCCCGTCAGGGGGTGGGATTCCTGCCAAAACTGACTTGATGACTTGAAAAGGTTCCCTTAAAATCAGGGGTTGTTTGTGGGTAGTTTTCTCTGCTTCCTGAAAAGCAGTGCTGACCACGAATAAACTTTTTTCCCAGGTAGAATATCGTTTTTCTGCATCTTTAAAACTGCGTGAGTAAAAGCCTATGGGTCTGGTAGGACCATCGGGTCCTTTCTGCCATAAATGTGTAGACAGTCCAGAGCTTGCAAATCGCCATTCCATGTGTACTGGATCAGTGGGATGTATAGGACCTAGGGATTGGTATGTGTTAGCTTCAAAAATTAGGAGTTGTAGGGCCTCATCGTGCAAGGGAGTCCAATCCCACTTTGCTTTTTTTCCTAGCAAATCATACAGGGGCCTTGCAATTATTGAAAAGTCAGGAATGTGTTTCCTCCAAAAAATTAGCAGGCCTAAAGCATGCTGCAGGTCTTTTTTAGTCTCTGGGGTTTCAATTTGGTCTAGGTGGCTGAGGGTGTCTGGGGCAATACACACCATTCCTCCTTTCCACCAGATTCCCAAGAATTTTACTTCTAGGGAAGGGAGTTGTACTTTTTCAGGAGGAATACGTAAGCCCGGGGATTCTAGATGTTTAATGATGTTTGTTTGTGTTGTTTGTACAGGTGTAATCTCATCTCCTGCCACCAAAATGCCATCAATGTATTGGTATACTCTTACTCCTGGTGCAGGAGGAATGAGTGACAATTCTTGTGCTAGTGCATGATGTGCTAGAGTGGGTGAGTGTTTGAATCCTTGTGGGAGGCGAGTGAAAGTATATTGCTGGCCCTCCCCCGTGAAAGCAAAACGCTCCTGATCTTGTTCCTGCGAGGGGACCATAAAAACATGTCCTTGACATCAATAGTGGCCATAATTTGATGAGCTTGTTCTTGTCTAGTAGCTCTCAGCTCAGCAATGTTTGGGACTGCAGCAGTGAGAGGCCCTGTATTTTGAGTTAAGCCGCCGATAGTCTCCTGTCAGTCTCCAGTTGCCATTAGGCTTGCGGACTGGCCACACAGGAGCATTGTAAGGGGAATGTGTTGCAATCACTATTCCTTTTTCTTTCAAATGTGCAATAATTGGTGTGATTCCTTCTCTGGCTCCTAAAGGCAAGGGGTAAGGTTTGACATTGGTTACTAGGGAGGGGGGAAGAGCAGGAGCAGAACTTAACAAACACAAATGGGAGGTTTCCTGCCCCAAAGTCCCTATTTTTCCTTCTTCATTGGTCCAAGGCCTTCCCTTTAGGAGGTCCAGACCCAGTGAATTTGTAGGAAATTCACCTGTAATCATTAGGGTGTCAACTGCTTTCTCTTCTGCCGGTAACCAGCGTCTTACCTTTGCTGTCATCTGGGCTTGGCTATTCTCAAAAACATCTGTGACACGTATACTCTTACGTGAGGGAGTGATTCCACGTGAGGAGGCATCTTCAATTTTAAGGGCAGACACCTGAGCACCAGTATCTACTAAAAAAGTTACCGGGGCTTTGTGGGGACCAGTAGGACAGGTTATTAACGGGTCTCCTCTGGAATTGTTAGAAAGGCGCCTGATGTGAATCCACCCTTCGCCCCCTGGCTTACCTTCTGCAAAGATAAGGGTTTTCTGTCACCTTCCCTTTCTTGTGGTTCCTCCAGGGGAGGGGCTGTAGCAGGGACAGCTTTTAATGGTTCCTCTTTTGCTGGCCACTCTTGGATGAATAGTTCTAATTTATTAGTGGGCTGGCCATCCATTAGGGTCCTTGGGACTCCCTTTTGTAAGCCCGCAATCCACAGGGCATTTCTTTTCTCCTTGCGTTCTTCCCCTGTATTTGTTTGTCTACCCAGCCCAGGGGAGAACCTTACCTTTTGGAGTTTTGCTGGGGACAGGGTTTTGCACTCTGTGCGCCGAATTGATCTAGAATCAGTTGTATTTGAAGGAATTGGGCCATATTTTCTCCCGTAATTAATTAATTCTTGTGCCACCTTCCCCCCCAGGTCCAAACCTTCCCTTTTGCCCGCTTAAGACTGAGGGAAATAGCTGCTGCCTCCAAGGTGGCTACAGCTCTTTCTGCAATTGGGAGACTTTCTATTTGTCCTTTTAGCTGCATGCCTATGGGTTTCACAGCTTCAGGGAGGCCTCTGATAAGAGGTATCATTCTCTCAGGATCCACAGGCACCATCACTGGAGATTCACCTCGTGGTGTTAATTTCCTATCATGCATCATTTGTAAACGAGCCGCTTTCTGTACACTTTCTACAGTCTGATTGACATTCCTTACTATAGCCAGGGGATCTCCTCTTTCTGAAGGACTGAGTCTGCCAGCCCAATCAGCAGCTCTCTGGGGAGGGACCAAGGAGCACGGTTATCTCCTGTGGTAAGGAAGACTCCTGCCCCTCCAGTACCCTTCTGCCTCTTTTTCTGAGAACAGAATTTGGTCAGCTCGTGTGAGAGAGAGTCTCCAAACACATTCAGTTTCAGATTCTTTGGGACTTTGGCTATACCCTTCCTTTAGTTTGGCCAATTCAGTAGCTGTAGATGGGATTTCTTTTGTGGTTATGTCAGGTGTGTCGTCGTCTGAAGCCTCATGGGTGTATTCTGTTTTAATGAAGGGACGGAGCGAGGCTGAGGGCTTTTCTGAGTGATTACGCAAGGATTCTAAGTCCGAGAGGGGGTACGCTTCTTTAGATAGTTCCAGCTCTGACTCCTTTTTTCCCTCATTTGCTGATCTTGCAAACAGCTCCTCTCGGAGCACACAGACAGTAGCCTTTTCATTCCTTATCTCTTCCTGGAGGAGGTGGGTGTTAGCTCCAGCTGAAATTGCAATGCTTTAACCAAATGCTGTAATGAAGCAGTAACTTCCGTATCAGCTTTCTGCTGGTGCTCTCTGTGTCCTACTGCAGCTAGCACAGCAGCAGCTAAGACAGAACATACCACTGGTTGCGCTTTACCTTTTTTGAGTCTCGCTCCTGTGCGCAGGACAGAGACTCGATCAACGAGTGCTTGGATATTATACCAATAGTTTTGTGCCCAGTCCGTCCCTGGAGGAGATGGCCTGGCACCAAATTCATCCAACAAAGTAAACAAAGCTTGTGTATGATGTCCCATGTTACTTACAAATGTCGGAGTGATCATTCCTAGAGGATGCCCAGCGTAAAGTAAATTTACAAAAGTCTCACCCCTGCACTCTGGGAAGGTTCCTCTTCTGCCAAACCAAAGAAAGTTACAAACACTGGAGTAGTCTCTCTTGAGGGACACCCCTTACAAAATGGTTTCTGAGGTCCTACTCCTTACACCTCGAGAGCACCTAGTGTTTACCAAAGTTACAAGTCTCAAAATTACTTTCCAAACTCCCAGGTCTTTTACCTACAGGAGTGCCAATTTCCCAGACCCTGGGCCTCGGGAGCACCGTTTTAGCTCAGGTGCATGTGCAAACACACAAGCAAACAAACAAACAAACAAAAGAGTAAGACAGAGTAAGAAAGGTAGAGAGGTGTTAGGAAATGTAGAAAGGTACGTTGTTTTATTTTCCTAAAATGATCCAATCATAAGAATTAGCAATTCATGCATTTTTTGGAAACAACACTCTCATTTTACGGGGATCCTGCCGACTATGCCAATAAAGTGTTACGATCCGGTTCAGACCCAGAAAGGCAAAGCAGGCGAAGTCTCTGAGCATAAACCAGAAAGAACTTCGAAGGTTCAAAATATTGCCAGATATGAGATTAAAACCAAACGAGATTAAATGTCGATGCCAAAAAATTGATGTATTTTATTTGACAGTAAAAGTAGGGCCCAGTTTGGGGCCAATCACCCTTGCAGTGCCTAAAGGGGCTCCAGCAGAGCTGGAGGGGGGCTGGGAGCAGCCGGAAGCGGGAGCAGCCAGAGCTGGGAGCACCTGCATCTTGGCCAAGGCAGCTGCCGCCAGGTTTGGTGGTGCCTGAGCAGGGCGGGGACGATGCCAGGGACATCCCGCAGTGACGTCTTCTCTTTTCCGCTGGGCGTGCGCTCGGTCCCAAAGCGCACGCCCATTCTGATCTCAGTCTCACTCCATGTTTAGACACGCTCACAGTCCTGGATTTCATCCCATGCCAGTGGCAGACCCGTGCAGCCCCAGAGCCAATACCAAGGCCAGGCTGAAGGCAAACGCCACATTTAGCCTTCACGCCAATGGTAGCTGTAATGTAAAACCCAGCCCTAACGCCGAGGCCTCTCCTAATTCCAGCCCCTTGCTAAATGCTCAGCCCTAAACCAAATGCAACGGTGTAATAAATGAATTGGTTTCAGGGTGTTGATTTTTACTGTTTGGAGGAGATAGAAAAGAGGGGAGTTGATAGTTGGATACATGGGCATGTTAACGGAGGATATTGCGAGACTGTCTGGGTGTAATATCGGAGTGTGAGCACTAGGTGGAGACGCAATTGGGGATGTGATGACGTGATGGACTAGAAAATGACCTCATGCAGGTGATGTCAACATCTTGGACCGCTTAGCCAATCATTCGACACCCTCGGGAAATGATTGGACAAAAATGCATCTTGATAAAGACCAATAGAACCCCTGGAAGCGAGCCAATCAGAAGAAGAATCCAAAATCCACCAATTGTGAACAGACAGAGGGCATAAGAACGGACCTGGGACTTTATCCGGGGAGCTCCTGCGGAACTTGGGGTCCAAGGTTGCACCCAGTGGGTCACACTGTCCTTTTTGTGTGCTGCTTTACTCTGGCTTGTCGTGCGGAGCCTGGGCTTATCCTGGGTTCTCGCTCTCAGTTGTTAATGAATAAACAAACGAGCTGGCTTTTCTTTTTTAAAAAAAGTCTCAGCTTCGTTTATAACAACGGTGAGCTCGAAGGCCAAAGCCAGCCCCAACTGCAACTCTTAAGATCAAGCCCAACACCAATCCCAGCTGAAGCCCTAAATCCAGCTTTGAGCCCAGCCCCAGCCCATACTCCAATGCCGCCTTTAGCTCTAACTCCCAAACTCAGCCCCAACTGCTGCCCTAAGGCCAACCATTCATGGAGTTAAGGCCAGTGCCCCAGGTGCACTCCCTAGCCCAAGGCAGGCTCCAAGCTCAAGGCCACCGTTAGCCCTAAGGGCAGGGCCAGCCCTAAGGCCGGCCTGAGCCGCAATGGCAGCCAAAGGCAGCCCAAGTGGGGCTTCAACGCCGCCCCCTCCCCCAGCCCGCCCTGATGCCGGCCCTGCCTCCCTGCGCTGCGAGCCAGGCGCTGTCCCCGCGTGTCACAGAGGCCGCGGCCTGTGGAGCAATCAGCGGGCTCGGTGCGGTGCTGGCACTGGCCGTCCCCGAGCCCCCTGCCTCTGGGGCAGTGTCGTCGCCCGGAGACGTCGTGGCCCCGCCGCCTGCGCCGCAGAGTTGTCACAAAGGGCAGCGGCGACATTAGGACTTCCTGGCCAGCCGCTATTTCCAGGCATGATGCTTAAGCATGGATCGGCCGCTTCTGATAGCGTGTCTGTCTTGGGCGAGCGTTTTTGTGATGGCTGTGCAGGCGCGTTGGATACAGCTGCAGGACGCTCTGTTTCCACAGAAAATTTGCGGCCAGCACTGCCAGGCATGGTCACAGGATGCCTGCTAGTAGTGGCTCAGCAGCTCTGAGACCGCTCTTTGCAGCGTCCAGCGGGGAGTTAAGGGCAGCGTTGAATCGAATGATAGCAATGCAAAAGGATGCAAAGCACAGCGTGTGAACAGGAGCTTTGGAGCGCTCGGCACACAGGATATTTCAGAGGAGAAATCCCCTGGTGCAGCTGGCCCCAATAAAGAGCGGCCGCTGCTGAATGCCACACTCCAGTGGCGTTTTAAATGTAATTTTTCTATTTTATAGGGTTTCATTTTTGCTAAGCTTTGGTAATGCCCGGGGTGTGATGTCATTGACCCGCTGCCTCTCGACCAATCAGATCGCTCCGCTACGTTCTGGCCCCGCCCCTCATTGTTTCCTCACAATGAGGAACCTTGGCGCTCGATTCCCATTGGCTGCCGCCCGGGGGGGCGGGGCTTAGGCTGCCTATATAAGGCGGCGGCGGTGGCGGGGCTTCACTTGCAGTCCCGGCGTGGAGGCGGCAGCAGCGGAGCGGAGCGGGCGGAGAGGAGCGGAAGCCCCGAGGCCGGAGCTCTGGGAGCGGCCCGGCCCTCAGCGCCGCGGCCCTGGAGCCCCAGGCCGGGGCGGGTGGGAGGGGGTGGCTGGGAGGGAGATGGGATGGTTCGCTGCGCCGCTTCTCGCCGCCAATGCGCCTTTTCTCTCTGCCACTTTTCTCAGGTACCTGCGCCGGCCCCTCCAGATGGCAGTGGGAGCGCCAGCAACCCCGGCTCGGCAAAGGCAGGGACGGGCAACTACCGCGGCAACGAGGGACCGCACCCCAGCTCGGCAAAGGCAGGGACGGGCAACTACCGGGGCAACGAGGGACAGCAACCCCGGCTCGGCAAAGGCAGGGCCCCAGCAGCGCCGGGGCAACGAGGGACAAAACCGGAAGAGTTCGGACACCACCCGAAGCCCACCAAAGGTAAAATCAGGTAATACCAGGTAATACCAGGTAAAACACGGTAATACCAGGTAAAACACGGTAATACCAGCTAATACCATCTAATATTATCTAATACAGGTAAAACACGGTAAAATCAGGTAATACCAGGTAAAATCAGCTAATGCCAGGTAAAACACGGTAAAACAAAATAAAATTGGCAAAAATCACATCAAATGCCTTGAGTGATCTTTGCTCTCCCAGCGAGTGGCTTGCGATGCAAACAAATCCCAAAGCCCCCGCCTTCCCCGTGGGAGAGGAGGCCGGAGCCCCCCCGGCCTCAGCTGGGGTGAGGAGCACGCATGGCCCGGGGCTGTCTCCGTCCCTCTGCATCCTGGGGGGTCCTGTGGTGTCTTCAGGCCTCTCCTGTCGGGGAACGATCGGGACTGGGGGGATCTCTGTCCAAGTCATGGCGGGAGATACTCGGGGCAGTCACCCCAGGGCTGAGAGGGACGGAGCCCCCCTGGCCCCAGCCCCCACACGCATTTCCCAGGGCGAGAGGGACCAGGATGTGCAGTTGGCGGAAAGGCTGCTCGGCCGCGGTGCTCTCTTGCGCGCCCGGTGCTGCGGCCACGCCTCCCGCTGCCTCTCCCGGCGCCCTCTCCTCGCTGCCGGCCTCAGTGGGCGGCGCCCGCCGTGTTCCCACCGTCATCCTTGCATTATTCTCCTTTTTAAAGGAGCCTCCAAGGCTTTAGCACATTAATAGCTGTCTCATCTCCTGTGGGAGCCACTTCGATTCTAATTTTACCAGCCTGCTTCAACCTTTCCAAGCCCAGGGCAGTCCCCTCGGAGCCGTCTAGTCTGTGGCTCTTACACCATGTGCTTAAGGGTGTTAAAGCCTGTTGGTCGTATTTTATGCCTTTTTTTGTTAAAAAGCAAGTCCATACCTGTAGTACGGGGTCTTTTGGTGCTGAAACTCTGCGCCCATGCTGGCAATGTCTCCCAATTACAAAAAAGGAAAAACAAAAAAAAAAAAAAAGAGAAGGGAAGGTCCGTCTGAGCAGCAGCTCACTGTGCTACCTTTAGTGCCGCCGAGATGGGGTGGGGGGAGCGAAGCAGTTGGAAGCGTCTTATCTGCCTCCTCTGATCTTGGGAGCAGTTTGGCTGCAAGGCGGCCGCCCGTCCTCCGAGTTGCAGGCGCGGTGCCCGGTCGCTGCAGCCGAGCCTTGGCCCACTCCCGGTGCTCTCAGCACGGCACGCAGCAGCAGGGGAGGGGTTCCACAACTCACTCGTGGTTCCGCTCCAGGGCTGCAGGTTCGGGGGGTTCTCCTCAGGCGGGCGGCGTCGGCTCCAGGAGGCCTCAGAGTGTCTCGCAGCAGGCAGTGGTGGTGGTGGTGGGGGGGGGGGAGAGGCAAGGGTCAGCCTTCTTCGGTGGTGGTGATTTGAATACAGCGTACAGAGGGGGAGAAGGAAAGGAGTAAGTGTTGTATCATGCATTTAACCCGGCCAATACCAACGATTAGCAATGCAATTCCAGTAGCAATTGTTATTGCAAGTTGTGCTAACCATTTTCCCCACCCTGTGAGCCCAAAATACTTTAGGATGGTAGTGACCCATGAACTATCAAATACTTCTCGCGGTTGCATTGCATGAAACAAATTTCTAGTATGATTACTTATTTCTCTCATCTTAGCTCATGCCTCCTCAGCGGAGCTAGAGGCATTATGAATTGTAATACAACCCTCAGTTTCTGTTCTATTGAACATCCCACAAACTCCTTGTTCTTTTAACAATACCATATCTAAAGCTAATCTATTTTGCAGGGTCATTTTAGTATTTTGCTGGACTTGGGTGTATAATTCTCCAAATGCATCTTGTGTCCAATTGCTTCATATACTTAATTGCCAGGTAATATCTTCTAATACGAACTGGTGTCTTTTAAAGGTAACATAGGGAGTAAAGAAATTTTCCAGAAATAGAGATACTTTTTCTCCAGTGGTATAGTAATCTGGAATGTCAACTCCTTGAATTGCCCATTCTGCTCTTTGTGTTGCCTTTGAAGAGGGAACACTACGACAGTGACGTTCTTTAGACACTTTGGTGAAAGTAAAAATACGTCTGGGGCAAAGGGAGGGAATTCCAATTCCACACCTAAGTCCAGCATGTTGTTCTAATGACAAATGTGAATAAAATATCTCATCAGAGCATCCCCAAGCCATTCCAAGAGGGGCTATATATTTTGCAGTTTTCCACTTAGTTGCATCTGCAAAATCAAGGACGGTGATTTCTGGCTTAGTATTGATTGGAGTCCCACGGACTGGGTAGTGGGTAAAAGGAACTCCACATGGGTTGAGAAGGTATTTGTAGGAGGAGTTACAGGACTCATCTTGATTTCTCCAGCCTTTTGAGAGGTATCCCCAACAAGTACACACATCAGTTCCTAATGTTCGAATTCTAAGTGAAAACCATGTTTCTGGAGGATCTCCTGGTCCTTCTTTGCATGTTATCACCTTTGAGCAATTGACTAGAGGACTATCTTCTTTTGTAGTCTTTTTTAGTCTCTAAATTTACCTTTAAGAACTGTTTGTACAGACCATGCCCACATTAAATGTTGTCAGTCGATTGGGGTTCTATTCGTTATGTTCGGAAGTTGACCACAGCAGGAAGGGTTAAAAACTGTGCTATATTTGCCTTCATCTACATCTGGTGTGTAGAGTGGGTCAAACCGTGGATCCCATGGGTAAACAAGGCAGGGCTGTTTAGCATTATATTCCTCAAAGGTTATTGTCTCAGGGCTGAATTTACTTTTATCTAATTTGATGGCTGGGTGAGGGGATTCAATTTGAGATAAGATGGTTCTATTTACCTTTGGACGCCTAGTTCTACAATATTTCTGGTGCAACTGTCCTTCATGAGGTGCATCAGAAGGTGGGTCATATGTTTGGTAAAGGTTATGTACTATAGGGGTACCTCTGCACTCAACTTGGGCTCCATTTTTCTTACTTGTCCACTGTTCAGGTAGAGGCAATGGAGCTGCCACACTAGTCATATTGAGGACAAAAGATAAATTCAAGGGTACTATGTAAGATGGCAATCCTGGTTCAGCAGAATCAGGTAATGTTACACATACACCTTGATCAGTAGGATTCCATATTTTTGCAAACCCTTTTCCTAATTTCCAGGCAAGCTTCCTTTGATCTAGCTCTGCTAGCTAGCTCTGCTGAGCACATGCACAAGGTAAATAAGCATAAAAATAGACCTAACATGTTACAATCCCAATTACCAGTAAACCGAAGCATAGTTCGTATCTGAGGTTTTTCATGCACAGTCCTGAATATTTTTTTCTCCTGTTGTTCAGTTACCTGTGAAAGACAAGAAAAAGTCTGTCCAGCCCCTTTCAGGGCTAATATTAAAATGTAGGAATAAGCCAGCGAGAGCTTATTTTGTGTTCTTTGCCATAAGCATCGTTTGCTTTCCAGGTATGCATGTTCAAAGGAGTAGTGAGTACCATGGGTACAGCTCCTGCGGTAGGCAGTTCCACCCATACAGGCTGTCCTGGGAAGCGTGCGGGTTTTTGATTACCTGTAGGTTTAGATGTTGCTGGTATCAAGGAGGGAGGCTGCAGATAAAAAGCTGTGAGTCTGGGACATCCATTTACTCCCCATTGCTCATGTACTGTTTTCACAGCATCCCATAGTCGTTCAGTCCAATTAGAATGTTGAGGTTTCAGAAATCGCTTAAGCAGGCCATTTGTTCTCTCGACGATGCCATTTGCTTGTGGATAATGGGGTGTGTGAAATATCCACTGGATCCCTTCTTCTTTGGCCCATTTTTGGACGATGGTCGCTGTGAAATGTGCCCCGTTGTCGGATTGGATAGGTACAGGTTTTGGAAAGAAACTGAACCACATTTTAAGGGCTTCTAATGTGTTTGCACTAGTTGCCCGAGAGAAGGCTCCTGCTTGGACTAGTCCTGACCTGACTTCTACCAACACGTGTTGTTTGCCCTCAGACTTTCCAAAAGGTCCAATATCATCTACTTGCCATGTGTCCCACAGTCCCTTTCCTGTCTCTGATATGTGAGGGGGGTTGTTCTAAAGGGTGACGCTCTGATCGGGTCCGGCACTGCTCGCATGAAGATCTGCAGGTACGGCACATTTCCCGAGTCCCCGGCCATCCTCTGCTTGCTGCTTCCTTGTATAGGTCTTGTGCCCCGGTGTGCTGTCGCTTTAAGTGCAACCATTCTAATAATGGATCCCAGTTTTCTCTTGGAGGTTTTCTACTTAGTGGGGCTAATCTGGCCCTCTCATCTACTTTGTGATTCCAGTGGCTAGTTGGGGTTTCCTTTTCTTGATGAGAGGCTACCCAGCCAACTAAAAAATTCCCCTTTTTTGCTACAGCAAGAATTTCTTGCCATTTTTCCTTTTGCCAAGCAGGGACCCTGTTTACTTCCCAGTCCTTTTTGTCCCAGAAGGGGAGCCATTCAGTACACCCTTTGAACACAGCAAAAGAATCAGTGTAAACATATACAGAGTCTGAGGTTTCAGATGCATGGTTAAATACACTCCAGACTGCTGCCAGTTCTCCCACTTGTGCACTACCTTCCCCTTCTGTTACAATTTGCTTGCCTGTATTTATTTGTAAGGCTACAGCACCACATTTCCAAACCTTACCTTCTCGCTTTGCTGATGCATCCGTAAACCACACATTCTGCAATCGTTCTGAGTACGGGGGAGCAACTTGGATCATAGAAGGTGAAAAGTCAGTGGTGCTATTTAGGGTTACCTCATCTTGTAGAGGAAGATTTTTGCGAGCTCCTTCTGTTACTTGAAAAATGGTGCAATAATGTTCCATTTGAGCATACCGTTTGCAAACAGAGGCACGTTGGGCCACCCCGTCAGGGGGTGGGATTCCTGCCAAAACTGACTTGATGACTTGAAAAGGTTCCCTTAAAATCAGGGGTTGTTTGTGGGTAGTTTTCTCTGCTTCCTGAAAAGCAGTGCTGACCACGAATAAACTTTTTTCCCAGGTAGAATATAGTTTTTCTGCATCTTTAAAACTGCGTGAGTAAAAGCCTATGGGTCTGGTAGGACCATCGGGTCCTTTCTGCCATAAATGTGTAGACAGTCCAGAGCTTGCAAATCGCCATTCCATGTGTACTGGATCAGTGGGATGTATAGGACCTAGGGATTGGTATGTGTTAGCTTCAAAAATTAGGAGTTGTAGGGCCTCATCGTGCAAGGGAGTCCAATCCCACTTTGCTTTTTTTCCTAGCAAATCATACAGGGGCCTTGCAATTATTGAAAAGTCAGGAATGTGTTTCCTCCAAAAAATTAGCAGGCCTAAAGCATGCTGCAGGTCTTTTTTAGTCTCTGGGGTTTCAATTTGGTCTAGGTGGCTGAGGGTGTCTGGGGCAATACACACCATTCCTCCTTTCCACCAGATTCCCAAGAATTTTACTTCTAGGGAAGGGAGTTGTACTTTTTCAGGAGGAATACGTAAGCCCGGGGATTCTAGATGTTTAATGATGTTTGTTTGTGTTGTTTGTACAGGTGTAATCTCATCTCCTGCCACCAAAATGCCATCAATGTATTGGTATACTCTTACTCCTGGTGCAGGAGGAATGAGTGACAATTCTTGTGCTAGTGCATGATGTGCTAGAGTGGGTGAGTGTTTGAATCCTTGTGGGAGGCGAGTGAAAGTATATTGCTGGCCCTCCCCCGTGAAAGCAAAACGCTCCTGATCTTGTTCCTGCGAGGGGACCATAAAAAACATGTCCTTGACATCAATAGTGGCCATAATTTGATGAGCTTGTTCTTGTCTAGTAGCTCTCAGCTCAGCAATGTTTGGGACTGCAGCAGTGAGAGGCCCTGTATTTTGAGTTAAGCCGCCGATAGTCTCCTGTCAGTCTCCAGTTGCCATTAGGCTTGCGGACTGGCCACACAGGAGCATTGTAAGGGGAATGTGTTGCAATCACTATTCCTTTTTCTTTCAAATGTGCAATAATTGGTGTGATTCCTTCTCTGGCTCCTAAAGGCAAGGGGTAAGGTTTGACATTGGTTACTAGGGAGGGGGGAAGAGCAGGAGCAGAACTTAACAAACACAAATGGGAGGTTTCCTGCCCCAAAGTCCCTATTTTTCCTTCTTCATTGGTCCAAGGCCTTCCCTTTAGGAGGTCCAGACCCAGTGAATTTGTAGGAAATTCACCTGTAATCATTAGGGTGTCAACTGCTTTCTCTTCTGCCGGTAACCAGCGTCTTACCTTTGCTGTCATCTGGGCTTGGCTATTCTCAAAAACATCTGTGACACGTATACTCTTACGTGAGGGAGTGATTCCACGTGAGGAGGCATCTTCAATTTTAAGGGCAGACACCTGAGCACCAGTATCTACTAAAAAAGTTACCGGGGCTTTGTGGGGACCAGTAGGACAGGTTATTAACGGGTCTCCTCTGGAATTGTTAGAAAGGCGCCTGATGTGAATCCACCCTTCGCCCCCTGGCTTACCTTCTGCAAAGATAAGGGTTTTCTGTCACCTTCCCTTTCTTGTGGTTCCTCCAGGGGAGGGGCTGTAGCAGGGACAGCTTTTAATGGTTCCTCTTTTGCTGGCCACTCTTGGATGAATAGTTCTAATTTATTAGTGGGCTGGCCATCCATTAGGGTCCTTGGGACTCCCTTTTGTAAGCCCGCAATCCACAGGGCATTTCTTTTCTCCTTGCGTTCTTCCCCTGTATTTGTTTGTCTACCCAGCCCAGGGGAGAACCTTACCTTTTGGAGTTTTGCTGGGGACAGGGTTTTGCACTCTGTGCGCCGAATTGATCTAGAATCAGTTGTATTTGAAGGAATTGGGCCATATTTTCTCCCGTAATTAATTAATTCTTGTGCCACCTTCCCCCCCAGGTCCAAACCTTCCCTTTTGCCCGCTTAAGACTGAGGGAAATAGCTGCTGCCTCCAAGGTGGCTACAGCTCTTTCTGCAATTGGGAGACTTTCTATTTGTCCTTTTAGCTGCATGCCTATGGGTTTCACAGCTTCAGGGAGGCCTCTGATAAGAGGTATCATTCTCTCAGGATCCACAGGCACCATCACTGGAGATTCACCTCGTGGTGTTAATTTCCTATCATGCATCATTTGTAAACGAGCCGCTTTCTGTACACTTTCTACAGTCTGATTGACATTCCTTACTATAGCCAGGGGATCTCCTCTTTCTGAAGGACTGAGTCTGCCAGCCCAATCAGCAGCTCTCTGGGGAGGGACCAAGGAGCACGGTTATCTCCTGTGGTAAGGAAGACTCCTGCCCCTCCAGTACCCTTCTGCCTCTTTTTCTGAGAACAGAATTTGGTCAGCCCGTGTGAGAGAGAGTCTCCAAACACATTCAGTTTCAGATTCTTTGGGACTTTGGCTATACCCTTCCTTTAGTTTGGCCAATTCAGTAGCTGTAGATGGGATTTCTTTTGTGGTTATGTCAGGTGTGTCGTCGTCTGAAGCCTCATGGGTGTATTCTGTTTTAATGAAGGGACGGAGCGAGGCTGAGGGCTTTTCTGAGTGATTACGCAAGGATTCTAAGTCCGAGAGGGGGTACGCTTCTTTAGATAGTTCCAGCTCTGACTCCTTTTTTCCCTCATTTGCTGATCTTGCAAACAGCTCCTCTCGGAGCACACAGACAGTAGCCTTTTCATTCCTTATCTCTTCCTGGAGGAGGTGGGTGTTAGCTCCAGCTGAACTTGCAATGCTTTAACCAAATGCTGTAATGAAGCAGTAACTTCCGTATCAGCTTTCTGCTGGTGCTCTCTGTGTCCTACTGCAGCTAGCACAGCAGCAGCTAAGACAGAACATACCACTGGTTGCGCTTTACCTTTTTTGAGTCTCGCTCCTGTGCGCAGGACAGAGACTCGATCAACGAGTGCTTGGATATTATACCAATAGTTTTGTGCCCAGTCCGTCCCTGGAGGAGATGGCCTGGCACCAAATTCATCCAACAAAGTAAACAAAGCTTGTGTATGATGTCCCATGTTACTTACAAATGTCGGAGTGATCATTCCTAGAGGATGCCCAGCGTAAAGTAAATTTACAAAAGTCTCACCCCTGCACTCTGGGAAGGTTCCTCTTCTGCCAAACCAAAGAAAGTTACAAACACTGGAGTAGTCTCTCTTGAGGGACACCCCTTACAAAATGGTTTCTGAGGTCCTACTCCTTACACCTCGAGAGCACCTAGTGTTTACCAAAGTTACAAGTCTCAAAATTACTTTCCAAACTCCCAGGTCTTTTACCTACAGGAGTGCCAATTTCCCAGACCCTGGGCCTCGGGAGCACCGTTTTAGCTCAGGTGCATGTGCAAACACACAAGCAAACAAACAAACAAACAAAAGAGTAAGACAGAGTAAGAAAGGTAGAGAGGTGTTAGGAAATGTAGAAAGGTACGTTGTTTTATTTTCCTAAAATGATCCAATCATAAGAATTAGCAATTCATGCATTTTTTGGAAACAACACTCTCATTTTACGGGGATCCTGCCGACTATGCCAATAAAGTGTTACGATCCGGTTCAGACCCAGAAAGGCAAAGCAGGCGAAGTCTCTGAGCATAAACCAGAAAGAACTTCGAAGGTTCAAAATATTGCCAGATATGAGATTAAAACCAAACGAGATTAAATGTCGATGCCAAAAAATTGATGTATTTTATTTGACAGTAAAAGTAGGGCCCAGTTTGGGGCCAATCACCCTTGCAGTGCCTAAAGGGGCTCCAGCAGAGCTGGAGGGGGGCTGGGAGCAGCCGGAAGCGGGAGCAGCCAGAGCTGGGAGCACCTGCATCTTGGCCAAGGCAGCTGCCGCCAGGTTTGGTGGTGCCTGAGCAGGGCGGGGACGATGCCAGGGACATCCCGCAGTGACGTCTTCTCTTTTCCGCTGGGCGTGCGCTCGGTCCCAAAGCGCACGCCCATTCTGATCTCAGTCTCACTCCATGTTTAGACACGCTCACAGTCCTGGATTTCATCCCATGCCAGTGGCAGACCCGTGCAGCCCCAGAGCCAATACCAAGGCCAGGCTGAAGGCAAACGCCACATTTAGCCTTCACGCCAATGGTAGCTGTAATGTAAAACCCAGCCCTAACGCCGAGGCCTCTCCTAATTCCAGCCCCTTGCTAAATGCTCAGCCCTAAACCAAATGCAACGGTGTAATAAATGAATTGGTTTCAGGGTGTTGATTTTTACTGTTTGGAGGAGATAGAAAAGAGGGGAGTTGATAGTTGGATACATGGGCATGTTAACGGAGGATATTGCGAGACTGTCTGGGTGTAATATCGGAGTGTGAGCACTAGGTGGAGACGCAATTGGGGATGTGATGACGTGATGGACTAGAAAATGACCTCATGCAGGTGATGTCAACATCTTGGACCGCTTAGCCAATCATTCGACACCCTCGGGAAATGATTGGACAAAAATGCATCTTGATAAAGACCAATAGAACCCCTGGAAGCGAGCCAATCAGAAGAAGAATCCAAAATCCACCAATTGTGAACAGACAGAGGGCATAAGAACGGACCTGGGACTTTATCCGGGGAGCTCCTGCGGAACTTGGGGTCCAAGGTTGCACCCAGTGGGTCACACTGTCCTTTTTGTGTGCTGCTTTACTCTGGCTTGTCGTGCGGAGCCTGGGCTTATCCTGGGTTCTCGCTCTCAGTTGTTAATGAATAAACAAACGAGCTGGCTTTTCTTTTTTAAAAAAAGTCTCAGCTTCGTTTATAACAACGGTGAGCTCGAAGGCCAAAGCCAGCCCCAACTGCAACTCTTAAGATCAAGCCCAACACCAATCCCAGCTGAAGCCCTAAATCCAGCTTTGAGCCCAGCCCCAGCCCATACTCCAATGCCGCCTTTAGCTCTAACTCCCAAACTCAGCCCCAACTGCTGCCCTAAGGCCAACCATTCATGGAGTTAAGGCCAGTGCCCCAGGTGCACTCCCTAGCCCAAGGCAGGCTCCAAGCTCAAGGCCACCGTTAGCCCTAAGGGCAGGGCCAGCCCTAAGGCCGGCCTGAGCCGCAATGGCAGCCAAAGGCAGCCCAAGTGGGGCTTCAACGCCGCCCCCTCCCCCAGCCCGCCCTGATGCCGGCCCTGCCTCCCTGCGCTGCGAGCCAGGCGCTGTCCCCGCGTGTCACAGAGGCCGCGGCCTGTGGAGCAATCAGCGGGCTCGGTGCGGTGCTGGCACTGGCCGTCCCCGAGCCCCCTGCCTCTGGGGCAGTGTCGTCGCCCGGAGACGTCGTGGCCCCGCCGCCTGCGCCGCAGAGTTGTCACAAAGGGCAGCGGCGACATTAGGACTTCCTGGCCAGCCGCTATTTCCAGGCATGATGCTTAAGCATGGATCGGCCGCTTCTGATAGCGTGTCTGTCTTGGGCGAGCGTTTTTGTGATGGCTGTGCAGGCGCGTTGGATACAGCTGCAGGACGCTCTGTTTCCACAGAAAATTTGCGGCCAGCACTGCCAGGCATGGTCACAGGATGCCTGCTAGTAGTGGCTCAGCAGCTCTGAGACCGCTCTTTGCAGCGTCCAGCGGGGAGTTAAGGGCAGCGTTGAATCGAATGATAGCAATGCAAAAGGATGCAAAGCACAGCGTGTGAACAGGAGCTTTGGAGCGCTCGGCACACAGGATATTTCAGAGGAGAAATCCCCTGGTGCAGCTGGCCCCAATAAAGAGCGGCCGCTGCTGAATGCCACACTCCAGTGGCGTTTTAAATGTAATTTTTCTATTTTATAGGGTTTCATTTTTGCTAAGCTTTGGTAATGCCCGGGGTGTGATGTCATTGACCCGCTGCCTCTCGACCAATCAGATCGCTCCGCTACGTTCTGGCCCCGCCCCTCATTGTTTCCTCACAATGAGGAACCTTGGCGCTCGATTCCCATTGGCTGCCGCCCGGGGGGGCGGGGCTTAGGCTGCCTATATAAGGCGGCGGCGGTGGCGGGGCTTCACTTGCAGTCCCGGCGTGGAGGCGGCAGCAGCGGAGCGGAGCGGGCGGAGAGGAGCGGAAGCCCCGAGGCCGGAGCTCTGGGAGCGGCCCGGCCCTCAGCGCCGCGGCCCTGGAGCCCCAGGCCGGGGCGGGTGGGAGGGGGTGGCTGGGAGGGAGATGGGATGGTTCGCTGCGCCGCTTCTCGCCGCCAATGCGCCTTTTCTCTCTGCCACTTTTCTCAGGTACCTGCGCCGGCCCCTCCAGATGGCAGTGGGAGCGCCAGCAACCCCGGCTCGGCAAAGGCAGGGACGGGCAACTACCGCGGCAACGAGGGACCGCACCCCAGCTCGGCAAAGGCAGGGACGGGCAACTACCGGGGCAACGAGGGACAGCAACCCCGGCTCGGCAAAGGCAGGGCCCCAGCAGCGCCGGGGCAACGAGGGACAAAATCGGAAGAGTTCGGACACCACCCGAAGCCCACCAAAGGTAAAATCAGGTAATACCAGGTAATACCAGGTAAAACACGGTAATACCAGGTAAAACACGGTAATACCAGGTAAAACACGGTAATACCAGCTAATACCATCTAATATTATCTAATACAGGTAAAACACGGTAAAATCAGGTAATACCAGGTAAAATCAGCTAATGCCAGGTAAAACACGGTAAAACAAAATAAAATTGGCAAAAATCACATCAAATGCCTTGAGTGATCTTTGCTCTCCCAGCGAGTGGCTTGCGATGCAAACAAATCCCAAAGCCCCCGCCTTCCCCGTGGGAGAGGAGGCCGGAGCCCCCCCGGCCTCAGCTGGGGTGAGGAGCACGCATGGCCCGGGGCTGTCTCCGTCCCTCTGCATCCTGGGGGGTCCTGTGGTGTCTTCAGGCCTCTCCTGTCGGGGAACGATCGGGACTGGGGGGATCTCTGTCCAAGTCATGGCGGGAGATACTCGGGGCAGTCACCCCAGGGCTGAGAGGGACGGAGCCCCCCTGGCCCCAGCCCCCACACGCATTTCCCAGGGCGAGAGGGACCAGGATGTGCAGTTGGCGGAAAGGCTGCTCGGCCGCGGTGCTCTCTTGCGCGCCCGGTGCTGCGGCCACGCCTCCCGCTGCCTCTCCCGGCGCCCTCTCCTCGCTGCCGGCCTCAGTGGGCGGCGCCCGCCGTGTTCCCACCGTCATCCTTGCATTATTCTCCTTTTTAAAGGAGCCTCCAAGGCTTTAGCACATTAATAGCTGTCTCATCTCCTGTGGGAGCCACTTCGATTCTAATTTTACCAGCCTGCTTCAACCTTTCCAAGCCCAGGGCAGTCCCCTCGGAGCTGTCTAGTCTGTGGCTCTTACACCATGTGCTTAAGGGTGTTAAAGCCTGTTGGTCGTATTTTATGCCTTTTTTTGTTAAAAAGCAAGTCCATACCTGTAGTACGGGGTCTTTTGGTGCTGAAACTCTGCGCCCATGCTGGCAATGTCTCCCAATTACAAAAAAGGAAAAAGAAAAAAAAAAAAAAAGAGAAGGGAAGGTCCGTCTGAGCAGCAGCTCACTGTGCTACCTTTAGTGCCGCCGAGATGGGGTGGGGGGAGCGAAGCAGTTGGAAGCGTCTTATCTGCCTCCTCTGATCTTGGGAGCAGTTTGGCTGCAAGGCGGCCGCCCGTCCTCCGAGTTGCAGGCGCGGTGCCCGGTCGCTGCAGCCGAGCCTTGGCCCACTCCCGGTGCTCTCAGCACGGCACGCAGCAGCAGGGGAGGGGTTCCACAACTCACTCGTGGTTCCGCTCCAGGGCTGCAGGTTCGGGGGGTTCTCCTCAGGCGGGCGGCGTCGGCTCCAGGAGGCCTCAGAGTGTCTCGCAGCAGGCAGTGGTGGTGGTGGTGGGGGGGGGGGGGGAGAGGCAAGGGTCAGCCTTCTTCGGTGGTGGTGATTTGAATACAGCGTACAGAGGGGGAGAAGGAAAGGAGTAAGTGTTGTATCATGCATTTAACCCGGCCAATACCAACGATTAGCAATGCAATTCCAGTAGCAATTGTTATTGCAAGTTGTGCTAACCATTTTCCCCACCCTGTGAGCCCAAAATACTTTAGGATGGTAGTGACCCATGAACTATCAAATACTTCTCGCGGTTGCATTGCATGAAACAAATTTCTAGTATGATTACTTATTTCTCTCATCTTAGCTCATGCCTCCTCAGCGGAGCTAGAGGCATTATGAATTGTAATACAACCCTCAGTTTCTGTTCTATTGAACATCCCACAAACTCCTTGTTCTTTTAACAATACCATATCTAAAGCTAATCTATTTTGCAGGGTCATTTTAGTATTTTGCTGGACTTGGGTGTATAATTCTCCAAATGCATCTTGTGTCCAATTGCTTCATATACTTAATTGCCAGGTAATATCTTCTAATACGAACTGGTGTCTTTTAAAGGTAACATAGGGAGTAAAGAAATTTTCCAGAAATAGAGATACTTTTTGTCCAGTGGTATAGTAATCTGGAATGTCAACTCCTTGAATTGCCCATTCTGCTCTTTGTGTTGCCTTTGAAGAGGGAACACTACGACAGTGACGTTCTTTAGACACTTTGGTGAAAGTAAAAATACGTCTGGGGCAAAGGGAGGGAATTCCAATTCCACACCTAAGTCCAGCATGTTGTTCTAATGACAAATGTGAATAAAATATCTCATCAGAGCATCCCCAAGCCATTCCAAGAGGGGCTATATATTTTGCAGTTTTCCACTTAGTTGCATCTGCAAAATCAAGGATGGTGATTTCTGGCTTAGTATTGATTGGAGTCCCACGGACTGGGTAGTGGGTAAAAGGAACTCCACATGGGTTGAGAAGGTATTTGTAGGAGGAGTTACAGGACTCATCTTGATTTCTCCAGCCTCTTGAGAGGTATCCCCAACAAGTACACACATCAGTTCCTAATGTTCGAATTCTAAGTGAAAACCATGTTTCTGGAGGATCTCCTGGTCCTTCTTTGCATGTTATCACCTTTGAGCAATTGACTAGAGGACTATCTTCTTTTGTAGTCTTTTTTAGTCTCTAAATTTACCTTTAAGAACTGTTTGTACAGACCATGCCCACATTAAATGTTGTCAGTCGATTGGGGTTCTATTCGTTATGTTCGGAAGTTGACCACAGCAGGAAGGGTTAAAAACTGTGCTATATTTGCCTTCATCTACATCTGGTGTGTAGAGTGGGTCAAACCGTGGATCCCATGGGTAAACAAGGCAGGGCTGTTTAGCATTATATTCCTCAAAGGTTATTGTCTCAGGGCTGAATTTACTTTTATCTAATTTGATGGCTGGGTGAGGGGATTCAATTTGAGATAAGATGGTTCTATTTACCTTTGGACGCCTAGTTCTACAATATTTCTGGTGCAACTGTCCTTCATGAGGTGCATCAGAAGGTGGGTCATATGTTTGGTAAAGGTTATGTACTATAGGGGTACCTCTGCACTCAACTTGGGCTCCATTTTTCTTACTTGTCCACTGTTCAGGTAGAGGCAATGGAGCTGCCACACTAGTCATATTGAGGACAAAAGATAAATTCAAGGGTACTATGTAAGATGGCAATCCCGGTTCAGCAGAATCAGGTAATGTTACACATACACCTTGATCAGTAGGATTCCATATTTTTGCAAACCCTTTTCCTAATTTCCAGGCAAGCTTCCTTTGATCTAGCTCTGCTAGCTAGCTCTGCTGAGCACATGCACAAGGTAAATAAGCATAAAAATAGAGCTAACATGTTACAATCCCAATTACCAGTAAACCGAAGCATAGTTCGTATCTGAGGTTTTTCATGCACAGTCCTGAATATTTTTTTCTCCTGTTGTTCAGTTACCTGTGAAAGACAAGAAAAAGTCTGTCCAGCCCCTTTCAGGGCTAATATTAAAATGTAGGAATAAGCCAGCGAGAGCTTATTTTGTGTTCTTTGCCATAAGCATCGTTTGCTTTCCAGGTATGCATGTTCAAAGGAGTAGTGAGTACCATGGGTACAGCTCCTGCGGTAGGCAGTTCCACCCATACAGGCTGTCCTGGGAAGCGTGCGGGTTTTTGATTACCTGTAGGTTTAGATGTTGCTGGTATCAAGGAGGGAGGCTGCAGATAAAAAGCTGTGAGTCTGGGACATCCATTTACTCCCCATTGCTCATGTACTGTTTTCACAGCATCCCATAGTCATTCAGTCCAATTAGAATGTTGAGGTTTCAGAAATCGCTTAAGCAGGCCATTTGTTCTCTCGACGATGCCATTTGCTTGTGGATAATGGGGTGTGTGAAATATCCACTGGATCCCTTCTTCTTTGGCCCATTTTTGGACGATGGTCGCTGTGAAATGTGCCCCGTTGTCGGATTGGATAGGTACAGGTTTTGGAAAGAAACTGAACCACATTTTAAGGGCTTCTAATGTGTTTGCACTAGTTGCCCGAGAGAAGGCTCCTGCTTGGACTAGTCCTGACCTGACTTCTACCGACACGTGTTGTTTGCCCTCAGACTTTCCAAAAGGTCCAATATCATCTACTTGCCATGTGTCCCACAGTCCCTTTCCTGTCTCTGATATGTGAGGGGGGTTGTTCTAAAGGGTGACGCTCTGATCGGGTCCGGCACTGCTCGCATGAAGATCTGCAGGTACGGCACATTTCCCGAGTCCCCGGCCATCCTCTGCTTGCTGCTTCCTTGTATAGGTCTTGTGTCCCGGTGTGCTGTCGCTTTAAGTGCAACCATTCTAATAATGGATCCCAGTTTTCTCTTGGAGGTTTTCTACTTAGTGGGGCTAATCTGGCCCTCTCATCTACTTTGTGATTCCAGTGGCTAGTTGGGGTTTCCTTTTCTTGATGAGAGGCTACCCAGCCAACTAAAAAATTCCCCTTTTTTGCTACAGCAAGAATTTCTTGCCATTTTTCCTTTTGCCAAGCAGGGACCCTGTTTACTTCCCAGTCCTTTTTGTCCCAGAAGGGGAGCTATTCAGTACACCCTTTGAACACAGCAAAAGAATCAGTGTAAACATATACAGAGTCTGAGGTTTCAGATGCATGGTTAAATACACTCCAGACTGCTGCCAGTTCTCCCACTTGTGCACTACCTTCCCCTTCTGTTACAATTTGCTTGCCTGTATTTATTTGTAAGGCTACAGCACCACATTTCCAAACCTTACCTTCTCGCTTTGCTGATGCATCCGTAAACCACACATTCTGCAATCGTTCTGAGTACGGGGGAGCAACTTGGATCATAGAAGGTGAAAAGTCAGTGGTGCTATTTAGGGTTACCTCATCTTGTAGAGGAAGATTTTTGCGAGCTCCTTCTGTTACTTGAAAAATGGTGCAATAATGTTCCATTTGAGCATACCGTTTGCAAACAGAGGCACGTTGGGCCACCCCGTCAGGGGGTGGGATTCCTGCCAAAACTGACTTGATGACTTGAAAAGGTTCCCTTAAAATCAGGGGTTGTTTGTGGGTAGTTTTCTCTGCTTCCTGAAAAGCAGTGCTGACCACGAATAAACTTTTTTCCCAGGTAGAATATCGTTTTTCTGCATCTTTAAAACTGCGTGAGTAAAAGCCTATGGGTCTGGTAGGACCATCGGGTCCTTTCTGCCATAAATGTATAGACAGTCCAGAGCTTGCAAATCGCCATTCCATGTGTACTGGATCAGTGGGATGTATAGGACCTAGGGATTGGTATGTGTTAGCTTCAAAAATTAGGAGTTGTAGGGCCTCATCGTGCAAGGGAGTCCAATCCCACTTTGCTTTTTTTCCTAGCAAATCATACAGGGGCCTTGCAATTATTGAAAAGTCAGGAATGTGTTTCCTCCAAAAAATTAGCAGGCCTAAAGCATGCTGCAGGTCTTTTTTAGTCTCTGGGGTTTCAATTTGGTCTAGGTGGCTGAGGGTGTCTGGGGCAATACACACCATTCCTCCTTTCCACCAGATTCCCAAGAATTTTACTTCTAGGGAAGGGAGTTGTACTTTTTCAGGAGGAATACGTAAGCCCGGGGATTCTAGATGTTTAATGATGTTTGTTTGTGTTGTTTGTACAGGTGTAATCTCATCTCCTGCCACCAAAATGCCATCAATGTATTGGTATACTCTTACTCCTGGTGCAGGAGGAATGAGTGACAATTCTTGTGCTAGTGCATGATGTGCTAGAGTGGGTGAGTGTTTGAATCCTTGTGGGAGGCGAGTGAAAGTATATTGCTGGCCCTCCCCCGTGAAAGCAAAACGCTCCTGATCTTGTTCCTGCGAGGGGACCATAAAAAACATGTCCTTGACATCAATAGTGGCCATAATTTGATGAGCTTGTTCTTGTCTAGTAGCTCTCAGCTCAGCAATGTTTGGGACTGCAGCAGTGAGAGGCCCTGTATTTTGAGTTAAGCCGCCGATAGTCTCCTGTCAGTCTCCAGTTGCCATTAGGCTTGCGGACTGGCCACACAGGAGCATTGTAAGGGGAATGTGTTGCAATCACTATTCCTTTTTCTTTCAAATGTGCAATAATTGGTGTGATTCCTTCTCTGGCTCCTAAAGGCAAGGGGTAAGGTTTGACATTGGTTACTAGGGAGGGGGGAAGAGCAGGAGCAGAACTTAACAAACACAAATGGGAGGTTTCCTGCCCCAAAGTCCCTATTTTTCCTTCTTCATTGGTCCAAGGCCTTCCCTTTAGGAGGTCCAGACCCAGTGAATTTGTAGGAAATTCACCTGTAATCATTAGGGTGTCAACTGCTTTCTCTTCTGCCGGTAACCAGCGTCTTACCTTTGCTGTCATCTGGGCTTGGCTATTCTCAAAAACATCTGTGACACGTATACTCTTACGTGAGGGAGTGATTCCACGTGAGGAGGCATCTTCAATTTTAAGGGCAGACACCTGAGCACCAGTATCTACTAAAAAAGTTACCGGGGCTTTGTGGGGACCAGTAGGACAGGTTATTAACGGGTCTCCTCTGGAATTGTTAGAAAGGCGCCTGATGTGAATCCACCCTTCGCCCCCTGGCTTACCTTCTGCAAAGATAAGGGTTTTCTGTCACCTTCCCTTTCTTGTGGTTCCTCCAGGGGAGGGGCTGTAGCAGGGACAGCTTTTAATGGTTCCTCTTTTGCTGGCCACTCTTGGATGAATAGTTCTAATTTATTAGTGGGCTGGCCATCCATTAGGGTCCTTGGGACTCCCTTTTGTAAGCCCGCAATCCACAGGGCATTTCTTTTCTCCTTGCGTTCTTCCCCTGTATTTGTTTGTCTACCCAGCCCAGGGGAGAACCTTACCTTTTGGAGTTTTGCTGGGGACAGGGTTTTGCACTCTGTGCGCCGAATTGATCTAGAATCAGTTGTATTTGAAGGAATTGGGCCATATTTTCTCCCGTAATTAATTAATTCTTGTGCCACCTTCCCCCCCAGGTCCAAACCTTCCCTTTTGCCCGCTTAAGACTGAGGGAAATAGCTGCTGCCTCCAAGGTGGCTACAGCTCTTTCTGCAATTGGGAGACTTTCTATTTGTCCTTTTAGCTGCATGCCTATGGGTTTCACAGCTTCAGGGAGGCCTCTGATAAGAGGTATCATTCTCTCAGGATCCACAGGCACCATCACTGGAGATTCACCTCGTGGTGTTAATTTCCTATCATGCATCATTTGTAAACGAGCCGCTTTCTGTACACTTTCTACAGTCTGATTGACATTCCTTACTATAGCCAGGGGATCTTCTCTTTCTGAAGGACTGAGTCTGCCAGCCCAATCAGCAGCTCTCTGGGGAGGGACCAAGGAGCACGGTTATCTCCTGTGGTAAGGAAGACTCCTGCCCCTCCAGTACCCTTCTGCCTCTTTTTCTGAGAACAGAATTTGGTCAGCCCGTGTGAGAGAGAGTCTCCAAACACATTCAGTTTCAGATTCTTTGGGACTTTGGCTATACCCTTCCTTTAGTTTGGCCAATTCAGTAGCTGTAGATGGGATTTCTTTTGTGGTTATGTCAGGTGTGTCGTCGTCTGAAGCCTCATGGGTGTATTCTGTTTTAATGAAGGGACGGAGCGAGGCTGAGGGCTTTTCTGAGTGATTACGCAAGGATTCTAAGTCCGAGAGGGGGTACGCTTCTTTAGATAGTTCCAGCTCTGACTCCTTTTTTCCCTCATTTGCTGATCTTGCAAACAGCTCCTCTCGGAGCACACAGACAGTAGCCTTTTCATTCCTTATCTCTTCCTGGAGGAGGTGGGTGTTAGCTCCAGCTGAAATTGCAATGCTTTAACCAAATGCTGTAATGAAGCAGTAACTTCCGTATCAGCTTTCTGCTGGTGCTCTCTGTGTCCTACTGCAGCTAGCACAGCAGCAGCTAAGACAGAACATACCACTGGTTGCGCTTTACCTTTTTTGAGTCTCGCTCCTGTGCGCAGGACAGAGACTCGATCAACGAGTGCTTGGATATTATACCAATAGTTTTGTGCCCAGTCCGTCCCTGGAGGAGATGGCCTGGCACCAAATTCATCCAACAAAGTAAACAAAGCTTGTGTATGATGTCCCATGTTACTTACAAATGTCGGAGTGATCATTCCTAGAGGATGCCCAGCGTAAAGTAAATTTACAAAAGTCTCACCCCTGCACTCTGGGAAGGTTCCTCTTCTGCCAAACCAAAGAAAGTTACAAACACTGGAGTAGTCTCTCTTGAGGGACACCCCTTACAAAATGGTTTCTGAGGTCCTACTCCTTACACCTCGAGAGCACCTAGTGTTTACCAAAGTTACAAGTCTCAAAATTACTTTCCAAACTCCCAGGTCTTTTACCTACAGGAGTGCCAATTTCCCAGACCCTGGGCCTCGGGAGCACCGTTTTAGCTCAGGTGCATGTGCAAACACACAAGCAAACAAACAAACAAACAAAAGAGTAAGACAGAGTAAGAAAGGTAGAGAGGTGTTAGGAAATGTAGAAAGGTACGTTGTTTTATTTTCCTAAAATGATCCAATCATAAGAATTAGCAATTCATGCATTTTTTGGAAACAACACTCTCATTTTACGGGGATCCTGCCGACTATGCCAATAAAGTGTTACGATCCGGTTCAGACCCAGAAAGGCAAAGCAGGCGAAGTCTCTGAGCATAAACCAGAAAGAACTTCGAAGGTTCAAAATATTGCCAGATATGAGATTAAAACCAAACGAGATTAAATGTCGATGCCAAAAAATTGATGTATTTTATTTGACAGTAAAAGTAGGGCCCAGTTTGGGGCCAATCACCCTTGCAGTGCCTAAAGGGGCTCCAGCAGAGCTGGAGGGGGGCTGGGAGCAGCCGGAAGCGGGAGCAGCCAGAGCTGGGAGCACCTGCATCTTGGCCAAGGCAGCTGCCGCCAGGTTTGGTGGTGCCTGAGCAGGGCGGGGACGATGCCAGGGACATCCCGCAGTGACGTCTTCTCTTTTCCGCTGGGCGTGCGCTCGGTCCCAAAGCGCACGCCCATTCTGATCTCAGTCTCACTCCATGTTTAGACACGCTCACAGTCCTGGATTTCATCCCATGCCAGTGGCAGACCCGTGCAGCCCCAGAGCCAATACCAAGGCCAGGCTGAAGGCAAACGCCACATTTAGCCTTCACGCCAATGGTAGCTGTAATGTAAAACCCAGCCCTAACGCCGAGGCCTCTCCTAATTCCAGCCCCTTGCTAAATGCTCAGCCCTAAACCAAATGCAACGGTGTAATAAATGAATTGGTTTCAGGGTGTTGATTTTTACTGTTTGGAGGAGATAGAAAAGAGGGGAGTTGATAGTTGGATACATGGGCATGTTAACGGAGGATATTGCGAGACTGTCTGGGTGTAATATCGGAGTGTGAGCACTAGGTGGAGACGCAATTGGGGATGTGATGACGTGATGGACTAGAAAATGACCTCATGCAGGTGATGTCAACATCTTGGACCGCTTAGCCAATCATTCGACACCCTCGGGAAATGATTGGACAAAAATGCATCTTGATAAAGACCAATAGAACCCCTGGAAGCGAGCCAATCAGAAGAAGAATCCAAAATCCACCAATTGTGAACAGACAGAGGGCATAAGAACGGACCTGGGACTTTATCCGGGGAGCTCCTGCGGAACTTGGGGTCCAAGGTTGCACCCAGTGGGTCACACTGTCCTTTTTGTGTGCTGCTTTACTCTGGCTTGTCGTGCGGAGCCTGGGCTTATCCTGGGTTCTCGCTCTCAGTTGTTAATGAATAAACAAACGAGCTGGCTTTTCTTTTTTAAAAAAAGTCTCAGCTTCGTTTATAACAACGGTGAGCTCGAAGGCCAAAGCCAGCCCCAACTGCAACTCTTAAGATCAAGCCCAACACCAATCCCAGCTGAAGCCCTAAATCCAGCTTTGAGCCCAGCCCCAGCCCATACTCCAATGCCGCCTTTAGCTCTAACTCCCAAACTCAGCCCCAACTGCTGCCCTAAGGCCAACCATTCATGGAGTTAAGGCCAGTGCCCCAGGTGCACTCCCTAGCCCAAGGCAGGCTCCAAGCTCAAGGCCACCGTTAGCCCTAAGGGCAGGGCCAGCCCTAAGGCCGGCCTGAGCCGCAATGGCAGCCAAAGGCAGCCCAAGTGGGTCTTCAACGCCGACCCCTCCCCCAGCCCGCCCTGATGCCGGCCCTGCCTCCCTGCGCTGCGAGCCAGGCGCTGTCCCCGCGTGTCACAGAGGCCGCGGCCTGTGGAGCAATCAGCGGGCTCGGTGCGGTGCTGGCACTGGCCGTCCCCAAGCCCCCTGCCTCTGGGGCAGTGTCGTCGCCCGGAGACGTCGTGGCCCCGCCGCCTGCGCCGCAGAGTTGTCACAAAGGGCAGCGGCGACATTAGGACTTCCTGGCCAGCCGCTATTTCCAGGCATGATGCTTAAGCATGGATCGGCCGCTTCTGATAGCGTGTCTGTCTTGGGCGAGCGTTTTTGTGATGGCTGTGCAGGCGCGTTGGATACAGCTGCAGGACGCTCTGTTTCCACAGAAAATTTGCGGCCAGCACTGCCAGGCATGGTCACAGGATGCCTGCTAGTAGTGGCTCAGCAGCTCTGAGACCGCTCTTTGCAGCGTCCAGTGGGGAGTTAAGGGCAGCGTTGAATCGAATGATAGCAATGCAAAAGGATGCAAAGCACAGCGTGTGAACAGGAGCTTTGGAGCGCTCGGCACACAGGATATTTCAGAGGAGAAATCCCCTGGTGCAGCTGGCCCCAATAAAGAGCGGCCGCTGCTGAATGCCACACTCCAGTGGCGTTTTAAATGTAATTTTTCTATTTTATAGGGTTTCATTTTTGCTAAGCTTTGGTAATGCCCGGGGTGTGATGTCATTGACCCGCTGCCTCTCGACCAATCAGATCGCTCCGCTACGTTCTGGCCCCGCCCCTCATTGTTTCCTCACAATGAGGAACCTTGGCGCTCGATTCCCATTGGCTGCCGCCCGGGGGGGCGGGGCTTAGGCTGCCTATATAAGGCGGCGGCGGTGGCGGGGCTTCACTTGCAGTCCCGGCGTGGAGGCGGCAGCAGCGGAGCCGAGCGGGCGGAGAGGAGCGGAAGCCCCGAGGCCGGAGCTCTGGGAGCGGCCCGGCCCTCAGCGCCGCGGCCCTGGAGCCCCAGGCCGGGGCGGGTGGGAGGGGGTGGCTGGGAGGGAGATGGGATGGTTCGCTGCGCCGCTTCTCGCCGCCAATGCGCCTTTTCTCTCTGCCACTTTTCTCAGGTACCTGCGCCGGCCCCTCCAGATGGCAGTGGGAGCGCCAGCAACCCCGGCTCGGCAAAGGCAGGGACGGGCAACTACCGCGGCAACGAGGGACCGCACCCCAGCTCGGCAAAGGCAGGGACGGGCAACTACCGGGGCAACGAGGGACAGCAACCCCGGCTCGGCAAAGGCAGGGCCCCAGCAGCGCCGGGGCAACGAGGGACAAAATCGGAAGAGTTCGGACACCACCCGAAGCCCACCAAAGGTAAAATCAGGTAATACCAGGTAATACCAGGTAAAACACGGTAATACCAGGTAAAACACGGTAATACCAGGTAAAACACGGTAATACCAGCTAATACCATCTAATATTATCTAATACAGGTAAAACACGGTAAAATCAGGTAATACCAGGTAAAATCAGCTAATGCCAGGTAAAACACGGTAAAACAAAATAAAATTGGCAAAAATCACATCAAATGCCTTGAGTGATCTTTGCTCTCCCAGCGAGTGGCTTGCGATGCAAACAAATCCCAAAGCCCCCGCCTTCCCCGTGGGAGAGGAGGCCGGAGCCCCCCCGGCCTCAGCTGGGGTGAGGAGCACGCATGGCCCGAGGCTGTCTCCGTCCCTCTGCATCCTGGGGGGTCCTGTGGTGTCTTCAGGCCTCTCCTGTCGGGGAACGATCGGGACTGGGGGGATCTCTGTCCAAGTCATGGCGGGAGATACTCGGGGCAGTCACCCCAGGGCTGAGAGGGACGGAGCCCCCCTGGCCCCAGCCCCCACACGCATTTCCCAGGGCGAGAGGGACCAGGATGTGCAGTTGGCGGAAAGGCTGCTCGGCCGCGGTGCTCTCTTGCGCGCCCGGTGCTGCGGCCACGCCTCCCGCTGCCTCTCCCGGCGCCCTCTCCTCGCTGCCGGCCTCAGTGGGCGGCGCCCGCCGTGTTCCCACCGTCATCCTTGCATTATTCTCCTTTTTAAAGGAGCCTCCAAGGCTTTAGCACATTAATAGCTGTCTCATCTCCTGTGGGAGCCACTTCGATTCTAATTTTACCAGCCTGCTTCAACCTTTCCAAGCCCAGGGCAGTCCCCTCGGAGCCGTCTAGTCTGTGGCTCTTACACCATGTGCTTAAGGGTGTTAAAGCCTGTTGGTCGTATTTTATGCCTTTTTTTGTTAAAAAGCAAGTCCATACCTGTAGTACGGGGTCTTTTGGTGCTGAAACTCTGCGCCCATGCTGGCAATGTCTCCCAATTACAAAAAAGGAAAAAGAAAAAAAAAAAAAAAGAGAAGGGAAGGTCCGTCTGAGCAGCAGCTCACTGTGCTACCTTTAGTGCCGCCGAGATGGGGTGGGGGGAGCGAAGCAGTTGGAAGCGTCTTATCTGCCTCCTCTGATCTTGGGAGCAGTTTGGCTGCAAGGCGGCCGCCCGTCCTCCGAGTTGCAGGCGCGGTGCCCGGTCGCTGCAGCCGAGCCTTGGCCCACTCCCGGTGCTCTCAGCACGGCACGCAGCAGCAGGGGAGGGGTTCCACAACTCACTCGTGGTTCCGCTCCAGGGCTGCAGGTTCGGGGGGTTCTCCTCAGGCGGGCGGCGTCGGCTCCAGGAGGCCTCAGAGTGTCTCGCAGCAGGCAGTGGTGGTGGTGGTGGGGGGGGGGAGAGGCAAGGGTCAGCCTTCTTCGGTGGTGGTGATTTGAATACAGCGTACAGAGGGGGAGAAGGAAAGGAGTAAGTGTTGTATCATGCATTTAACCCGGCCAATACCAACGATTAGCAATGCAATTCCAGTAGCAATTGTTATTGCAAGTTGTGCTAACCATTTTCCCCACCCTGTGAGCCCAAAATACTTTAGGATGGTAGTGACCCATGAACTATCAAATACTTCTCGCGGTTGCATTGCATGAAACAAATTTCTAGTATGATTACTTATTTCTCTCATCTTAGCTCATGCCTCCTCAGCGGAGCTAGAGGCATTATGAATTGTAATACAACCCTCAGTTTCTGTTCTATTGAACATCCCACAAACTCCTTGTTCTTTTAACAATACCATATCTAAAGCTAATCTATTTTGCAGGGTCATTTTAGTATTTTGCTGGACTTGGGTGTATAATTCTCCAAATGCATCTTGTGTCCAATTGCTTCATATACTTAATTGCCAGGTAATATCTTCTAATACGAACTGGTGTCTTTTAAAGGTAACATAGGGAGTAAAGAAATTTTCCAGAAATAGAGATACTTTTTGTCCAGTGGTATAGTAATCTGGAATGTCAACTCCTTGAATTGCCCATTCTGCTCTTTGTGTTGCCTTTGAAGAGGGAACACTACGACAGTGACGTTCTTTAGACACTTTGGTGAAAGTAAAAATACGTCTGGGGCAAAGGGAGGGAATTCCAATTCCACACCTAAGTCCAGCATGTTGTTCTAATGACAAATGTGAATAAAATATCTCATCAGAGCATCCCCAAGCCATTCCAAGAGAGGCTATATATTTTGCAGTTTTCCACTTAGTTGCATCTGCAAAATCAAGGATGGTGATTTCTGGCTTAGTATTGATTGGAGTCCCACGGACTGGGTAGTGGGTAAAAGGAACTCCACATGGGTTGAGAAGGTATTTGTAGGAGGAGTTACAGGACTCATCTTGATTTCTCCAGCCTCTTGAGAGGTATCCCCAACAAGTACACACATCAGTTCCTAATGTTCGAATTCTAAGTGAAAACCATGTTTCTGGAGGATCTCCTGGTCCTTCTTTGCATGTTATCACCTTTGAGCAATTGACTAGAGGACTATCTTCTTTTGTAGTCTTTTTTAGTCTCTAAATTTACCTTTAAGAACTGTTTGTACAGACCATGCCCACATTAAATGTTGTCAGTCGATTGGGGTTCTATTCGTTATGTTCGGAAGTTGACCACAGCAGGAGGGGTTAAAAACTGTGCTATATTTGCCTTCATCTACATCTGGTGTGTAGAGTGGGTCAAACCGTGGATCCCATGGGTAAACAAGGCAGGGCTGTTTAGCATTATATTCCTCAAAGGTTATTGTCTCAGGGCTGAATTTACTTTTATCTAATTTGATGGCTGGGTGAGGGGATTCAATTTGAGATAAGATGGTTCTATTTACCTTTGGACGCCTAGTTCTACAATATTTCTGGTGCAACTGTCCTTCATGAGGTGCATCAGAAGGTGGGTCATATGTTTGGTAAAGGTTATGTACTATAGGGGTACCTCTGCACTCAACTTGGGCTCCATTTTTCTTACTTGTCCACTGTTCAGGTAGAGGCAATGGAGCTGCCACACTAGTCATATTGAGGACAAAAGATAAATTCAAGGGTACTATGTAAGATGGCAATCCCGGTTCAGCAGAATCAGGTAATGTTACACATACACCTTGATCAGTAGGATTCCATATTTTTGCAAACCCTTTTCCTAATTTCCAGGCAAGCTTCCTTTGATCTAGCTCTGCTAGCTAGCTCTGCTGAGCACATGCACAAGGTAAATAAGCATAAAAATAGAGCTAACATGTTACAATCAGAATTACCAGTAAACCGAAGCATAGTTCGTATCTGAGGTTTTTCATGCACAGTCCTGAATATTTTTTTCTCCTGTTGTTCAGTTACCTGTGAAAGACAAGAAAAAGTCTGTCCAGCCCCTTTCAGGGCTAATATTAAAATGTAGGAATAAGCCAGCGAGAGCTTATTTTGTGTTCTTTGCCATAAGCATCGTTTGCTTTCCAGGTATGCATGTTCAAAGGAGTAGTGAGTACCATGGGTACAGCTCCTGCGGTAGGCAGTTCCACCCATACAGGCTGTCCTGGGAAGCGTGCGGGTTTTTGATTACCTGTAGGTTTAGATGTTGCTGGTATCAAGGAGGGAGGCTGCAGATAAAAAGCTGTGAGTCTGGGACATCCATTTACTCCCCATTGCTCATGTACTGTTTTCACAGCATCCCATAGTCGTTCAGTCCAATTAGAATGTTGAGGTTTCAGAAATCGCTTAAGCAGGCCATTTGTTCTCTCGACGATGCCATTTGCTTGTGGATAATGGGGTGTGTGAAATATCCACTGGATCCCTTCTTCTTTGGCCCATTTTTGGACGATGGTCGCTGTGAAATGTGCCCCGTTGTCGGATTGGATAGGTACAGGTTTTGGAAAGAAACTGAACCACATTTTAAGGGCTTCTAATGTGTTTGCACTAGTTGCCCGAGAGAAGGCTCCTGCTTGGACTAGTCCTGACCTGACTTCTACCGACACGTGTTGTTTGCCCTCAGACTTTCCAAAAGGTCCAATATCATCTACTTGCCATGTGTCCCACAGTCCCTTTCCTGTCTCTGATATGTGAGGGGGGTTGTTCTAAAGGGTGACGCTCTGATCGGGTCCGGCACTGCTCGCATGAAGATCTGCAGGTACGGCACATTTCCCGAGTCCCCGGCCATCCTCTGCTTGCTGCTTCCTTGTATAGGTCTTGTGTCCCGGTGTGCTGTCGCTTTAAGTGCAACCATTCTAATAATGGATCCCAGTTTTCTCTTGGAGGTTTTCTACTTAGTGGGGCTAATCTGGCCCTCTCATCTACTTTGTGATTCCAGTGGCTAGTTGGGGTTTCCTTTTCTTGATGAGAGGCTACCCAGCCAACTAAAAAGTTCCCCTTTTTTGCTACAGCAAGAATTTCTTGCCATTTTTCCTTTTGCCAAGCAGGGACCCTGTTTACTTCCCAGTCCTTTTTGTCCCAGAAGGGGAGCCATTCAGTACACCCTTTGAACACAGCAAAAGAATCAGTGTAAACATATACAGAGTCTGAGGTTTCAGATGCATGGTTAAATACACTCCAGACTGCTGCCAGTTCTCCCACTTGTGCACTACCTTCCCCTTCTGTTACAATTTGCTTGCCTGTATTTATTTGTAAGGCTACAGCACCACATTTCCAAACCTTACCTTCTCGCTTTGCTGATGCATCCGTAAACCACACATTCTGCAATCGTTCTGAGTACGGGGGAGCAACTTGGATCATAGAAGGTGAAAAGTCAGTGGTGCTATTTAGGGTTACCTCATCTTGTAGAGGAAGATTTTTGCGAGCTCCTTCTGTTACTTGAAAAATGGTGCAATAATGTTCCATTTGAGCATACCGTTTGCAAACAGAGGCACGTTGGGCCACCCCGTCAGGGGGTGGGATTCCTGCCAAAACTGACTTGATGACTTGAAAAGGTTCCCTTAAAATCAGGGGTTGTTTGTGGGTAGTTTTCTCTGCTTCCTGAAAAGCAGTGCTGACCACGAATAAACTTTTTTCCCAGGTAGAATATCGTTTTTCTGCATCTTTAAAACTGCGTGAGTAAAAGCCTATGGGTCTGGTAGGACCATCGGGTCCTTTCTGCCATAAATGTATAGACAGTCCAGAGCTTGCAAATCGCCATTCCATGTGTACTGGATCAGTGGGATGTATAGGACCTAGGGATTGGTATGTGTTAGCTTCAAAAATTAGGAGTTGTAGGGCCTCATCGTGCAAGGGAGTCCAATCCCACTTTGCTTTTTTTCCTAGCAAATCATACAGGGGCCTTGCAATTATTGAAAAGTCAGGAATGTGTTTCCTCCAAAAAATTAGCAGGCCTAAAGCATGCTGCAGGTCTTTTTTAGTCTCTGGGGTTTCAATTTGGTCTAGGTGGCTGAGGGTGTCTGGGGCAATACACACCATTCCTCCTTTCCACCAGATTCCCAAGAATTTTACTTCTAGGGAAGGGAGTTGTACTTTTTCAGGAGGAATACGTAAGCCCGGGGATTCTAGATGTTTAATGATGTTTGTTTGTGTTGTTTGTACAGGTGTAATCTCATCTCCTGCCACCAAAATGCCATCAATGTATTGGTATACTCTTACTCCTGGTGCAGGAGGAATGAGTGACAATTCTTGTGCTAGTGCATGATGTGCTAGAGTGGGTGAGTGTTTGAATCCTTGTGGGAGGCGAGTGAAAGTATATTGCTGGCCCTCCCCCGTGAAAGCAAAACGCTCCTGATCTTGTTCCTGCGAGGGGACCATAAAAAACATGTCCTTGACATCAATAGTGGCCATAATTTGATGAGCTTGTTCTTGTCTAGTAGCTCTCAGCTCAGCAATGTTTGGGACTGCAGCAGTGAGAGGCCCTGTATTTTGAGTTAAGCCGCCGATAGTCTCCTGTCAGTCTCCAGTTGCCATTAGGCTTGCGGACTGGCCACACAGGAGCATTGTAAGGGGAATGTGTTGCAATCACTATTCCTTTTTCTTTCAAATGTGCAATAATTGGTGTGATTCCTTCTCTGGCTCCTAAAGGCAAGGGGTAAGGTTTGACATTGGTTACTAGGGAGGGGGGAAGAGCAGGAGCAGAACTTAACAAACACAAATGGGAGGTTTCCTGCCCCAAAGTCCCTATTTTTCCTTCTTCATTGGTCCAAGGCCTTCCCTTTAGGAGGTCCAGACCCAGTGAATTTGTAGGAAATTCACCTGTAATCATTAGGGTGTCAACTGCTTTCTCTTCTGCCGGTAACCAGCGTCTTACCTTTGCTGTCATCTGGGCTTGGCTATTCTCAAAAACATCTGTGACACGTATACTCTTACGTGAGGGAGTGATTCCACGTGAGGAGGCATCTTCAATTTTAAGGGCAGACACCTGAGCACCAGTATCTACTAAAAAAGTTACCGGGGCTTTGTGGGGACCAGTAGGACAGGTTATTAACGGGTCTCCTCTGGAATTGTTAGAAAGGCGCCTGATGTGAATCCACCCTTCGCCCCCTGGCTTACCTTCTGCAAAGATAAGGGTTTTCTGTCACCTTCCCTTTCTTGTGGTTCCTCCAGGGGAGGGGCTGTAGCAGGGACAGCTTTTAATGGTTCCTCTTTTGCTGGCCACTCTTGGATGAATAGTTCTAATTTATTAGTGGGCTGGCCATCCATTAGGGTCCTTGGGACTCCCTTTTGTAAGCCCGCAATCCACAGGGCATTTCTTTTCTCCTTGCGTTCTTCCCCTGTATTTGTTTGTCTACCCAGCCCAGGGGAGAACCTTACCTTTTGGAGTTTTGCTGGGGACAGGGTTTTGCACTCTGTGCGCCGAATTGATCTAGAATCAGTTGTATTTGAAGGAATTGGGCCATATTTTCTCCCGTAATTAATTAATTCTTGTGCCACCTTCCCCCCCAGGTCCAAACCTTCCCTTTTGCCCGCTTAAGACTGAGGGAAATAGCTGCTGCCTCCAAGGTGGCTACAGCTCTTTCTGCAATTGGGAGACTTTCTATTTGTCCTTTTAGCTGCATGCCTATGGGTTTCACAGCTTCAGGGAGGCCTCTGATAAGAGGTATCATTCTCTCAGGATCCACAGGCACCATCACTGGAGATTCACCTCGTGGTGTTAATTTCCTATCATGCATCATTTGTAAACGAGCCGCTTTCTGTACACTTTCTACAGTCTGATTGACATTCCTTACTATAGCCAGGGGATCTTCTCTTTCTGAAGGACTGAGTCTGCCAGCCCAATCAGCAGCTCTCTGGGGAGGGACCAAGGAGCACGGTTATCTCCTGTGGTAAGGAAGACTCCTGCCCCTCCAGTACCCTTCTGCCTCTTTTTCTGAGAACAGAATTTGGTCAGCCCGTGTGAGAGAGAGTCTCCAAACACATTCAGTTTCAGATTCTTTGGGACTTTGGCTATACCCTTCCTTTAGTTTGGCCAATTCAGTAGCTGTAGATGGGATTTCTTTTGTGGTTATGTCAGGTGTGTCGTCGTCTGAAGCCTCATGGGTGTATTCTGTTTTAATGAAGGGACGGAGCGAGGCTGAGGGCTTTTCTGAGTGATTACGCAAGGATTCTAAGTCCGAGAGGGGGTACGCTTCTTTAGATAGTTCCAGCTCTGACTCCTTTTTTCCCTCATTTGCTGATCTTGCAAACAGCTCCTCTCGGAGCACACAGACAGTAGCCTTTTCATTCCTTATCTCTTCCTGGAGGAGGTGGGTGTTAGCTCCAGCTGAAATTGCAATGCTTTAACCAAATGCTGTAATGAAGCAGTAACTTCCGTATCAGCTTTCTGCTGGTGCTCTCTGTGTCCTACTGCAGCTAGCACAGCAGCAGCTAAGACAGAACATACCACTGGTTGCGCTTTACCTTTTTTGAGTCTCGCTCCTGTGCGCAGGACAGAGACTCGATCAACGAGTGCTTGGATATTATACCAATAGTTTTGTGCCCAGTCCGTCCCTGGAGGAGATGGCCTGGCACCAAATTCATCCAACAAAGTAAACAAAGCTTGTGTATGATGTCCCATGTTACTTACAAATGTCGGAGTGATCATTCCTAGAGGATGCCCAGCGTAAAGTAAATTTACAAAAGTCTCACCCCTGCACTCTGGGAAGGTTCCTCTTCTGCCAAACCAAAGAAAGTTACAAACACTGGAGTAGTCTCTCTTGAGGGACACCCCTTACAAAATGGTTTCTGAGGTCCTACTCCTTACACCTCGAGAGCACCTAGTGTTTACCAAAGTTACAAGTCTCAAAATTACTTTCCAAACTCCCAGGTCTTTTACCTACAGGAGTGCCAATTTCCCAGACCCTGGGCCTCGGGAGCACCGTTTTAGCTCAGGTGCATGTGCAAACACACAAGCAAACAAACAAACAAACAAAAGAGTAAGACAGAGTAAGAAAGGTAGAGAGGTGTTAGGAAATGTAGAAAGGTACGTTGTTTTATTTTCCTAAAATGATCCAATCATAAGAATTAGCAATTCATGCATTTTTTGGAAACAACACTCTCATTTTACGGGGATCCTGCCGACTATGCCAATAAAGTGTTACGATCCGGTTCAGACCCAGAAAGGCAAAGCAGGCGAAGTCTCTGAGCATAAACCAGAAAGAACTTCGAAGGTTCAAAATATTGCCAGATATGAGATTAAAACCAAACGAGATTAAATGTCGATGCCAAAAAATTGATGTATTTTATTTGACAGTAAAAGTAGGGCCCAGTTTGGGGCCAATCACCCTTGCAGTGCCTAAAGGGGCTCCAGCAGAGCTGGAGGGGGGCTGGGAGCAGCCGGAAGCGGGAGCAGCCAGAGCTGGGAGCACCTGCATCTTGGCCAAGGCAGCTGCCGCCAGGTTTGGTGGTGCCTGAGCAGGGCGGGGACGATGCCAGGGACATCCCGCAGTGACGTCTTCTCTTTTCCGCTGGGCGTGCGCTCGGTCCCAAAGCGCACGCCCATTCTGATCTCAGTCTCACTCCATGTTTAGACACGCTCACAGTCCTGGATTTCATCCCATGCCAGTGGCAGACCCGTGCAGCCCCAGAGCCAATACCAAGGCCAGGCTGAAGGCAAACGCCACATTTAGCCTTCACGCCAATGGTAGCTGTAATGTAAAACCCAGCCCTAACGCCGAGGCCTCTCCTAATTCCAGCCCCTTGCTAAATGCTCAGCCCTAAACCAAATGCAACGGTGTAATAAATGAATTGGTTTCAGGGTGTTGATTTTTACTGTTTGGAGGAGATAGAAAAGAGGGGAGTTGATAGTTGGATACATGGGCATGTTAACGGAGGATATTGCGAGACTGTCTGGGTGTAATATCGGAGTGTGAGCACTAGGTGGAGACGCAATTGGGGATGTGATGACGTGATGGACTAGAAAATGACCTCATGCAGGTGATGTCAACATCTTGGACCGCTTAGCCAATCATTCGACACCCTCGGGAAATGATTGGACAAAAATGCATCTTGATAAAGACCAATAGAACCCCTGGAAGCGAGCCAATCAGAAGAAGAATCCAAAATCCACCAATTGTGAACAGACAGAGGGCATAAGAACGGACCTGGGACTTTATCCGGGGAGCTCCTGCGGAACTTGGGGTCCAAGGTTGCACCCAGTGGGTCACACTGTCCTTTTTGTGTGCTGCTTTACTCTGGCTTGTCGTGCGGAGCCTGGGCTTATCCTGGGTTCTCGCTCTCAGTTGTTAATGAATAAACAAACGAGCTGGCTTTTCTTTTTTAAAAAAAGTCTCAGCTTCGTTTATAACAACGGTGAGCTCGAAGGCCAAAGCCAGCCCCAACTGCAACTCTTAAGATCAAGCCCAACACCAATCCCAGCTGAAGCCCTAAATCCAGCTTTGAGCCCAGCCCCAGCCCATACTCCAATGCCGCCTTTAGCTCTAACTCCCAAACTCAGCCCCAACTGCTGCCCTAAGGCCAACCATTCATGGAGTTAAGGCCAGTGCCCCAGGTGCACTCCCTAGCCCAAGGCAGGCTCCAAGCTCAAGGCCACCGTTAGCCCTAAGGGCAGGGCCAGCCCTAAGGCCGGCCTGAGCCGCAATGGCAGCCAAAGGCAGCCCAAGTGGGTCTTCAACGCCGACCCCTCCCCCAGCCCGCCCTGATGCCGGCCCTGCCTCCCTGCGCTGCGAGCCAGGCGCTGTCCCCGCGTGTCACAGAGGCCGCGGCCTGTGGAGCAATCAGCGGGCTCGGTGCGGTGCTGGCACTGGCCGTCCCCAAGCCCCCTGCCTCTGGGGCAGTGTCGTCGCCCGGAGACGTCGTGGCCCCGCCGCCTGCGCCGCAGAGTTGTCACAAAGGGCAGCGGCGACATTAGGACTTCCTGGCCAGCCGCTATTTCCAGGCATGATGCTTAAGCATGGATCGGCCGCTTCTGATAGCGTGTCTGTCTTGGGCGAGCGTTTTTGTGATGGCTGTGCAGGCGCGTTGGATACAGCTGCAGGACGCTCTGTTTCCACAGAAAATTTGCGGCCAGCACTGCCAGGCATGGTCACAGGATGCCTGCTAGTAGTGGCTCAGCAGCTCTGAGACCGCTCTTTGCAGCGTCCAGTGGGGAGTTAAGGGCAGCGTTGAATCGAATGATAGCAATGCAAAAGGATGCAAAGCACAGCGTGTGAACAGGAGCTTTGGAGCGCTCGGCACACAGGATATTTCAGAGGAGAAATCCCCTGGTGCAGCTGGCCCCAATAAAGAGCGGCCGCTGCTGAATGCCACACTCCAGTGGCGTTTTAAATGTAATTTTTCTATTTTATAGGGTTTCATTTTTGCTAAGCTTTGGTAATGCCCGGGGTGTGATGTCATTGACCCGCTGCCTCTCGACCAATCAGATCGCTCCGCTACGTTCTGGCCCCGCCCCTCATTGTTTCCTCACAATGAGGAACCTTGGCGCTCGATTCCCATTGGCTGCCGCCCGGGGGGGCGGGGCTTAGGCTGCCTATATAAGGCGGCGGCGGTGGCGGGGCTTCACTTGCAGTCCCGGCGTGGAGGCGGCAGCAGCGGAGCCGAGCGGGCGGAGAGGAGCGGAAGCCCCGAGGCCGGAGCTCTGGGAGCGGCCCGGCCCTCAGCGCCGCGGCCCTGGAGCCCCAGGCCGGGGCGGGTGGGAGGGGGTGGCTGGGAGGGAGATGGGATGGTTCGCTGCGCCGCTTCTCGCCGCCAATGCGCCTTTTCTCTCTGCCACTTTTCTCAGGTACCTGCGCCGGCCCCTCCAGATGGCAGTGGGAGCGCCAGCAACCCCGGCTCGGCAAAGGCAGGGACGGGCAACTACCGCGGCAACGAGGGACCGCACCCCAGCTCGGCAAAGGCAGGGACGGGCAACTACCGGGGCAACGAGGGACAGCAACCCCGGCTCGGCAAAGGCAGGGCCCCAGCAGCGCCGGGGCAACGAGGGACAAAATCGGAAGAGTTCGGACACCACCCGAAGCCCACCAAAGGTAAAATCAGGTAATACCAGGTAATACCAGGTAAAACACGGTAATACCAGGTAAAACACGGTAATACCAGGTAAAACACGGTAATACCAGCTAATACCATCTAATATTATCTAATACAGGTAAAACACGGTAAAATCAGGTAATACCAGGTAAAATCAGCTAATGCCAGGTAAAACACGGTAAAACAAAATAAAATTGGCAAAAATCACATCAAATGCCTTGAGTGATCTTTGCTCTCCCAGCGAGTGGCTTGCGATGCAAACAAATCCCAAAGCCCCCGCCTTCCCCGTGGGAGAGGAGGCCGGAGCCCCCCCGGCCTCAGCTGGGGTGAGGAGCACGCATGGCCCGGGGCTGTCTCCGTCCCTCTGCATCCTGGGGGGTCCTGTGGTGTCTTCAGGCCTCTCCTGTCGGGGAACGATCGGGACTGGGGGGATCTCTGTCCAAGTCATGGCGGGAGATACTCGGGGCAGTCACCCCAGGGCTGAGAGGGACGGAGCCCCCCTGGCCCCAGCCCCCACACGCATTTCCCAGGGCGAGAGGGACCAGGATGTGCAGTTGGCGGAAAGGCTGCTCGGCCGCGGTGCTCTCTTGCGCGCCCGGTGCTGCGGCCACGCCTCCCGCTGCCTCTCCCGGCGCCCTCTCCTCGCTGCCGGCCTCAGTGGGCGGCGCCCGCCGTGTTCCCACCGTCATCCTTGCATTATTCTCCTTTTTAAAGGAGCCTCCAAGGCTTTAGCACATTAATAGCTGTCTCATCTCCTGTGGGAGCCACTTCGATTCTAATTTTACCAGCCTGCTTCAACCTTTCCAAGCCCAGGGCAGTCCCCTCGGAGCCGTCTAGTCTGTGGCTCTTACACCATGTGCTTAAGGGTGTTAAAGCCTGTTGGTCGTATTTTATGCCTTTTTTTGTTAAAAAGCAAGTCCATACCTGTAGTACGGGGTCTTTTGGTGCTGAAACTCTGCGCCCATGCTGGCAATGTCTCCCAATTACAAAAAAGGAAAAAGAAAAAAAAAAAAAAAGAGAAGGGAAGGTCCGTCTGAGCAGCAGCTCACTGTGCTACCTTTAGTGCCGCCGAGATGGGGTGGGGGGAGCGAAGCAGTTGGAAGCGTCTTATCTGCCTCCTCTGATCTTGGGAGCAGTTTGGCTGCAAGGCGGCCGCCCGTCCTCCGAGTTGCAGGCGCGGTGCCCGGTCGCTGCAGCCGAGCCTTGGCCCACTCCCGGTGCTCTCAGCACGGCACGCAGCAGCAGGGGAGGGGTTCCACAACTCACTCGTGGTTCTGCTCCAGAGGTGCAGGTTCGGGGGGTTCTCCTCAGGCGGGCGGCGTCGGCTCCAGGAGGCCTCAGAGTGTCTCGCAGCAGGCAGTGGTGGTGGGGGGGGGGGGGGGAGAGGCAAGGGTCAGCCTTCTTCGGTGGTGGTGATTTGAATACAGCGTACAGAGGGAGAGAAGGAAAGGAGTAAGTGTTGTATCATGCATTTAACCCGGCCAATACCAACGATTAGCAATGCAATTCCAGTAGCAATTGTTATTGCAAGTTGTGCTAACCATTTTCCCCACCCTGTGAGCCCAAAATACTTTAGGATGGTAGTGACCCATGAACTATCAAATACTTCTCGCAGTTGCATTGCATGAAACAAATTTCTAGTATGATTACTTATTTCTCTCATCTTAGCTCATGCCTCCTCAGCGGAGCTAGAGGCATTATGAATTGTAATACAACCCTCAGTTTCTGTTCTATTGAACATCCCACAAACTCCTTGTTCTTTTAACAATACCATATCTAAAGCTAATCTATTTTGCAGGGTCATTTTAGTATTTTGCTGGACTTGGGTGTATAATTCTCCAAATGCATCTTGTGTCCAATTGCTTCATATACTTAATTGCCAGGTAATATCTTCTAATACGAACTGGTGTCTTTTAAAGGTAACATAGGGAGTAAAGAAATTTTCCAGAAATAGAGATACTTTTTGTCCAGTGGTATAGTAATCTGGAATGTCAACTCCTTGAATTGCCCATTCTGCTCTTTGTGTTGCCTTTGAAGAGGGAACACTACGACAGTGACGTTCTTTAGACACTTTGGTGAAAGTAAAAATACGTCTGGGGCAAAGGGAGGGAATTCCAATTCCACACCTAAGTCCAGCATGTTGTTCTAATGACAAATGTGAATAAAATATCTCATCAGAGCATCCCCAAGCCATTCCAAGAGGGGCTATATATTTTGCAGTTTTCCACTTAGTTGCATCTGCAAAATCAAGGATGGTGATTTCTGGCTTAGTATTGATTGGAGTCCCACGGACTGGGTAGTGGGTAAAAGGAACTCCACATGGGTTGAGAAGGTATTTGTAGGAGGAGTTACAGGACTCATCTTGATTTCTCCAGCCTCTTGAGAGGTATCCCCAACAAGTACACACATCAGTTCCTAATGTTCGAATTCTAAGTGAAAACCATGTTTCTGGAGGATCTCCTGGTCCTTCTTTGCATGTTATCACCTTTGAGCAATTGACTAGAGGACTATCTTCTTTTGTAGTCTTTTTTAGTCTCTAAATTTACCTTTAAGAACTGTTTGTACAGACCATGCCCACATTAAATGTTGTCAGTCGATTGGGGTTCTATTCGTTATGTTCGGAAGTTGACCACAGCAGGAGGGGTTAAAAACTGTGCTATATTTGCCTTCATCTACATCTGGTGTGTAGAGTGGGTCAAACCGTGGATCCCATGGGTAAACAAGGCAGGGCTGTTTAGCATTATATTCCTCAAAGGTTATTGTCTCAGGGCTGAATTTACTTTTATCTAATTTGATGGCTGGGTGAGGGGATTCAATTTGAGATAAGATGGTTCTATTTACCTTTGGACGCCTAGTTCTACAATATTTCTGGTGCAACTGTCCTTCATGAGGTGCATCAGAAGGTGGGTCATATGTTTGGTAAAGGTTATGTACTATAGGGGTACCTCTGCACTCAACTTGGGCTCCATTTTTCTTACTTGTCCACTGTTCAGGTAGAGGCAATGGAGCTGCCACACTAGTCATATTGAGGACAAAAGATAAATTCAAGGGTACTATGTAAGATGGCAATCCCGGTTCAGCAGAATCAGGTAATGTTACACATACACCTTGATCAGTAGGATTCCATATTTTTGCAAACCCTTTTCCTAATTTCCAGGCAAGCTTCCTTTGATCTAGCTCTGCTAGCTAGCTCTGCTGAGCACATGCACAAGGTAAATAAGCATAAAAATAGAGCTAACATGTTACAATCAGAATTACCAGTAAACCGAAGCATAGTTCGTATCTGAGGTTTTTCATGCACAGTCCTGAATATTTTTTTCTCCTGTTGTTCAGTTACCTGTGAAAGACAAGAAAAAGTCTGTCCAGCCCCTTTCAGGGCTAATATTAAAATGTAGGAATAAGCCAGCGAGAGCTTATTTTGTGTTCTTTGCCATAAGCATCGTTTGCTTTCCAGGTATGCATGTTCAAAGGAGTAGTGAGTACCATGGGTACAGCTCCTGCGGTAGGCAGTTCCACCCATACAGGCTGTCCTGGGAAGCGTGCGGGTTTTTGATTACCTGTAGGTTTAGATGTTGCTGGTATCAAGGAGGGAGGCTGCAGATAAAAAGCTGTGAGTCTGGGACATCCATTTACTCCCCATTGCTCATGTACTGTTTTCACAGCATCCCATAGTCGTTCAGTCCAATTAGAATGTTGAGGTTTCAGAAATCGCTTAAGCAGGCCATTTGTTCTCTCGACGATGCCATTTGCTTGTGGATAATGGGGTGTGTGAAATATCCACTGGATCCCTTCTTCTTTGGCCCATTTTTGGACGATGGTCGCTGTGAAATGTGCCCCGTTGTCGGATTGGATAGGTACAGGTTTTGGAAAGAAACTGAACCACATTTTAAGGGCTTCTAATGTGTTTGCACTAGTTGCCCGAGAGAAGGCTCCTGCTTGGACTAGTCCTGACCTGACTTCTACCGACACGTGTTGTTTGCCCTCAGACTTTCCAAAAGGTCCAATATCATCTACTTGCCATGTGTCCCACAGTCCCTTTCCTGTCTCTGATATGTGAGGGGGGTTGTTCTAAAGGGTGACGCTCTGATCGGGTCCGGCACTGCTCGCATGAAGATCTGCAGGTACGGCACATTTCCCGAGTCCCCGGCCATCCTCTGCTTGCTGCTTCCTTGTATAGGTCTTGTGTCCCGGTGTGCTGTCGCTTTAAGTGCAACCATTCTAATAATGGATCCCAGTTTTCTCTTGGAGGTTTTCTACTTAGTGGGGCTAATCTGGCCCTCTCATCTACTTTGTGATTCCAGTGGCTAGTTGGGGTTTCCTTTTCTTGATGAGAGGCTACCCAGCCAACTAAAAAGTTCCCCTTTTTTGCTACAGCAAGAATTTCTTGCCATTTTTCCTTTTGCCAAGCAGGGACCCTGTTTACTTCCCAGTCCTTTTTGTCCCAGAAGGGGAGCCATTCAGTACACCCTTTGAACACAGCAAAAGAATCAGTGTAAACATATACAGAGTCTGAGGTTTCAGATGCATGGTTAAATACACTCCAGACTGCTGCCAGTTCTCCCACTTGTGCACTACCTTCCCCTTCTGTTACAATTTGCTTGCCTGTATTTATTTGTAAGGCTACAGCACCACATTTCCAAACCTTACCTTCTCGCTTTGCTGATGCATCCGTAAACCACACATTCTGCAATCGTTCTGAGTACGGGGGAGCAACTTGGATCATAGAAGGTGAAAAGTCAGTGGTGCTATTTAGGGTTACCTCATCTTGTAGAGGAAGATTTTTGCGAGCTCCTTCTGTTACTTGAAAAATGGTGCAATAATGTTCCATTTGAGCATACCGTTTGCAAACAGAGGCACGTTGGGCCACCCCGTCAGGGGGTGGGATTCCTGCCAAAACTGACTTGATGACTTGAAAAGGTTCCCTTAAAATCAGGGGTTGTTTGTGGGTAGTTTTCTCTGCTTCCTGAAAAGCAGTGCTGACCACGAATAAACTTTTTTCCCAGGTAGAATATCGTTTTTCTGCATCTTTAAAACTGCGTGAGTAAAAGCCTATGGGTCTGGTAGGACCATCGGGTCCTTTCTGCCATAAATGTATAGACAGTCCAGAGCTTGCAAATCGCCATTCCATGTGTACTGGATCAGTGGGATGTATAGGACCTAGGGATTGGTATGTGTTAGCTTCAAAAATTAGGAGTTGTAGGGCCTCATCGTGCAAGGGAGTCCAATCCCACTTTGCTTTTTTTCCTAGCAAATCATACAGGGGCCTTGCAATTATTGAAAAGTCAGGAATGTGTTTCCTCCAAAAAATTAGCAGGCCTAAAGCATGCTGCAGGTCTTTTTTAGTCTCTGGGGTTTCAATTTGGTCTAGGTGGCTGAGGGTGTCTGGGGCAATACACACCATTCCTCCTTTCCACCAGATTCCCAAGAATTTTACTTCTAGGGAAGGGAGTTGTACTTTTTCAGGAGGAATACGTAAGCCCGGGGATTCTAGATGTTTAATGATGTTTGTTTGTGTTGTTTGTACAGGTGTAATCTCATCTCCTGCCACCAAAATGCCATCAATGTATTGGTATACTCTTACTCCTGGTGCAGGAGGAATGAGTGACAATTCTTGTGCTAGTGCATGATGTGCTAGAGTGGGTGAGTGTTTGAATCCTTGTGGGAGGCGAGTGAAAGTATATTGCTGGCCCTCCCCCGTGAAAGCAAAACGCTCCTGATCTTGTTCCTGCGAGGGGACCATAAAAAACATGTCCTTGACATCAATAGTGGCCATAATTTGATGAGCTTGTTCTTGTCTAGTAGCTCTCAGCTCAGCAATGTTTGGGACTGCAGCAGTGAGAGGCCCTGTATTTTGAGTTAAGCCGCCGATAGTCTCCTGTCAGTCTCCAGTTGCCATTAGGCTTGCGGACTGGCCACACAGGAGCATTGTAAGGGGAATGTGTTGCAATCACTATTCCTTTTTCTTTCAAATGTGCAATAATTGGTGTGATTCCTTCTCTGGCTCCTAAAGGCAAGGGGTAAGGTTTGACATTGGTTACTAGGGAGGGGGGAAGAGCAGGAGCAGAACTTAACAAACACAAATGGGAGGTTTCCTGCCCCAAAGTCCCTATTTTTCCTTCTTCATTGGTCCAAGGCCTTCCCTTTAGGAGGTCCAGACCCAGTGAATTTGTAGGAAATTCACCTGTAATCATTAGGGTGTCAACTGCTTTCTCTTCTGCCGGTAACCAGCGTCTTACCTTTGCTGTCATCTGGGCTTGGCTATTCTCAAAAACATCTGTGACACGTATACTCTTACGTGAGGGAGTGATTCCACGTGAGGAGGCATCTTCAATTTTAAGGGCAGACACCTGAGCACCAGTATCTACTAAAAAAGTTACCGGGGCTTTGTGGGGACCAGTAGGACAGGTTATTAACGGGTCTCCTCTGGAATTGTTAGAAAGGCGCCTGATGTGAATCCACCCTTCGCCCCCTGGCTTACCTTCTGCAAAGATAAGGGTTTTCTGTCACCTTCCCTTTCTTGTGGTTCCTCCAGGGGAGGGGCTGTAGCAGGGACAGCTTTTAATGGTTCCTCTTTTGCTGGCCACTCTTGGATGAATAGTTCTAATTTATTAGTGGGCTGGCCATCCATTAGGGTCCTTGGGACTCCCTTTTGTAAGCCCGCAATCCACAGGGCATTTCTTTTCTCCTTGCGTTCTTCCCCTGTATTTGTTTGTCTACCCAGCCCAGGGGAGAACCTTACCTTTTGGAGTTTTGCTGGGGACAGGGTTTTGCACTCTGTGCGCCGAATTGATCTAGAATCAGTTGTATTTGAAGGAATTGGGCCATATTTTCTCCCGTAATTAATTAATTCTTGTGCCACCTTCCCCCCCAGGTCCAAACCTTCCCTTTTGCCCGCTTAAGACTGAGGGAAATAGCTGCTGCCTCCAAGGTGGCTACAGCTCTTTCTGCAATTGGGAGACTTTCTATTTGTCCTTTTAGCTGCATGCCTATGGGTTTCACAGCTTCAGGGAGGCCTCTGATAAGAGGTATCATTCTCTCAGGATCCACAGGCACCATCACTGGAGATTCACCTCGTGGTGTTAATTTCCTATCATGCATCATTTGTAAACGAGCCGCTTTCTGTACACTTTCTACAGTCTGATTGACATTCCTTACTATAGCCAGGGGATCTTCTCTTTCTGAAGGACTGAGTCTGCCAGCCCAATCAGCAGCTCTCTGGGGAGGGACCAAGGAGCACGGTTATCTCCTGTGGTAAGGAAGACTCCTGCCCCTCCAGTACCCTTCTGCCTCTTTTTCTGAGAACAGAATTTGGTCAGCCCGTGTGAGAGAGAGTCTCCAAACACATTCAGTTTCAGATTCTTTGGGACTTTGGCTATACCCTTCCTTTAGTTTGGCCAATTCAGTAGCTGTAGATGGGATTTCTTTTGTGGTTATGTCAGGTGTGTCGTCGTCTGAAGCCTCATGGGTGTATTCTGTTTTAATGAAGGGACGGAGCGAGGCTGAGGGCTTTTCTGAGTGATTACGCAAGGATTCTAAGTCCGAGAGGGGGTACGCTTCTTTAGATAGTTCCAGCTCTGACTCCTTTTTTCCCTCATTTGCTGATCTTGCAAACAGCTCCTCTCGGAGCACACAGACAGTAGCCTTTTCATTCCTTATCTCTTCCTGGAGGAGGTGGGTGTTAGCTCCAGCTGAAATTGCAATGCTTTAACCAAATGCTGTAATGAAGCAGTAACTTCCGTATCAGCTTTCTGCTGGTGCTCTCTGTGTCCTACTGCAGCTAGCACAGCAGCAGCTAAGACAGAACATACCACTGGTTGCGCTTTACCTTTTTTGAGTCTCGCTCCTGTGCGCAGGACAGAGACTCGATCAACGAGTGCTTGGATATTATACCAATAGTTTTGTGCCCAGTCCGTCCCTGGAGGAGATGGCCTGGCACCAAATTCATCCAACAAAGTAAACAAAGCTTGTGTATGATGTCCCATGTTACTTACAAATGTCGGAGTGATCATTCCTAGAGGATGCCCAGCGTAAAGTAAATTTACAAAAGTCTCACCCCTGCACTCTGGGAAGGTTCCTCTTCTGCCAAACCAAAGAAAGTTACAAACACTGGAGTAGTCTCTCTTGAGGGACACCCCTTACAAAATGGTTTCTGAGGTCCTACTCCTTACACCTCGAGAGCACCTAGTGTTTACCAAAGTTACAAGTCTCAAAATTACTTTCCAAACTCCCAGGTCTTTTACCTACAGGAGTGCCAATTTCCCAGACCCTGGGCCTCGGGAGCACCGTTTTAGCTCAGGTGCATGTGCAAACACACAAGCAAACAAACAAACAAACAAAAGAGTAAGACAGAGTAAGAAAGGTAGAGAGGTGTTAGGAAATGTAGAAAGGTACGTTGTTTTATTTTCCTAAAATGATCCAATCATAAGAATTAGCAATTCATGCATTTTTTGGAAACAACACTCTCATTTTACGGGGATCCTGCCGACTATGCCAATAAAGTGTTACGATCCGGTTCAGACCCAGAAAGGCAAAGCAGGCGAAGTCTCTGAGCATAAACCAGAAAGAACTTCGAAGGTTCAAAATATTGCCAGATATGAGATTAAAACCAAACGAGATTAAATGTCGATGCCAAAAAATTGATGTATTTTATTTGACAGTAAAAGTAGGGCCCAGTTTGGGGCCAATCACCCTTGCAGTGCCTAAAGGGGCTCCAGCAGAGCTGGAGGGGGGCTGGGAGCAGCCGGAAGCGGGAGCAGCCAGAGCTGGGAGCACCTGCATCTTGGCCAAGGCAGCTGCCGCCAGGTTTGGTGGTGCCTGAGCAGGGCGGGGACGATGCCAGGGACATCCCGCAGTGACGTCTTCTCTTTTCCGCTGGGCGTGCGCTCGGTCCCAAAGCGCACGCCCATTCTGATCTCAGTCTCACTCCATGTTTAGACACGCTCACAGTCCTGGATTTCATCCCATGCCAGTGGCAGACCCGTGCAGCCCCAGAGCCAATACCAAGGCCAGGCTGAAGGCAAACGCCACATTTAGCCTTCACGCCAATGGTAGCTGTAATGTAAAACCCAGCCCTAACGCCGAGGCCTCTCCTAATTCCAGCCCCTTGCTAAATGCTCAGCCCTAAACCAAATGCAACGGTGTAATAAATGAATTGGTTTCAGGGTGTTGATTTTTACTGTTTGGAGGAGATAGAAAAGAGGGGAGTTGATAGTTGGATACATGGGCATGTTAACGGAGGATATTGCGAGACTGTCTGGGTGTAATATCGGAGTGTGAGCACTAGGTGGAGACGCAATTGGGGATGTGATGACGTGATGGACTAGAAAATGACCTCATGCAGGTGATGTCAACATCTTGGACCGCTTAGCCAATCATTCGACACCCTCGGGAAATGATTGGACAAAAATGCATCTTGATAAAGACCAATAGAACCCCTGGAAGCGAGCCAATCAGAAGAAGAATCCAAAATCCACCAATTGTGAACAGACAGAGGGCATAAGAACGGACCTGGGACTTTATCCGGGGAGCTCCTGCGGAACTTGGGGTCCAAGGTTGCACCCAGTGGGTCACACTGTCCTTTTTGTGTGCTGCTTTACTCTGGCTTGTCGTGCGGAGCCTGGGCTTATCCTGGGTTCTCGCTCTCAGTTGTTAATGAATAAACAAACGAGCTGGCTTTTCTTTTTTAAAAAAAGTCTCAGCTTCGTTTATAACAACGGTGAGCTCGAAGGCCAAAGCCAGCCCCAACTGCAACTCTTAAGATCAAGCCCAACACCAATCCCAGCTGAAGCCCTAAATCCAGCTTTGAGCCCAGCCCCAGCCCATACTCCAATGCCGCCTTTAGCTCTAACTCCCAAACTCAGCCCCAACTGCTGCCCTAAGGCCAACCATTCATGGAGTTAAGGCCAGTGCCCCAGGTGCACTCCCTAGCCCAAGGCAGGCTCCAAGCTCAAGGCCACCGTTAGCCCTAAGGGCAGGGCCAGCCCTAAGGCCGGCCTGAGCCGCAATGGCAGCCAAAGGCAGCCCAAGTGGGTCTTCAACGCCGACCCCTCCCCCAGCCCGCCCTGATGCCGGCCCTGCCTCCCTGCGCTGCGAGCCAGGCGCTGTCCCCGCGTGTCACAGAGGCCGCGGCCTGTGGAGCAATCAGCGGGCTCGGTGCGGTGCTGGCACTGGCCGTCCCCAAGCCCCCTGCCTCTGGGGCAGTGTCGTCGCCCGGAGACGTCGTGGCCCCGCCGCCTGCGCCGCAGAGTTGTCACAAAGGGCAGCGGCGACATTAGGACTTCCTGGCCAGCCGCTATTTCCAGGCATGATGCTTAAGCATGGATCGGCCGCTTCTGATAGCGTGTCTGTCTTGGGCGAGCGTTTTTGTGATGGCTGTGCAGGCGCGTTGGATACAGCTGCAGGACGCTCTGTTTCCACAGAAAATTTGCGGCCAGCACTGCCAGGCATGGTCACAGGATGCCTGCTAGTAGTGGCTCAGCAGCTCTGAGACCGCTCTTTGCAGCGTCCAGTGGGGAGTTAAGGGCAGCGTTGAATCGAATGATAGCAATGCAAAAGGATGCAAAGCACAGCGTGTGAACAGGAGCTTTGGAGCGCTCGGCACACAGGATATTTCAGAGGAGAAATCCCCTGGTGCAGCTGGCCCCAATAAAGAGCGGCCGCTGCTGAATGCCACACTCCAGTGGCGTTTTAAATGTAATTTTTCTATTTTATAGGGTTTCATTTTTGCTAAGCTTTGGTAATGCCCGGGGTGTGATGTCATTGACCCGCTGCCTCTCGACCAATCAGATCGCTCCGCTACGTTCTGGCCCCGCCCCTCATTGTTTCCTCACAATGAGGAACCTTGGCGCTCGATTCCCATTGGCTGCCGCCCGGGGGGGCGGGGCTTAGGCTGCCTATATAAGGCGGCGGCGGTGGCGGGGCTTCACTTGCAGTCCCGGCGTGGAGGCGGCAGCAGCGGAGCCGAGCGGGCGGAGAGGAGCGGAAGCCCCGAGGCCGGAGCTCTGGGAGCGGCCCGGCCCTCAGCGCCGCGGCCCTGGAGCCCCAGGCCGGGGCGGGTGGGAGGGGGTGGCTGGGAGGGAGATGGGATGGTTCGCTGCGCCGCTTCTCGCCGCCAATGCGCCTTTTCTCTCTGCCACTTTTCTCAGGTACCTGCGCCGGCCCCTCCAGATGGCAGTGGGAGCGCCAGCAACCCCGGCTCGGCAAAGGCAGGGACGGGCAACTACCGCGGCAACGAGGGACCGCACCCCAGCTCGGCAAAGGCAGGGACGGGCAACTACCGGGGCAACGAGGGACAGCAACCCCGGCTCGGCAAAGGCAGGGCCCCAGCAGCGCCGGGGCAACGAGGGACAAAATCGGAAGAGTTCGGACACCACCCGAAGCCCACCAAAGGTAAAATCAGGTAATACCAGGTAATACCAGGTAAAACACGGTAATACCAGGTAAAACACGGTAATACCAGGTAAAACACGGTAATACCAGCTAATACCATCTAATATTATCTAATACAGGTAAAACACGGTAAAATCAGGTAATACCAGGTAAAATCAGCTAATGCCAGGTAAAACACGGTAAAACAAAATAAAATTGGCAAAAATCACATCAAATGCCTTGAGTGATCTTTGCTCTCCCAGCGAGTGGCTTGCGATGCAAACAAATCCCAAAGCCCCCGCCTTCCCCGTGGGAGAGGAGGCCGGAGCCCCCCCGGCCTCAGCTGGGGTGAGGAGCACGCATGGCCCGAGGCTGTCTCCGTCCCTCTGCATCCTGGGGGGTCCTGTGGTGTCTTCAGGCCTCTCCTGTCGGGGAACGATCGGGACTGGGGGGATCTCTGTCCAAGTCATGGCGGGAGATACTCGGGGCAGTCACCCCAGGGCTGAGAGGGACGGAGCCCCCCTGGCCCCAGCCCCCACACGCATTTCCCAGGGCGAGAGGGACCAGGATGTGCAGTTGGCGGAAAGGCTGCTCGGCCGCGGTGCTCTCTTGCGCGCCCGGTGCTGCGGCCACGCCTCCCGCTGCCTCTCCCGGCGCCCTCTCCTCGCTGCCGGCCTCAGTGGGCGGCGCCCGCCGTGTTCCCACCGTCATCCTTGCATTATTCTCCTTTTTAAAGGAGCCTCCAAGGCTTTAGCACATTAATAGCTGTCTCATCTCCTGTGGGAGCCACTTCGATTCTAATTTTACCAGCCTGCTTCAACCTTTCCAAGCCCAGGGCAGTCCCCTCGGAGCCGTCTAGTCTGTGGCTCTTACACCATGTGCTTAAGGGTGTTAAAGCCTGTTGGTCGTATTTTATGCCTTTTTTTGTTAAAAAGCAAGTCCATACCTGTAGTACGGGGTCTTTTGGTGCTGAAACTCTGCGCCCATGCTGGCAATGTCTCCCAATTACAAAAAAGGAAAAAGAAAAAAAAAAAAAAAGAGAAGGGAAGGTCCGTCTGAGCAGCAGCTCACTGTGCTACCTTTAGTGCCGCCGAGATGGGGTGGGGGGAGCGAAGCAGTTGGAAGCGTCTTATCTGCCTCCTCTGATCTTGGGAGCAGTTTGGCTGCAAGGCGGCCGCCCGTCCTCCGAGTTGCAGGCGCGGTGCCCGGTCGCTGCAGCCGAGCCTTGGCCCACTCCCGGTGCTCTCAGCACGGCACGCAGCAGCAGGGGAGGGGTTCCACAACTCACTCGTGGTTCCGCTCCAGGGCTGCAGGTTCGGGGGGTTCTCCTCAGGCGGGCGGCGTCGGCTCCAGGAGGCCTCAGAGTGTCTCGCAGCAGGCAGTGGTGGTGGTGGTGGGGGGGGGGAGAGGCAAGGGTCAGCCTTCTTCGGTGGTGGTGATTTGAATACAGCGTACAGAGGGGGAGAAGGAAAGGAGTAAGTGTTGTATCATGCATTTAACCCGGCCAATACCAACGATTAGCAATGCAATTCCAGTAGCAATTGTTATTGCAAGTTGTGCTAACCATTTTCCCCACCCTGTGAGCCCAAAATACTTTAGGATGGTAGTGACCCATGAACTATCAAATACTTCTCGCGGTTGCATTGCATGAAACAAATTTCTAGTATGATTACTTATTTCTCTCATCTTAGCTCATGCCTCCTCAGCGGAGCTAGAGGCATTATGAATTGTAATACAACCCTCAGTTTCTGTTCTATTGAACATCCCACAAACTCCTTGTTCTTTTAACAATACCATATCTAAAGCTAATCTATTTTGCAGGGTCATTTTAGTATTTTGCTGGACTTGGGTGTATAATTCTCCAAATGCATCTTGTGTCCAATTGCTTCATATACTTAATTGCCAGGTAATATCTTCTAATACGAACTGGTGTCTTTTAAAGGTAACATAGGGAGTAAAGAAATTTTCCAGAAATAGAGATACTTTTTGTCCAGTGGTATAGTAATCTGGAATGTCAACTCCTTGAATTGCCCATTCTGCTCTTTGTGTTGCCTTTGAAGAGGGAACACTACGACAGTGACGTTCTTTAGACACTTTGGTGAAAGTAAAAATACGTCTGGGGCAAAGGGAGGGAATTCCAATTCCACACCTAAGTCCAGCATGTTGTTCTAATGACAAATGTGAATAAAATATCTCATCAGAGCATCCCCAAGCCATTCCAAGAGAGGCTATATATTTTGCAGTTTTCCACTTAGTTGCATCTGCAAAATCAAGGATGGTGATTTCTGGCTTAGTATTGATTGGAGTCCCACGGACTGGGTAGTGGGTAAAAGGAACTCCACATGGGTTGAGAAGGTATTTGTAGGAGGAGTTACAGGACTCATCTTGATTTCTCCAGCCTCTTGAGAGGTATCCCCAACAAGTACACACATCAGTTCCTAATGTTCGAATTCTAAGTGAAAACCATGTTTCTGGAGGATCTCCTGGTCCTTCTTTGCATGTTATCACCTTTGAGCAATTGACTAGAGGACTATCTTCTTTTGTAGTCTTTTTTAGTCTCTAAATTTACCTTTAAGAACTGTTTGTACAGACCATGCCCACATTAAATGTTGTCAGTCGATTGGGGTTCTATTCGTTATGTTCGGAAGTTGACCACAGCAGGAGGGGTTAAAAACTGTGCTATATTTGCCTTCATCTACATCTGGTGTGTAGAGTGGGTCAAACCGTGGATCCCATGGGTAAACAAGGCAGGGCTGTTTAGCATTATATTCCTCAAAGGTTATTGTCTCAGGGCTGAATTTACTTTTATCTAATTTGATGGCTGGGTGAGGGGATTCAATTTGAGATAAGATGGTTCTATTTACCTTTGGACGCCTAGTTCTACAATATTTCTGGTGCAACTGTCCTTCATGAGGTGCATCAGAAGGTGGGTCATATGTTTGGTAAAGGTTATGTACTATAGGGGTACCTCTGCACTCAACTTGGGCTCCATTTTTCTTACTTGTCCACTGTTCAGGTAGAGGCAATGGAGCTGCCACACTAGTCATATTGAGGACAAAAGATAAATTCAAGGGTACTATGTAAGATGGCAATCCCGGTTCAGCAGAATCAGGTAATGTTACACATACACCTTGATCAGTAGGATTCCATATTTTTGCAAACCCTTTTCCTAATTTCCAGGCAAGCTTCCTTTGATCTAGCTCTGCTAGCTAGCTCTGCTGAGCACATGCACAAGGTAAATAAGCATAAAAATAGAGCTAACATGTTACAATCAGAATTACCAGTAAACCGAAGCATAGTTCGTATCTGAGGTTTTTCATGCACAGTCCTGAATATTTTTTTCTCCTGTTGTTCAGTTACCTGTGAAAGACAAGAAAAAGTCTGTCCAGCCCCTTTCAGGGCTAATATTAAAATGTAGGAATAAGCCAGCGAGAGCTTATTTTGTGTTCTTTGCCATAAGCATCGTTTGCTTTCCAGGTATGCATGTTCAAAGGAGTAGTGAGTACCATGGGTACAGCTCCTGCGGTAGGCAGTTCCACCCATACAGGCTGTCCTGGGAAGCGTGCGGGTTTTTGATTACCTGTAGGTTTAGATGTTGCTGGTATCAAGGAGGGAGGCTGCAGATAAAAAGCTGTGAGTCTGGGACATCCATTTACTCCCCATTGCTCATGTACTGTTTTCACAGCATCCCATAGTCGTTCAGTCCAATTAGAATGTTGAGGTTTCAGAAATCGCTTAAGCAGGCCATTTGTTCTCTCGACGATGCCATTTGCTTGTGGATAATGGGGTGTGTGAAATATCCACTGGATCCCTTCTTCTTTGGCCCATTTTTGGACGATGGTCGCTGTGAAATGTGCCCCGTTGTCGGATTGGATAGGTACAGGTTTTGGAAAGAAACTGAACCACATTTTAAGGGCTTCTAATGTGTTTGCACTAGTTGCCCGAGAGAAGGCTCCTGCTTGGACTAGTCCTGACCTGACTTCTACCGACACGTGTTGTTTGCCCTCAGACTTTCCAAAAGGTCCAATATCATCTACTTGCCATGTGTCCCACAGTCCCTTTCCTGTCTCTGATATGTGAGGGGGGTTGTTCTAAAGGGTGACGCTCTGATCGGGTCCGGCACTGCTCGCATGAAGATCTGCAGGTACGGCACATTTCCCGAGTCCCCGGCCATCCTCTGCTTGCTGCTTCCTTGTATAGGTCTTGTGTCCCGGTGTGCTGTCGCTTTAAGTGCAACCATTCTAATAATGGATCCCAGTTTTCTCTTGGAGGTTTTCTACTTAGTGGGGCTAATCTGGCCCTCTCATCTACTTTGTGATTCCAGTGGCTAGTTGGGGTTTCCTTTTCTTGATGAGAGGCTACCCAGCCAACTAAAAAGTTCCCCTTTTTTGCTACAGCAAGAATTTCTTGCCATTTTTCCTTTTGCCAAGCAGGGACCCTGTTTACTTCCCAGTCCTTTTTGTCCCAGAAGGGGAGCCATTCAGTACACCCTTTGAACACAGCAAAAGAATCAGTGTAAACATATACAGAGTCTGAGGTTTCAGATGCATGGTTAAATACACTCCAGACTGCTGCCAGTTCTCCCACTTGTGCACTACCTTCCCCTTCTGTTACAATTTGCTTGCCTGTATTTATTTGTAAGGCTACAGCACCACATTTCCAAACCTTACCTTCTCGCTTTGCTGATGCATCCGTAAACCACACATTCTGCAATCGTTCTGAGTACGGGGGAGCAACTTGGATCATAGAAGGTGAAAAGTCAGTGGTGCTATTTAGGGTTACCTCATCTTGTAGAGGAAGATTTTTGCGAGCTCCTTCTGTTACTTGAAAAATGGTGCAATAATGTTCCATTTGAGCATACCGTTTGCAAACAGAGGCACGTTGGGCCACCCCGTCAGGGGGTGGGATTCCTGCCAAAACTGACTTGATGACTTGAAAAGGTTCCCTTAAAATCAGGGGTTGTTTGTGGGTAGTTTTCTCTGCTTCCTGAAAAGCAGTGCTGACCACGAATAAACTTTTTTCCCAGGTAGAATATCGTTTTTCTGCATCTTTAAAACTGCGTGAGTAAAAGCCTATGGGTCTGGTAGGACCATCGGGTCCTTTCTGCCATAAATGTATAGACAGTCCAGAGCTTGCAAATCGCCATTCCATGTGTACTGGATCAGTGGGATGTATAGGACCTAGGGATTGGTATGTGTTAGCTTCAAAAATTAGGAGTTGTAGGGCCTCATCGTGCAAGGGAGTCCAATCCCACTTTGCTTTTTTTCCTAGCAAATCATACAGGGGCCTTGCAATTATTGAAAAGTCAGGAATGTGTTTCCTCCAAAAAATTAGCAGGCCTAAAGCATGCTGCAGGTCTTTTTTAGTCTCTGGGGTTTCAATTTGGTCTAGGTGGCTGAGGGTGTCTGGGGCAATACACACCATTCCTCCTTTCCACCAGATTCCCAAGAATTTTACTTCTAGGGAAGGGAGTTGTACTTTTTCAGGAGGAATACGTAAGCCCGGGGATTCTAGATGTTTAATGATGTTTGTTTGTGTTGTTTGTACAGGTGTAATCTCATCTCCTGCCACCAAAATGCCATCAATGTATTGGTATACTCTTACTCCTGGTGCAGGAGGAATGAGTGACAATTCTTGTGCTAGTGCATGATGTGCTAGAGTGGGTGAGTGTTTGAATCCTTGTGGGAGGCGAGTGAAAGTATATTGCTGGCCCTCCCCCGTGAAAGCAAAACGCTCCTGATCTTGTTCCTGCGAGGGGACCATAAAAAACATGTCCTTGACATCAATAGTGGCCATAATTTGATGAGCTTGTTCTTGTCTAGTAGCTCTCAGCTCAGCAATGTTTGGGACTGCAGCAGTGAGAGGCCCTGTATTTTGAGTTAAGCCGCCGATAGTCTCCTGTCAGTCTCCAGTTGCCATTAGGCTTGCGGACTGGCCACACAGGAGCATTGTAAGGGGAATGTGTTGCAATCACTATTCCTTTTTCTTTCAAATGTGCAATAATTGGTGTGATTCCTTCTCTGGCTCCTAAAGGCAAGGGGTAAGGTTTGACATTGGTTACTAGGGAGGGGGGAAGAGCAGGAGCAGAACTTAACAAACACAAATGGGAGGTTTCCTGCCCCAAAGTCCCTATTTTTCCTTCTTCATTGGTCCAAGGCCTTCCCTTTAGGAGGTCCAGACCCAGTGAATTTGTAGGAAATTCACCTGTAATCATTAGGGTGTCAACTGCTTTCTCTTCTGCCGGTAACCAGCGTCTTACCTTTGCTGTCATCTGGGCTTGGCTATTCTCAAAAACATCTGTGACACGTATACTCTTACGTGAGGGAGTGATTCCACGTGAGGAGGCATCTTCAATTTTAAGGGCAGACACCTGAGCACCAGTATCTACTAAAAAAGTTACCGGGGCTTTGTGGGGACCAGTAGGACAGGTTATTAACGGGTCTCCTCTGGAATTGTTAGAAAGGCGCCTGATGTGAATCCACCCTTCGCCCCCTGGCTTACCTTCTGCAAAGATAAGGGTTTTCTGTCACCTTCCCTTTCTTGTGGTTCCTCCAGGGGAGGGGCTGTAGCAGGGACAGCTTTTAATGGTTCCTCTTTTGCTGGCCACTCTTGGATGAATAGTTCTAATTTATTAGTGGGCTGGCCATCCATTAGGGTCCTTGGGACTCCCTTTTGTAAGCCCGCAATCCACAGGGCATTTCTTTTCTCCTTGCGTTCTTCCCCTGTATTTGTTTGTCTACCCAGCCCAGGGGAGAACCTTACCTTTTGGAGTTTTGCTGGGGACAGGGTTTTGCACTCTGTGCGCCGAATTGATCTAGAATCAGTTGTATTTGAAGGAATTGGGCCATATTTTCTCCCGTAATTAATTAATTCTTGTGCCACCTTCCCCCCCAGGTCCAAACCTTCCCTTTTGCCCGCTTAAGACTGAGGGAAATAGCTGCTGCCTCCAAGGTGGCTACAGCTCTTTCTGCAATTGGGAGACTTTCTATTTGTCCTTTTAGCTGCATGCCTATGGGTTTCACAGCTTCAGGGAGGCCTCTGATAAGAGGTATCATTCTCTCAGGATCCACAGGCACCATCACTGGAGATTCACCTCGTGGTGTTAATTTCCTATCATGCATCATTTGTAAACGAGCCGCTTTCTGTACACTTTCTACAGTCTGATTGACATTCCTTACTATAGCCAGGGGATCTTCTCTTTCTGAAGGACTGAGTCTGCCAGCCCAATCAGCAGCTCTCTGGGGAGGGACCAAGGAGCACGGTTATCTCCTGTGGTAAGGAAGACTCCTGCCCCTCCAGTACCCTTCTGCCTCTTTTTCTGAGAACAGAATTTGGTCAGCCCGTGTGAGAGAGAGTCTCCAAACACATTCAGTTTCAGATTCTTTGGGACTTTGGCTATACCCTTCCTTTAGTTTGGCCAATTCAGTAGCTGTAGATGGGATTTCTTTTGTGGTTATGTCAGGTGTGTCGTCGTCTGAAGCCTCATGGGTGTATTCTGTTTTAATGAAGGGACGGAGCGAGGCTGAGGGCTTTTCTGAGTGATTACGCAAGGATTCTAAGTCCGAGAGGGGGTACGCTTCTTTAGATAGTTCCAGCTCTGACTCCTTTTTTCCCTCATTTGCTGATCTTGCAAACAGCTCCTCTCGGAGCACACAGACAGTAGCCTTTTCATTCCTTATCTCTTCCTGGAGGAGGTGGGTGTTAGCTCCAGCTGAAATTGCAATGCTTTAACCAAATGCTGTAATGAAGCAGTAACTTCCGTATCAGCTTTCTGCTGGTGCTCTCTGTGTCCTACTGCAGCTAGCACAGCAGCAGCTAAGACAGAACATACCACTGGTTGCGCTTTACCTTTTTTGAGTCTCGCTCCTGTGCGCAGGACAGAGACTCGATCAACGAGTGCTTGGATATTATACCAATAGTTTTGTGCCCAGTCCGTCCCTGGAGGAGATGGCCTGGCACCAAATTCATCCAACAAAGTAAACAAAGCTTGTGTATGATGTCCCATGTTACTTACAAATGTCGGAGTGATCATTCCTAGAGGATGCCCAGCGTAAAGTAAATTTACAAAAGTCTCACCCCTGCACTCTGGGAAGGTTCCTCTTCTGCCAAACCAAAGAAAGTTACAAACACTGGAGTAGTCTCTCTTGAGGGACACCCCTTACAAAATGGTTTCTGAGGTCCTACTCCTTACACCTCGAGAGCACCTAGTGTTTACCAAAGTTACAAGTCTCAAAATTACTTTCCAAACTCCCAGGTCTTTTACCTACAGGAGTGCCAATTTCCCAGACCCTGGGCCTCGGGAGCACCGTTTTAGCTCAGGTGCATGTGCAAACACACAAGCAAACAAACAAACAAACAAAAGAGTAAGACAGAGTAAGAAAGGTAGAGAGGTGTTAGGAAATGTAGAAAGGTACGTTGTTTTATTTTCCTAAAATGATCCAATCATAAGAATTAGCAATTCATGCATTTTTTGGAAACAACACTCTCATTTTACGGGGATCCTGCCGACTATGCCAATAAAGTGTTACGATCCGGTTCAGACCCAGAAAGGCAAAGCAGGCGAAGTCTCTGAGCATAAACCAGAAAGAACTTCGAAGGTTCAAAATATTGCCAGATATGAGATTAAAACCAAACGAGATTAAATGTCGATGCCAAAAAATTGATGTATTTTATTTGACAGTAAAAGTAGGGCCCAGTTTGGGGCCAATCACCCTTGCAGTGCCTAAAGGGGCTCCAGCAGAGCTGGAGGGGGGCTGGGAGCAGCCGGAAGCGGGAGCAGCCAGAGCTGGGAGCACCTGCATCTTGGCCAAGGCAGCTGCCGCCAGGTTTGGTGGTGCCTGAGCAGGGCGGGGACGATGCCAGGGACATCCCGCAGTGACGTCTTCTCTTTTCCGCTGGGCGTGCGCTCGGTCCCAAAGCGCACGCCCATTCTGATCTCAGTCTCACTCCATGTTTAGACACGCTCACAGTCCTGGATTTCATCCCATGCCAGTGGCAGACCCGTGCAGCCCCAGAGCCAATACCAAGGCCAGGCTGAAGGCAAACGCCACATTTAGCCTTCACGCCAATGGTAGCTGTAATGTAAAACCCAGCCCTAACGCCGAGGCCTCTCCTAATTCCAGCCCCTTGCTAAATGCTCAGCCCTAAACCAAATGCAACGGTGTAATAAATGAATTGGTTTCAGGGTGTTGATTTTTACTGTTTGGAGGAGATAGAAAAGAGGGGAGTTGATAGTTGGATACATGGGCATGTTAACGGAGGATATTGCGAGACTGTCTGGGTGTAATATCGGAGTGTGAGCACTAGGTGGAGACGCAATTGGGGATGTGATGACGTGATGGACTAGAAAATGACCTCATGCAGGTGATGTCAACATCTTGGACCGCTTAGCCAATCATTCGACACCCTCGGGAAATGATTGGACAAAAATGCATCTTGATAAAGACCAATAGAACCCCTGGAAGCGAGCCAATCAGAAGAAGAATCCAAAATCCACCAATTGTGAACAGACAGAGGGCATAAGAACGGACCTGGGACTTTATCCGGGGAGCTCCTGCGGAACTTGGGGTCCAAGGTTGCACCCAGTGGGTCACACTGTCCTTTTTGTGTGCTGCTTTACTCTGGCTTGTCGTGCGGAGCCTGGGCTTATCCTGGGTTCTCGCTCTCAGTTGTTAATGAATAAACAAACGAGCTGGCTTTTCTTTTTTAAAAAAAGTCTCAGCTTCGTTTATAACAACGGTGAGCTCGAAGGCCAAAGCCAGCCCCAACTGCAACTCTTAAGATCAAGCCCAACACCAATCCCAGCTGAAGCCCTAAATCCAGCTTTGAGCCCAGCCCCAGCCCATACTCCAATGCCGCCTTTAGCTCTAACTCCCAAACTCAGCCCCAACTGCTGCCCTAAGGCCAACCATTCATGGAGTTAAGGCCAGTGCCCCAGGTGCACTCCCTAGCCCAAGGCAGGCTCCAAGCTCAAGGCCACCGTTAGCCCTAAGGGCAGGGCCAGCCCTAAGGCCGGCCTGAGCCGCAATGGCAGCCAAAGGCAGCCCAAGTGGGTCTTCAACGCCGACCCCTCCCCCAGCCCGCCCTGATGCCGGCCCTGCCTCCCTGCGCTGCGAGCCAGGCGCTGTCCCCGCGTGTCACAGAGGCCGCGGCCTGTGGAGCAATCAGCGGGCTCGGTGCGGTGCTGGCACTGGCCGTCCCCAAGCCCCCTGCCTCTGGGGCAGTGTCGTCGCCCGGAGACGTCGTGGCCCCGCCGCCTGCGCCGCAGAGTTGTCACAAAGGGCAGCGGCGACATTAGGACTTCCTGGCCAGCCGCTATTTCCAGGCATGATGCTTAAGCATGGATCGGCCGCTTCTGATAGCGTGTCTGTCTTGGGCGAGCGTTTTTGTGATGGCTGTGCAGGCGCGTTGGATACAGCTGCAGGACGCTCTGTTTCCACAGAAAATTTGCGGCCAGCACTGCCAGGCATGGTCACAGGATGCCTGCTAGTAGTGGCTCAGCAGCTCTGAGACCGCTCTTTGCAGCGTCCAGTGGGGAGTTAAGGGCAGCGTTGAATCGAATGATAGCAATGCAAAAGGATGCAAAGCACAGCGTGTGAACAGGAGCTTTGGAGCGCTCGGCACACAGGATATTTCAGAGGAGAAATCCCCTGGTGCAGCTGGCCCCAATAAAGAGCGGCCGCTGCTGAATGCCACACTCCAGTGGCGTTTTAAATGTAATTTTTCTATTTTATAGGGTTTCATTTTTGCTAAGCTTTGGTAATGCCCGGGGTGTGATGTCATTGACCCGCTGCCTCTCGACCAATCAGATCGCTCCGCTACGTTCTGGCCCCGCCCCTCATTGTTTCCTCACAATGAGGAACCTTGGCGCTCGATTCCCATTGGCTGCCGCCCGGGGGGGCGGGGCTTAGGCTGCCTATATAAGGCGGCGGCGGTGGCGGGGCTTCACTTGCAGTCCCGGCGTGGAGGCGGCAGCAGCGGAGCCGAGCGGGCGGAGAGGAGCGGAAGCCCCGAGGCCGGAGCTCTGGGAGCGGCCCGGCCCTCAGCGCCGCGGCCCTGGAGCCCCAGGCCGGGGCGGGTGGGAGGGGGTGGCTGGGAGGGAGATGGGATGGTTCGCTGCGCCGCTTCTCGCCGCCAATGCGCCTTTTCTCTCTGCCACTTTTCTCAGGTACCTGCGCCGGCCCCTCCAGATGGCAGTGGGAGCGCCAGCAACCCCGGCTCGGCAAAGGCAGGGACGGGCAACTACCGCGGCAACGAGGGACCGCACCCCAGCTCGGCAAAGGCAGGGACGGGCAACTACCGGGGCAACGAGGGACAGCAACCCCGGCTCGGCAAAGGCAGGGCCCCAGCAGCGCCGGGGCAACGAGGGACAAAATCGGAAGAGTTCGGACACCACCCGAAGCCCACCAAAGGTAAAATCAGGTAATACCAGGTAATACCAGGTAAAACACGGTAATACCAGGTAAAACACGGTAATACCAGGTAAAACACGGTAATACCAGCTAATACCATCTAATATTATCTAATACAGGTAAAACACGGTAAAATCAGGTAATACCAGGTAAAATCAGCTAATGCCAGGTAAAACACGGTAAAACAAAATAAAATTGGCAAAAATCACATCAAATGCCTTGAGTGATCTTTGCTCTCCCAGCGAGTGGCTTGCGATGCAAACAAATCCCAAAGCCCCCGCCTTCCCCGTGGGAGAGGAGGCCGGAGCCCCCCCGGCCTCAGCTGGGGTGAGGAGCACGCATGGCCCGGGGCTGTCTCCGTCCCTCTGCATCCTGGGGGGTCCTGTGGTGTCTTCAGGCCTCTCCTGTCGGGGAACGATCGGGACTGGGGGGATCTCTGTCCAAGTCATGGCGGGAGATACTCGGGGCAGTCACCCCAGGGCTGAGAGGGACGGAGCCCCCCTGGCCCCAGCCCCCACACGCATTTCCCAGGGCGAGAGGGACCAGGATGTGCAGTTGGCGGAAAGGCTGCTCGGCCGCGGTGCTCTCTTGCGCGCCCGGTGCTGCGGCCACGCCTCCCGCTGCCTCTCCCGGCGCCCTCTCCTCGCTGCCGGCCTCAGTGGGCGGCGCCCGCCGTGTTCCCACCGTCATCCTTGCATTATTCTCCTTTTTAAAGGAGCCTCCAAGGCTTTAGCACATTAATAGCTGTCTCATCTCCTGTGGGAGCCACTTCGATTCTAATTTTACCAGCCTGCTTCAACCTTTCCAAGCCCAGGGCAGTCCCCTCGGAGCCGTCTAGTCTGTGGCTCTTACACCATGTGCTTAAGGGTGTTAAAGCCTGTTGGTCGTATTTTATGCCTTTTTTTGTTAAAAAGCAAGTCCATACCTGTAGTACGGGGTCTTTTGGTGCTGAAACTCTGCGCCCATGCTGGCAATGTCTCCCAATTACAAAAAAGGAAAAAGAAAAAAAAAAAAAAAGAGAAGGGAAGGTCCGTCTGAGCAGCAGCTCACTGTGCTACCTTTAGTGCCGCCGAGATGGGGTGGGGGGAGCGAAGCAGTTGGAAGCGTCTTATCTGCCTCCTCTGATCTTGGGAGCAGTTTGGCTGCAAGGCGGCCGCCCGTCCTCCGAGTTGCAGGCGCGGTGCCCGGTCGCTGCAGCCGAGCCTTGGCCCACTCCCGGTGCTCTCAGCACGGCACGCAGCAGCAGGGGAGGGGTTCCACAACTCACTCGTGGTTCCGCTCCAGAGGTGCAGGTTCGGGGGGTTCTCCTCAGGCGGGCGGCGTCGGCTCCAGGAGGCCTCAGAGTGTCTCGCAGCAGGCAGTGGTGGTGGGGGGGGGGGGGGGAGAGGCAAGGGTCAGCCTTCTTCGGTGGTGGTGATTTGAATACAGCGTACAGAGGGGGAGAAGGAAAGGAGTAAGTGTTGTATCATGCATTTAACCCGGCCAATACCAACGATTAGCAATGCAATTCCAGTAGCAATTGTTATTGCAAGTTGTGCTAACCATTTTCCCCACCCTGTGAGCCCAAAATACTTTAGGATGGTAGTGACCCATGAACTATCAAATACTTCTCGCAGTTGCATTGCATGAAACAAATTTCTAGTATGATTACTTATTTCTCTCATCTTAGCTCATGCCTCCTCAGCGGAGCTAGAGGCATTATGAATTGTAATACAACCCTCAGTTTCTGTTCTATTGAACATCCCACAAACTCCTTGTTCTTTTAACAATACCATATCTAAAGCTAATCTATTTTGCAGGGTCATTTTAGTATTTTGCTGGACTTGGGTGTATAATTCTCCAAATGCATCTTGTGTCCAATTGCTTCATATACTTAATTGCCAGGTAATATCTTCTAATACGAACTGGTGTCTTTTAAAGGTAACATAGGGAGTAAAGAAATTTTCCAGAAATAGAGATACTTTTTCTCCAGTGGTATAGTAATCTGGAATGTCAACTCCTTGAATTGCCCATTCTGCTCTTTGTGTTGCCTTTGAAGAGGGAACACTACGACAGTGACGTTCTTTAGACACTTTGGTGAAAGTAAAAATACGTCTGGGGCAAAGGGAGGGAATTCCAATTCCACACCTAAGTCCAGCATGTTGTTCTAATGACAAATGTGAATAAAATATCTCATCAGAGCATCCCCAAGCCATTCCAAGAGAGGCTATATATTTTGCAGTTTTCCACTTAGTTGCATCTGCAAAATCAAGGATGGTGATTTCTGGCTTAGTATTGATTGGAGTCCCACGGACTGGGTAGTGGGTAAAAGGAACTCCACATGGGTTGAGAAGGTATTTGTAGGAGGAGTTACAGGACTCATCTTGATTTCTCCAGCCTCTTGAGAGGTATCCCCAACAAGTACACACATCAGTTCCTAATGTTCGAATTCTAAGTGAAAACCATGTTTCTGGAGGATCTCCTGGTCCTTCTTTGCATGTTATCACCTTTGAGCAATTGACTAGAGGACTATCTTCTTTTGTAGTCTTTTTTAGTCTCTAAATTTACCTTTAAGAACTGTTTGTACAGACCATGCCCACATTAAATGTTGTCAGTCGATTGGGGTTCTATTCGTTATGTTCGGAAGTTGACCACAGCAGGAGGGGTTAAAAACTGTGCTATATTTGCCTTCATCTACATCTGGTGTGTAGAGTGGGTCAAACCGTGGATCCCATGGGTAAACAAGGCAGGGCTGTTTAGCATTATATTCCTCAAAGGTTATTGTCTCAGGGCTGAATTTACTTTTATCTAATTTGATGGCTGGGTGAGGGGATTCAATTTGAGATAAGATGGTTCTATTTACCTTTGGACGCCTAGTTCTACAATATTTCTGGTGCAACTGTCCTTCATGAGGTGCATCAGAAGGTGGGTCATATGTTTGGTAAAGGTTATGTACTATAGGGGTACCTCTGCACTCAACTTGGGCTCCATTTTTCTTACTTGTCCACTGTTCAGGTAGAGGCAATGGAGCTGCCACACTAGTCATATTGAGGACAAAAGATAAATTCAAGGGTACTATGTAAGATGGCAATCCCGGTTCAGCAGAATCAGGTAATGTTACACATACACCTTGATCAGTAGGATTCCATATTTTTGCAAACCCTTTTCCTAATTTCCAGGCAAGCTTCCTTTGATCTAGCTCTGCTAGCTAGCTCTGCTGAGCACATGCACAAGGTAAATAAGCATAAAAATAGAGCTAACATGTTACAATCAGAATTACCAGTAAACCGAAGCATAGTTCGTATCTGAGGTTTTTCATGCACAGTCCTGAATATTTTTTTCTCCTGTTGTTCAGTTACCTGTGAAAGACAAGAAAAAGTCTGTCCAGCCCCTTTCAGGGCTAATATTAAAATGTAGGAATAAGCCAGCGAGAGCTTATTTTGTGTTCTTTGCCATAAGCATCGTTTGCTTTCCAGGTATGCATGTTCAAAGGAGTAGTGAGTACCATGGGTACAGCTCCTGCGGTAGGCAGTTCCACCCATACAGGCTGTCCTGGGAAGCGTGCGGGTTTTTGATTACCTGTAGGTTTAGATGTTGCTGGTATCAAGGAGGGAGGCTGCAGATAAAAAGCTGTGAGTCTGGGACATCCATTTACTCCCCATTGCTCATGTACTGTTTTCACAGCATCCCATAGTCGTTCAGTCCAATTAGAATGTTGAGGTTTCAGAAATCGCTTAAGCAGGCCATTTGTTCTCTCGACGATGCCATTTGCTTGTGGATAATGGGGTGTGTGAAATATCCACTGGATCCCTTCTTCTTTGGCCCATTTTTGGACGATGGTCGCTGTGAAATGTGCCCCGTTGTCGGATTGGATAGGTACAGGTTTTGGAAAGAAACTGAACCACATTTTAAGGGCTTCTAATGTGTTTGCACTAGTTGCCCGAGAGAAGGCTCCTGCTTGGACTAGTCCTGACCTGACTTCTACCGACACGTGTTGTTTGCCCTCAGACTTTCCAAAAGGTCCAATATCATCTACTTGCCATGTGTCCCACAGTCCCTTTCCTGTCTCTGATATGTGAGGGGGGTTGTTCTAAAGGGTGACGCTCTGATCGGGTCCGGCACTGCTCGCATGAAGATCTGCAGGTACGGCACATTTCCCGAGTCCCCGGCCATCCTCTGCTTGCTGCTTCCTTGTATAGGTCTTGTGTCCCGGTGTGCTGTCGCTTTAAGTGCAACCATTCTAATAATGGATCCCAGTTTTCTCTTGGAGGTTTTCTACTTAGTGGGGCTAATCTGGCCCTCTCATCTACTTTGTGATTCCAGTGGCTAGTTGGGGTTTCCTTTTCTTGATGAGAGGCTACCCAGCCAACTAAAAAGTTCCCCTTTTTTGCTACAGCAAGAATTTCTTGCCATTTTTCCTTTTGCCAAGCAGGGACCCTGTTTACTTCCCAGTCCTTTTTGTCCCAGAAGGGGAGCCATTCAGTACACCCTTTGAACACAGCAAAAGAATCAGTGTAAACATATACAGAGTCTGAGGTTTCAGATGCATGGTTAAATACACTCCAGACTGCTGCCAGTTCTCCCACTTGTGCACTACCTTCCCCTTCTGTTACAATTTGCTTGCCTGTATTTATTTGTAAGGCTACAGCACCACATTTCCAAACCTTACCTTCTCGCTTTGCTGATGCATCCGTAAACCACACATTCTGCAATCGTTCTGAGTACGGGGGAGCAACTTGGATCATAGAAGGTGAAAAGTCAGTGGTGCTATTTAGGGTTACCTCATCTTGTAGAGGAAGATTTTTGCGAGCTCCTTCTGTTACTTGAAAAATGGTGCAATAATGTTCCATTTGAGCATACCGTTTGCAAACAGAGGCACGTTGGGCCACCCCGTCAGGGGGTGGGATTCCTGCCAAAACTGACTTGATGACTTGAAAAGGTTCCCTTAAAATCAGGGGTTGTTTGTGGGTAGTTTTCTCTGCTTCCTGAAAAGCAGTGCTGACCACGAATAAACTTTTTTCCCAGGTAGAATATCGTTTTTCTGCATCTTTAAAACTGCGTGAGTAAAAGCCTATGGGTCTGGTAGGACCATCGGGTCCTTTCTGCCATAAATGTATAGACAGTCCAGAGCTTGCAAATCGCCATTCCATGTGTACTGGATCAGTGGGATGTATAGGACCTAGGGATTGGTATGTGTTAGCTTCAAAAATTAGGAGTTGTAGGGCCTCATCGTGCAAGGGAGTCCAATCCCACTTTGCTTTTTTTCCTAGCAAATCATACAGGGGCCTTGCAATTATTGAAAAGTCAGGAATGTGTTTCCTCCAAAAAATTAGCAGGCCTAAAGCATGCTGCAGGTCTTTTTTAGTCTCTGGGGTTTCAATTTGGTCTAGGTGGCTGAGGGTGTCTGGGGCAATACACACCATTCCTCCTTTCCACCAGATTCCCAAGAATTTTACTTCTAGGGAAGGGAGTTGTACTTTTTCAGGAGGAATACGTAAGCCCGGGGATTCTAGATGTTTAATGATGTTTGTTTGTGTTGTTTGTACAGGTGTAATCTCATCTCCTGCCACCAAAATGCCATCAATGTATTGGTATACTCTTACTCCTGGTGCAGGAGGAATGAGTGACAATTCTTGTGCTAGTGCATGATGTGCTAGAGTGGGTGAGTGTTTGAATCCTTGTGGGAGGCGAGTGAAAGTATATTGCTGGCCCTCCCCCGTGAAAGCAAAACGCTCCTGATCTTGTTCCTGCGAGGGGACCATAAAAAACATGTCCTTGACATCAATAGTGGCCATAATTTGATGAGCTTGTTCTTGTCTAGTAGCTCTCAGCTCAGCAATGTTTGGGACTGCAGCAGTGAGAGGCCCTGTATTTTGAGTTAAGCCGCCGATAGTCTCCTGTCAGTCTCCAGTTGCCATTAGGCTTGCGGACTGGCCACACAGGAGCATTGTAAGGGGAATGTGTTGCAATCACTATTCCTTTTTCTTTCAAATGTGCAATAATTGGTGTGATTCCTTCTCTGGCTCCTAAAGGCAAGGGGTAAGGTTTGACATTGGTTACTAGGGAGGGGGGAAGAGCAGGAGCAGAACTTAACAAACACAAATGGGAGGTTTCCTGCCCCAAAGTCCCTATTTTTCCTTCTTCATTGGTCCAAGGCCTTCCCTTTAGGAGGTCCAGACCCAGTGAATTTGTAGGAAATTCACCTGTAATCATTAGGGTGTCAACTGCTTTCTCTTCTGCCGGTAACCAGCGTCTTACCTTTGCTGTCATCTGGGCTTGGCTATTCTCAAAAACATCTGTGACACGTATACTCTTACGTGAGGGAGTGATTCCACGTGAGGAGGCATCTTCAATTTTAAGGGCAGACACCTGAGCACCAGTATCTACTAAAAAAGTTACCGGGGCTTTGTGGGGACCAGTAGGACAGGTTATTAACGGGTCTCCTCTGGAATTGTTAGAAAGGCGCCTGATGTGAATCCACCCTTCGCCCCCTGGCTTACCTTCTGCAAAGATAAGGGTTTTCTGTCACCTTCCCTTTCTTGTGGTTCCTCCAGGGGAGGGGCTGTAGCAGGGACAGCTTTTAATGGTTCCTCTTTTGCTGGCCACTCTTGGATGAATAGTTCTAATTTATTAGTGGGCTGGCCATCCATTAGGGTCCTTGGGACTCCCTTTTGTAAGCCCGCAATCCACAGGGCATTTCTTTTCTCCTTGCGTTCTTCCCCTGTATTTGTTTGTCTACCCAGCCCAGGGGAGAACCTTACCTTTTGGAGTTTTGCTGGGGACAGGGTTTTGCACTCTGTGCGCCGAATTGATCTAGAATCAGTTGTATTTGAAGGAATTGGGCCATATTTTCTCCCGTAATTAATTAATTCTTGTGCCACCTTCCCCCCCAGGTCCAAACCTTCCCTTTTGCCCGCTTAAGACTGAGGGAAATAGCTGCTGCCTCCAAGGTGGCTACAGCTCTTTCTGCAATTGGGAGACTTTCTATTTGTCCTTTTAGCTGCATGCCTATGGGTTTCACAGCTTCAGGGAGGCCTCTGATAAGAGGTATCATTCTCTCAGGATCCACAGGCACCATCACTGGAGATTCACCTCGTGGTGTTAATTTCCTATCATGCATCATTTGTAAACGAGCCGCTTTCTGTACACTTTCTACAGTCTGATTGACATTCCTTACTATAGCCAGGGGATCTTCTCTTTCTGAAGGACTGAGTCTGCCAGCCCAATCAGCAGCTCTCTGGGGAGGGACCAAGGAGCACGGTTATCTCCTGTGGTAAGGAAGACTCCTGCCCCTCCAGTACCCTTCTGCCTCTTTTTCTGAGAACAGAATTTGGTCAGCCCGTGTGAGAGAGAGTCTCCAAACACATTCAGTTTCAGATTCTTTGGGACTTTGGCTATACCCTTCCTTTAGTTTGGCCAATTCAGTAGCTGTAGATGGGATTTCTTTTGTGGTTATGTCAGGTGTGTCGTCGTCTGAAGCCTCATGGGTGTATTCTGTTTTAATGAAGGGACGGAGCGAGGCTGAGGGCTTTTCTGAGTGATTACGCAAGGATTCTAAGTCCGAGAGGGGGTACGCTTCTTTAGATAGTTCCAGCTCTGACTCCTTTTTTCCCTCATTTGCTGATCTTGCAAACAGCTCCTCTCGGAGCACACAGACAGTAGCCTTTTCATTCCTTATCTCTTCCTGGAGGAGGTGGGTGTTAGCTCCAGCTGAAATTGCAATGCTTTAACCAAATGCTGTAATGAAGCAGTAACTTCCGTATCAGCTTTCTGCTGGTGCTCTCTGTGTCCTACTGCAGCTAGCACAGCAGCAGCTAAGACAGAACATACCACTGGTTGCGCTTTACCTTTTTTGAGTCTCGCTCCTGTGCGCAGGACAGAGACTCGATCAACGAGTGCTTGGATATTATACCAATAGTTTTGTGCCCAGTCCGTCCCTGGAGGAGATGGCCTGGCACCAAATTCATCCAACAAAGTAAACAAAGCTTGTGTATGATGTCCCATGTTACTTACAAATGTCGGAGTGATCATTCCTAGAGGATGCCCAGCGTAAAGTAAATTTACAAAAGTCTCACCCCTGCACTCTGGGAAGGTTCCTCTTCTGCCAAACCAAAGAAAGTTACAAACACTGGAGTAGTCTCTCTTGAGGGACACCCCTTACAAAATGGTTTCTGAGGTCCTACTCCTTACACCTCGAGAGCACCTAGTGTTTACCAAAGTTACAAGTCTCAAAATTACTTTCCAAACTCCCAGGTCTTTTACCTACAGGAGTGCCAATTTCCCAGACCCTGGGCCTCGGGAGCACCGTTTTAGCTCAGGTGCATGTGCAAACACACAAGCAAACAAACAAACAAACAAAAGAGTAAGACAGAGTAAGAAAGGTAGAGAGGTGTTAGGAAATGTAGAAAGGTACGTTGTTTTATTTTCCTAAAATGATCCAATCATAAGAATTAGCAATTCATGCATTTTTTGGAAACAACACTCTCATTTTACGGGGATCCTGCCGACTATGCCAATAAAGTGTTACGATCCGGTTCAGACCCAGAAAGGCAAAGCAGGCGAAGTCTCTGAGCATAAACCAGAAAGAACTTCGAAGGTTCAAAATATTGCCAGATATGAGATTAAAACCAAACGAGATTAAATGTCGATGCCAAAAAATTGATGTATTTTATTTGACAGTAAAAGTAGGGCCCAGTTTGGGGCCAATCACCCTTGCAGTGCCTAAAGGGGCTCCAGCAGAGCTGGAGGGGGGCTGGGAGCAGCCGGAAGCGGGAGCAGCCAGAGCTGGGAGCACCTGCATCTTGGCCAAGGCAGCTGCCGCCAGGTTTGGTGGTGCCTGAGCAGGGCGGGGACGATGCCAGGGACATCCCGCAGTGACGTCTTCTCTTTTCCGCTGGGCGTGCGCTCGGTCCCAAAGCGCACGCCCATTCTGATCTCAGTCTCACTCCATGTTTAGACACGCTCACAGTCCTGGATTTCATCCCATGCCAGTGGCAGACCCGTGCAGCCCCAGAGCCAATACCAAGGCCAGGCTGAAGGCAAACGCCACATTTAGCCTTCACGCCAATGGTAGCTGTAATGTAAAACCCAGCCCTAACGCCGAGGCCTCTCCTAATTCCAGCCCCTTGCTAAATGCTCAGCCCTAAACCAAATGCAACGGTGTAATAAATGAATTGGTTTCAGGGTGTTGATTTTTACTGTTTGGAGGAGATAGAAAAGAGGGGAGTTGATAGTTGGATACATGGGCATGTTAACGGAGGATATTGCGAGACTGTCTGGGTGTAATATCGGAGTGTGAGCACTAGGTGGAGACGCAATTGGGGATGTGATGACGTGATGGACTAGAAAATGACCTCATGCAGGTGATGTCAACATCTTGGACCGCTTAGCCAATCATTCGACACCCTCGGGAAATGATTGGACAAAAATGCATCTTGATAAAGACCAATAGAACCCCTGGAAGCGAGCCAATCAGAAGAAGAATCCAAAATCCACCAATTGTGAACAGACAGAGGGCATAAGAACGGACCTGGGACTTTATCCGGGGAGCTCCTGCGGAACTTGGGGTCCAAGGTTGCACCCAGTGGGTCACACTGTCCTTTTTGTGTGCTGCTTTACTCTGGCTTGTCGTGCGGAGCCTGGGCTTATCCTGGGTTCTCGCTCTCAGTTGTTAATGAATAAACAAACGAGCTGGCTTTTCTTTTTTAAAAAAAGTCTCAGCTTCGTTTATAACAACGGTGAGCTCGAAGGCCAAAGCCAGCCCCAACTGCAACTCTTAAGATCAAGCCCAACACCAATCCCAGCTGAAGCCCTAAATCCAGCTTTGAGCCCAGCCCCAGCCCATACTCCAATGCCGCCTTTAGCTCTAACTCCCAAACTCAGCCCCAACTGCTGCCCTAAGGCCAACCATTCATGGAGTTAAGGCCAGTGCCCCAGGTGCACTCCCTAGCCCAAGGCAGGCTCCAAGCTCAAGGCCACCGTTAGCCCTAAGGGCAGGGCCAGCCCTAAGGCCGGCCTGAGCCGCAATGGCAGCCAAAGGCAGCCCAAGTGGGTCTTCAACGCCGACCCCTCCCCCAGCCCGCCCTGATGCCGGCCCTGCCTCCCTGCGCTGCGAGCCAGGCGCTGTCCCCGCGTGTCACAGAGGCCGCGGCCTGTGGAGCAATCAGCGGGCTCGGTGCGGTGCTGGCACTGGCCGTCCCCAAGCCCCCTGCCTCTGGGGCAGTGTCGTCGCCCGGAGACGTCGTGGCCCCGCCGCCTGCGCCGCAGAGTTGTCACAAAGGGCAGCGGCGACATTAGGACTTCCTGGCCAGCCGCTATTTCCAGGCATGATGCTTAAGCATGGATCGGCCGCTTCTGATAGCGTGTCTGTCTTGGGCGAGCGTTTTTGTGATGGCTGTGCAGGCGCGTTGGATACAGCTGCAGGACGCTCTGTTTCCACAGAAAATTTGCGGCCAGCACTGCCAGGCATGGTCACAGGATGCCTGCTAGTAGTGGCTCAGCAGCTCTGAGACCGCTCTTTGCAGCGTCCAGTGGGGAGTTAAGGGCAGCGTTGAATCGAATGATAGCAATGCAAAAGGATGCAAAGCACAGCGTGTGAACAGGAGCTTTGGAGCGCTCGGCACACAGGATATTTCAGAGGAGAAATCCCCTGGTGCAGCTGGCCCCAATAAAGAGCGGCCGCTGCTGAATGCCACACTCCAGTGGCGTTTTAAATGTAATTTTTCTATTTTATAGGGTTTCATTTTTGCTAAGCTTTGGTAATGCCCGGGGTGTGATGTCATTGACCCGCTGCCTCTCGACCAATCAGATCGCTCCGCTACGTTCTGGCCCCGCCCCTCATTGTTTCCTCACAATGAGGAACCTTGGCGCTCGATTCCCATTGGCTGCCGCCCGGGGGGGCGGGGCTTAGGCTGCCTATATAAGGCGGCGGCGGTGGCGGCGGGGCTTCACTTGCAGTCCCGGCGTGGAGGCGGCAGCAGCGGAGCGGAGCGGGCGGAGAGGAGCGGAAGCCCCGAGGCCGGAGCTCTGGGAGCGGCCCGGCCCTCAGCGCCGCGGCCCTGGAGCCCCAGGCCGGGGCGGGTGGGAGGGGGTGGCTGGGAGGGAGATGGGATGGTTCGCTGCGCCGCTTCTCGCCGCCAATGCGCCTTTTCTCTCTGCCACTTTTCTCAGGTACCTGCGCCGGCCCCTCCAGATGGCAGTGGGAGCGCCAGCAACCCCGGCTCGGCAAAGGCAGGGACGGGCAACTACCGCGGCAACGAGGGACCGCACCCCAGCTCGGCAAAGGCAGGGACGGGCAACTACCGGGGCAACGAGGGACAGCAACCCCGGCTCGGCAAAGGCAGGGCCCCAGCAGCGCCGGGGCAACGAGGGACAAAATCGGAAGAGTTCGGACACCACCCGAAGCCCACCAAAGGTAAAATCAGGTAATACCAGGTAATACCAGGTAAAACACGGTAATACCAGGTAAAACACGGTAATACCAGGTAAAACACGGTAATACCAGCTAATACCATCTAATATTATCTAATACAGGTAAAACACGGTAAAATCAGGTAATACCAGGTAAAATCAGCTAATGCCAGGTAAAACACGGTAAAACAAAATAAAATTGGCAAAAATCACATCAAATGCCTTGAGTGATCTTTGCTCTCCCAGCGAGTGGCTTGCGATGCAAACAAATCCCAAAGCCCCCGCCTTCCCCGTGGGAGAGGAGGCCGGAGCCCCCCCGGCCTCAGCTGGGGTGAGGAGCACGCATGGCCCGAGGCTGTCTCCGTCCCTCTGCATCCTGGGGGGTCCTGTGGTGTCTTCAGGCCTCTCCTGTCGGGGAACGATCGGGACTGGGGGGATCTCTGTCCAAGTCATGGCGGGAGATACTCGGGGCAGTCACCCCAGGGCTGAGAGGGACGGAGCCCCCCTGGCCCCAGCCCCCACACGCATTTCCCAGGGCGAGAGGGACCAGGATGTGCAGTTGGCGGAAAGGCTGCTCGGCCGCGGTGCTCTCTTGCGCGCCCGGTGCTGCGGCCACGCCTCCCGCTGCCTCTCCCGGCGCCCTCTCCTCGCTGCCGGCCTCAGTGGGCGGCGCCCGCCGTGTTCCCACCGTCATCCTTGCATTATTCTCCTTTTTAAAGGAGCCTCCAAGGCTTTAGCACATTAATAGCTGTCTCATCTCCTGTGGGAGCCACTTCGATTCTAATTTTACCAGCCTGCTTCAACCTTTCCAAGCCCAGGGCAGTCCCCTCGGAGCCGTCTAGTCTGTGGCTCTTACACCATGTGCTTAAGGGTGTTAAAGCCTGTTGGTCGTATTTTATGCCTTTTTTTGTTAAAAAGCAAGTCCATACCTGTAGTACGGGGTCTTTTGGTGCTGAAACTCTGCGCCCATGCTGGCAATGTCTCCCAATTACAAAAAAGGAAAAAGAAAAAAAAAAAAAAAGAGAAGGGAAGGTCCGTCTGAGCAGCAGCTCACTGTGCTACCTTTAGTGCCGCCGAGATGGGGTGGGGGGAGCGAAGCAGTTGGAAGCGTCTTATCTGCCTCCTCTGATCTTGGGAGCAGTTTGGCTGCAAGGCGGCCGCCCGTCCTCCGAGTTGCAGGCGCGGTGCCCGGTCGCTGCAGCCGAGCCTTGGCCCACTCCCGGTGCTCTCAGCACGGCACGCAGCAGCAGGGGAGGGGTTCCACAACTCACTCGTGGTTCCGCTCCAGGGCTGCAGGTTCGGGGGGTTCTCCTCAGGCGGGCGGCGTCGGCTCCAGGAGGCCTCAGAGTGTCTCGCAGCAGGCAGTGGTGGTGGTGGTGGGGGGGGGGAGAGGCAAGGGTCAGCCTTCTTCGGTGGTGGTGATTTGAATACAGCGTACAGAGGGGGAGAAGGAAAGGAGTAAGTGTTGTATCATGCATTTAACCCGGCCAATACCAACGATTAGCAATGCAATTCCAGTAGCAATTGTTATTGCAAGTTGTGCTAACCATTTTCCCCACCCTGTGAGCCCAAAATACTTTAGGATGGTAGTGACCCATGAACTATCAAATACTTCTCGCGGTTGCATTGCATGAAACAAATTTCTAGTATGATTACTTATTTCTCTCATCTTAGCTCATGCCTCCTCAGCGGAGCTAGAGGCATTATGAATTGTAATACAACCCTCAGTTTCTGTTCTATTGAACATCCCACAAACTCCTTGTTCTTTTAACAATACCATATCTAAAGCTAATCTATTTTGCAGGGTCATTTTAGTATTTTGCTGGACTTGGGTGTATAATTCTCCAAATGCATCTTGTGTCCAATTGCTTCATATACTTAATTGCCAGGTAATATCTTCTAATACGAACTGGTGTCTTTTAAAGGTAACATAGGGAGTAAAGAAATTTTCCAGAAATAGAGATACTTTTTGTCCAGTGGTATAGTAATCTGGAATGTCAACTCCTTGAATTGCCCATTCTGCTCTTTGTGTTGCCTTTGAAGAGGGAACACTACGACAGTGACGTTCTTTAGACACTTTGGTGAAAGTAAAAATACGTCTGGGGCAAAGGGAGGGAATTCCAATTCCACACCTAAGTCCAGCATGTTGTTCTAATGACAAATGTGAATAAAATATCTCATCAGAGCATCCCCAAGCCATTCCAAGAGAGGCTATATATTTTGCAGTTTTCCACTTAGTTGCATCTGCAAAATCAAGGATGGTGATTTCTGGCTTAGTATTGATTGGAGTCCCACGGACTGGGTAGTGGGTAAAAGGAACTCCACATGGGTTGAGAAGGTATTTGTAGGAGGAGTTACAGGACTCATCTTGATTTCTCCAGCCTCTTGAGAGGTATCCCCAACAAGTACACACATCAGTTCCTAATGTTCGAATTCTAAGTGAAAACCATGTTTCTGGAGGATCTCCTGGTCCTTCTTTGCATGTTATCACCTTTGAGCAATTGACTAGAGGACTATCTTCTTTTGTAGTCTTTTTTAGTCTCTAAATTTACCTTTAAGAACTGTTTGTACAGACCATGCCCACATTAAATGTTGTCAGTCGATTGGGGTTCTATTCGTTATGTTCGGAAGTTGACCACAGCAGGAGGGGTTAAAAACTGTGCTATATTTGCCTTCATCTACATCTGGTGTGTAGAGTGGGTCAAACCGTGGATCCCATGGGTAAACAAGGCAGGGCTGTTTAGCATTATATTCCTCAAAGGTTATTGTCTCAGGGCTGAATTTACTTTTATCTAATTTGATGGCTGGGTGAGGGGATTCAATTTGAGATAAGATGGTTCTATTTACCTTTGGACGCCTAGTTCTACAATATTTCTGGTGCAACTGTCCTTCATGAGGTGCATCAGAAGGTGGGTCATATGTTTGGTAAAGGTTATGTACTATAGGGGTACCTCTGCACTCAACTTGGGCTCCATTTTTCTTACTTGTCCACTGTTCAGGTAGAGGCAATGGAGCTGCCACACTAGTCATATTGAGGACAAAAGATAAATTCAAGGGTACTATGTAAGATGGCAATCCCGGTTCAGCAGAATCAGGTAATGTTACACATACACCTTGATCAGTAGGATTCCATATTTTTGCAAACCCTTTTCCTAATTTCCAGGCAAGCTTCCTTTGATCTAGCTCTGCTAGCTAGCTCTGCTGAGCACATGCACAAGGTAAATAAGCATAAAAATAGAGCTAACATGTTACAATCAGAATTACCAGTAAACCGAAGCATAGTTCGTATCTGAGGTTTTTCATGCACAGTCCTGAATATTTTTTTCTCCTGTTGTTCAGTTACCTGTGAAAGACAAGAAAAAGTCTGTCCAGCCCCTTTCAGGGCTAATATTAAAATGTAGGAATAAGCCAGCGAGAGCTTATTTTGTGTTCTTTGCCATAAGCATCGTTTGCTTTCCAGGTATGCATGTTCAAAGGAGTAGTGAGTACCATGGGTACAGCTCCTGCGGTAGGCAGTTCCACCCATACAGGCTGTCCTGGGAAGCGTGCGGGTTTTTGATTACCTGTAGGTTTAGATGTTGCTGGTATCAAGGAGGGAGGCTGCAGATAAAAAGCTGTGAGTCTGGGACATCCATTTACTCCCCATTGCTCATGTACTGTTTTCACAGCATCCCATAGTCGTTCAGTCCAATTAGAATGTTGAGGTTTCAGAAATCGCTTAAGCAGGCCATTTGTTCTCTCGACGATGCCATTTGCTTGTGGATAATGGGGTGTGTGAAATATCCACTGGATCCCTTCTTCTTTGGCCCATTTTTGGACGATGGTCGCTGTGAAATGTGCCCCGTTGTCGGATTGGATAGGTACAGGTTTTGGAAAGAAACTGAACCACATTTTAAGGGCTTCTAATGTGTTTGCACTAGTTGCCCGAGAGAAGGCTCCTGCTTGGACTAGTCCTGACCTGACTTCTACCGACACGTGTTGTTTGCCCTCAGACTTTCCAAAAGGTCCAATATCATCTACTTGCCATGTGTCCCACAGTCCCTTTCCTGTCTCTGATATGTGAGGGGGGTTGTTCTAAAGGGTGACGCTCTGATCGGGTCCGGCACTGCTCGCATGAAGATCTGCAGGTACGGCACATTTCCCGAGTCCCCGGCCATCCTCTGCTTGCTGCTTCCTTGTATAGGTCTTGTGTCCCGGTGTGCTGTCGCTTTAAGTGCAACCATTCTAATAATGGATCCCAGTTTTCTCTTGGAGGTTTTCTACTTAGTGGGGCTAATCTGGCCCTCTCATCTACTTTGTGATTCCAGTGGCTAGTTGGGGTTTCCTTTTCTTGATGAGAGGCTACCCAGCCAACTAAAAAGTTCCCCTTTTTTGCTACAGCAAGAATTTCTTGCCATTTTTCCTTTTGCCAAGCAGGGACCCTGTTTACTTCCCAGTCCTTTTTGTCCCAGAAGGGGAGCCATTCAGTACACCCTTTGAACACAGCAAAAGAATCAGTGTAAACATATACAGAGTCTGAGGTTTCAGATGCATGGTTAAATACACTCCAGACTGCTGCCAGTTCTCCCACTTGTGCACTACCTTCCCCTTCTGTTACAATTTGCTTGCCTGTATTTATTTGTAAGGCTACAGCACCACATTTCCAAACCTTACCTTCTCGCTTTGCTGATGCATCCGTAAACCACACATTCTGCAATCGTTCTGAGTACGGGGGAGCAACTTGGATCATAGAAGGTGAAAAGTCAGTGGTGCTATTTAGGGTTACCTCATCTTGTAGAGGAAGATTTTTGCGAGCTCCTTCTGTTACTTGAAAAATGGTGCAATAATGTTCCATTTGAGCATACCGTTTGCAAACAGAGGCACGTTGGGCCACCCCGTCAGGGGGTGGGATTCCTGCCAAAACTGACTTGATGACTTGAAAAGGTTCCCTTAAAATCAGGGGTTGTTTGTGGGTAGTTTTCTCTGCTTCCTGAAAAGCAGTGCTGACCACGAATAAACTTTTTTCCCAGGTAGAATATCGTTTTTCTGCATCTTTAAAACTGCGTGAGTAAAAGCCTATGGGTCTGGTAGGACCATCGGGTCCTTTCTGCCATAAATGTATAGACAGTCCAGAGCTTGCAAATCGCCATTCCATGTGTACTGGATCAGTGGGATGTATAGGACCTAGGGATTGGTATGTGTTAGCTTCAAAAATTAGGAGTTGTAGGGCCTCATCGTGCAAGGGAGTCCAATCCCACTTTGCTTTTTTTCCTAGCAAATCATACAGGGGCCTTGCAATTATTGAAAAGTCAGGAATGTGTTTCCTCCAAAAAATTAGCAGGCCTAAAGCATGCTGCAGGTCTTTTTTAGTCTCTGGGGTTTCAATTTGGTCTAGGTGGCTGAGGGTGTCTGGGGCAATACACACCATTCCTCCTTTCCACCAGATTCCCAAGAATTTTACTTCTAGGGAAGGGAGTTGTACTTTTTCAGGAGGAATACGTAAGCCCGGGGATTCTAGATGTTTAATGATGTTTGTTTGTGTTGTTTGTACAGGTGTAATCTCATCTCCTGCCACCAAAATGCCATCAATGTATTGGTATACTCTTACTCCTGGTGCAGGAGGAATGAGTGACAATTCTTGTGCTAGTGCATGATGTGCTAGAGTGGGTGAGTGTTTGAATCCTTGTGGGAGGCGAGTGAAAGTATATTGCTGGCCCTCCCCCGTGAAAGCAAAACGCTCCTGATCTTGTTCCTGCGAGGGGACCATAAAAAACATGTCCTTGACATCAATAGTGGCCATAATTTGATGAGCTTGTTCTTGTCTAGTAGCTCTCAGCTCAGCAATGTTTGGGACTGCAGCAGTGAGAGGCCCTGTATTTTGAGTTAAGCCGCCGATAGTCTCCTGTCAGTCTCCAGTTGCCATTAGGCTTGCGGACTGGCCACACAGGAGCATTGTAAGGGGAATGTGTTGCAATCACTATTCCTTTTTCTTTCAAATGTGCAATAATTGGTGTGATTCCTTCTCTGGCTCCTAAAGGCAAGGGGTAAGGTTTGACATTGGTTACTAGGGAGGGGGGAAGAGCAGGAGCAGAACTTAACAAACACAAATGGGAGGTTTCCTGCCCCAAAGTCCCTATTTTTCCTTCTTCATTGGTCCAAGGCCTTCCCTTTAGGAGGTCCAGACCCAGTGAATTTGTAGGAAATTCACCTGTAATCATTAGGGTGTCAACTGCTTTCTCTTCTGCCGGTAACCAGCGTCTTACCTTTGCTGTCATCTGGGCTTGGCTATTCTCAAAAACATCTGTGACACGTATACTCTTACGTGAGGGAGTGATTCCACGTGAGGAGGCATCTTCAATTTTAAGGGCAGACACCTGAGCACCAGTATCTACTAAAAAAGTTACCGGGGCTTTGTGGGGACCAGTAGGACAGGTTATTAACGGGTCTCCTCTGGAATTGTTAGAAAGGCGCCTGATGTGAATCCACCCTTCGCCCCCTGGCTTACCTTCTGCAAAGATAAGGGTTTTCTGTCACCTTCCCTTTCTTGTGGTTCCTCCAGGGGAGGGGCTGTAGCAGGGACAGCTTTTAATGGTTCCTCTTTTGCTGGCCACTCTTGGATGAATAGTTCTAATTTATTAGTGGGCTGGCCATCCATTAGGGTCCTTGGGACTCCCTTTTGTAAGCCCGCAATCCACAGGGCATTTCTTTTCTCCTTGCGTTCTTCCCCTGTATTTGTTTGTCTACCCAGCCCAGGGGAGAACCTTACCTTTTGGAGTTTTGCTGGGGACAGGGTTTTGCACTCTGTGCGCCGAATTGATCTAGAATCAGTTGTATTTGAAGGAATTGGGCCATATTTTCTCCCGTAATTAATTAATTCTTGTGCCACCTTCCCCCCCAGGTCCAAACCTTCCCTTTTGCCCGCTTAAGACTGAGGGAAATAGCTGCTGCCTCCAAGGTGGCTACAGCTCTTTCTGCAATTGGGAGACTTTCTATTTGTCCTTTTAGCTGCATGCCTATGGGTTTGACAGCTTCAGGGAGGCCTCTGATAAGAGGTATCATTCTCTCAGGATCCACAGGCACCATCACTGGAGATTCACCTCGTGGTGTTAATTTCCTATCATGCATCATTTGTAAACGAGCCGCTTTCTGTACACTTTCTACAGTCTGATTGACATTCCTTACTATAGCCAGGGGATCTTCTCTTTCTGAAGGACTGAGTCTGCCAGCCCAATCAGCAGCTCTCTGGGGAGGGACCAAGGAGCACGGTTATCTCCTGTGGTAAGGAAGACTCCTGCCCCTCCAGTACCCTTCTGCCTCTTTTTCTGAGAACAGAATTTGGTCAGCCCGTGTGAGAGAGAGTCTCCAAACACATTCAGTTTCAGATTCTTTGGGACTTTGGCTATACCCTTCCTTTAGTTTGGCCAATTCAGTAGCTGTAGATGGGATTTCTTTTGTGGTTATGTCAGGTGTGTCGTCGTCTGAAGCCTCATGGGTGTATTCTGTTTTAATGAAGGGACGGAGCGAGGCTGAGGGCTTTTCTGAGTGATTACGCAAGGATTCTAAGTCCGAGAGGGGGTACGCTTCTTTAGATAGTTCCAGCTCTGACTCCTTTTTTCCCTCATTTGCTGATCTTGCAAACAGCTCCTCTCGGAGCACACAGACAGTAGCCTTTTCATTCCTTATCTCTTCCTGGAGGAGGTGGGTGTTAGCTCCAGCTGAAATTGCAATGCTTTAACCAAATGCTGTAATGAAGCAGTAACTTCCGTATCAGCTTTCTGCTGGTGCTCTCTGTGTCCTACTGCAGCTAGCACAGCAGCAGCTAAGACAGAACATACCACTGGTTGCGCTTTACCTTTTTTGAGTCTCGCTCCTGTGCGCAGGACAGAGACTCGATCAACGAGTGCTTGGATATTATACCAATAGTTTTGTGCCCAGTCCGTCCCTGGAGGAGATGGCCTGGCACCAAATTCATCCAACAAAGTAAACAAAGCTTGTGTATGATGTCCCATGTTACTTACAAATGTCGGAGTGATCATTCCTAGAGGATGCCCAGCGTAAAGTAAATTTACAAAAGTCTCACCCCTGCACTCTGGGAAGGTTCCTCTTCTGCCAAACCAAAGAAAGTTACAAACACTGGAGTAGTCTCTCTTGAGGGACACCCCTTACAAAATGGTTTCTGAGGTCCTACTCCTTACACCTCGAGAGCACCTAGTGTTTACCAAAGTTACAAGTCTCAAAATTACTTTCCAAACTCCCAGGTCTTTTACCTACAGGAGTGCCAATTTCCCAGACCCTGGGCCTCGGGAGCACCGTTTTAGCTCAGGTGCATGTGCAAACACACAAGCAAACAAACAAACAAACAAAAGAGTAAGACAGAGTAAGAAAGGTAGAGAGGTGTTAGGAAATGTAGAAAGGTACGTTGTTTTATTTTCCTAAAATGATCCAATCATAAGAATTAGCAATTCATGCATTTTTTGGAAACAACACTCTCATTTTACGGGGATCCTGCCGACTATGCCAATAAAGTGTTACGATCCGGTTCAGACCCAGAAAGGCAAAGCAGGCGAAGTCTCTGAGCATAAACCAGAAAGAACTTCGAAGGTTCAAAATATTGCCAGATATGAGATTAAAACCAAACGAGATTAAATGTCGATGCCAAAAAATTGATGTATTTTATTTGACAGTAAAAGTAGGGCCCAGTTTGGGGCCAATCACCCTTGCAGTGCCTAAAGGGGCTCCAGCAGAGCTGGAGGGGGGCTGGGAGCAGCCGGAAGCGGGAGCAGCCAGAGCTGGGAGCACCTGCATCTTGGCCAAGGCAGCTGCCGCCAGGTTTGGTGGTGCCTGAGCAGGGCGGGGACGATGCCAGGGACATCCCGCAGTGACGTCTTCTCTTTTCCGCTGGGCGTGCGCTCGGTCCCAAAGCGCACGCCCATTCTGATCTCAGTCTCACTCCATGTTTAGACACGCTCACAGTCCTGGATTTCATCCCATGCCAGTGGCAGACCCGTGCAGCCCCAGAGCCAATACCAAGGCCAGGCTGAAGGCAAACGCCACATTTAGCCTTCACGCCAATGGTAGCTGTAATGTAAAACCCAGCCCTAACGCCGAGGCCTCTCCTAATTCCAGCCCCTTGCTAAATGCTCAGCCCTAAACCAAATGCAACGGTGTAATAAATGAATTGGTTTCAGGGTGTTGATTTTTACTGTTTGGAGGAGATAGAAAAGAGGGGAGTTGATAGTTGGATACATGGGCATGTTAACGGAGGATATTGCGAGACTGTCTGGGTGTAATATCGGAGTGTGAGCACTAGGTGGAGACGCAATTGGGGATGTGATGACGTGATGGACTAGAAAATGACCTCATGCAGGTGATGTCAACATCTTGGACCGCTTAGCCAATCATTCGACACCCTCGGGAAATGATTGGACAAAAATGCATCTTGATAAAGACCAATAGAACCCCTGGAAGCGAGCCAATCAGAAGAAGAATCCAAAATCCACCAATTGTGAACAGACAGAGGGCATAAGAACGGACCTGGGACTTTATCCGGGGAGCTCCTGCGGAACTTGGGGTCCAAGGTTGCACCCAGTGGGTCACACTGTCCTTTTTGTGTGCTGCTTTACTCTGGCTTGTCGTGCGGAGCCTGGGCTTATCCTGGGTTCTCGCTCTCAGTTGTTAATGAATAAACAAACGAGCTGGCTTTTCTTTTTTAAAAAAAGTCTCAGCTTCGTTTATAACAACGGTGAGCTCGAAGGCCAAAGCCAGCCCCAACTGCAACTCTTAAGATCAAGCCCAACACCAATCCCAGCTGAAGCCCTAAATCCAGCTTTGAGCCCAGCCCCAGCCCATACTCCAATGCCGCCTTTAGCTCTAACTCCCAAACTCAGCCCCAACTGCTGCCCTAAGGCCAACCATTCATGGAGTTAAGGCCAGTGCCCCAGGTGCACTCCCTAGCCCAAGGCAGGCTCCAAGCTCAAGGCCACCGTTAGCCCTAAGGGCAGGGCCAGCCCTAAGGCCGGCCTGAGCCGCAATGGCAGCCAAAGGCAGCCCAAGTGGGTCTTCAACGCCGACCCCTCCCCCAGCCCGCCCTGATGCCGGCCCTGCCTCCCTGCGCTGCGAGCCAGGCGCTGTCCCCGCGTGTCACAGAGGCCGCGGCCTGTGGAGCAATCAGCGGGCTCGGTGCGGTGCTGGCACTGGCCGTCCCCAAGCCCCCTGCCTCTGGGGCAGTGTCGTCGCCCGGAGACGTCGTGGCCCCGCCGCCTGCGCCGCAGAGTTGTCACAAAGGGCAGCGGCGACATTAGGACTTCCTGGCCAGCCGCTATTTCCAGGCATGATGCTTAAGCATGGATCGGCCGCTTCTGATAGCGTGTCTGTCTTGGGCGAGCGTTTTTGTGATGGCTGTGCAGGCGCGTTGGATACAGCTGCAGGACGCTCTGTTTCCACAGAAAATTTGCGGCCAGCACTGCCAGGCATGGTCACAGGATGCCTGCTAGTAGTGGCTCAGCAGCTCTGAGACCGCTCTTTGCAGCGTCCAGTGGGGAGTTAAGGGCAGCGTTGAATCGAATGATAGCAATGCAAAAGGATGCAAAGCACAGCGTGTGAACAGGAGCTTTGGAGCGCTCGGCACACAGGATATTTCAGAGGAGAAATCCCCTGGTGCAGCTGGCCCCAATAAAGAGCGGCCGCTGCTGAATGCCACACTCCAGTGGCGTTTTAAATGTAATTTTTCTATTTTATAGGGTTTCATTTTTGCTAAGCTTTGGTAATGCCCGGGGTGTGATGTCATTGACCCGCTGCCTCTCGACCAATCAGATCGCTCCGCTACGTTCTGGCCCCGCCCCTCATTGTTTCCTCACAATGAGGAACCTTGGCGCTCGATTCCCATTGGCTGCCGCCCGGGGGGGCGGGGCTTAGGCTGCCTATATAAGGCGGCGGCGGTGGCGGGGCTTCACTTGCAGTCCCGGCGTGGAGGCGGCAGCAGCGGAGCCGAGCGGGCGGAGAGGAGCGGAAGCCCCGAGGCCGGAGCTCTGGGAGCGGCCCGGCCCTCAGCGCCGCGGCCCTGGAGCCCCAGGCCGGGGCGGGTGGGAGGGGGTGGCTGGGAGGGAGATGGGATGGTTCGCTGCGCCGCTTCTCGCCGCCAATGCGCCTTTTCTCTCTGCCACTTTTCTCAGGTACCTGCGCCGGCCCCTCCAGATGGCAGTGGGAGCGCCAGCAACCCCGGCTCGGCAAAGGCAGGGACGGGCAACTACCGCGGCAACGAGGGACCGCACCCCAGCTCGGCAAAGGCAGGGACGGGCAACTACCGGGGCAACGAGGGACAGCAACCCCGGCTCGGCAAAGGCAGGGCCCCAGCAGCGCCGGGGCAACGAGGGACAAAATCGGAAGAGTTCGGACACCACCCGAAGCCCACCAAAGGTAAAATCAGGTAATACCAGGTAATACCAGGTAAAACACGGTAATACCAGGTAAAACACGGTAATACCAGGTAAAACACGGTAATACCAGCTAATACCATCTAATATTATCTAATACAGGTAAAACACGGTAAAATCAGGTAATACCAGGTAAAATCAGCTAATGCCAGGTAAAACACGGTAAAACAAAATAAAATTGGCAAAAATCACATCAAATGCCTTGAGTGATCTTTGCTCTCCCAGCGAGTGGCTTGCGATGCAAACAAATCCCAAAGCCCCCGCCTTCCCCGTGGGAGAGGAGGCCGGAGCCCCCCCGGCCTCAGCTGGGGTGAGGAGCACGCATGGCCCGGGGCTGTCTCCGTCCCTCTGCATCCTGGGGGGTCCTGTGGTGTCTTCAGGCCTCTCCTGTCGGGGAACGATCGGGACTGGGGGGATCTCTGTCCAAGTCATGGCGGGAGATACTCGGGGCAGTCACCCCAGGGCTGAGAGGGACGGAGCCCCCCTGGCCCCAGCCCCCACACGCATTTCCCAGGGCGAGAGGGACCAGGATGTGCAGTTGGCGGAAAGGCTGCTCGGCCGCGGTGCTCTCTTGCGCGCCCGGTGCTGCGGCCACGCCTCCCGCTGCCTCTCCCGGCGCCCTCTCCTCGCTGCCGGCCTCAGTGGGCGGCGCCCGCCGTGTTCCCACCGTCATCCTTGCATTATTCTCCTTTTTAAAGGAGCCTCCAAGGCTTTAGCACATTAATAGCTGTCTCATCTCCTGTGGGAGCCACTTCGATTCTAATTTTACCAGCCTGCTTCAACCTTTCCAAGCCCAGGGCAGTCCCCTCGGAGCCGTCTAGTCTGTGGCTCTTACACCATGTGCTTAAGGGTGTTAAAGCCTGTTGGTCGTATTTTATGCCTTTTTTTGTTAAAAAGCAAGTCCATACCTGTAGTACGGGGTCTTTTGGTGCTGAAACTCTGCGCCCATGCTGGCAATGTCTCCCAATTACAAAAAAGGAAAAAGAAAAAAAAAAAAAAAGAGAAGGGAAGGTCCGTCTGAGCAGCAGCTCACTGTGCTACCTTTAGTGCCGCCGAGATGGGGTGGGGGGAGCGAAGCAGTTGGAAGCGTCTTATCTGCCTCCTCTGATCTTGGGAGCAGTTTGGCTGCAAGGCGGCCGCCCGTCCTCCGAGTTGCAGGCGCGGTGCCCGGTCGCTGCAGCCGAGCCTTGGCCCACTCCCGGTGCTCTCAGCACGGCACGCAGCAGCAGGGGAGGGGTTCCACAACTCACTCGTGGTTCCGCTCCAGAGGTGCAGGTTCGGGGGGTTCTCCTCAGGCGGGCGGCGTCGGCTCCAGGAGGCCTCAGAGTGTCTCGCAGCAGGCAGTGGTGGTGGGGGGGGGGGGGGGGAGAGGCAAGGGTCAGCCTTCTTCGGTGGTGGTGATTTGAATACAGCGTACAGAGGGGGAGAAGGAAAGGAGTAAGTGTTGTATCATGCATTTAACCCGGCCAATACCAACGATTAGCAATGCAATTCCAGTAGCAATTGTTATTGCAAGTTGTGCTAACCATTTTCCCCACCCTGTGAGCCCAAAATACTTTAGGATGGTAGTGACCCATGAACTATCAAATACTTCTCGCGGTTTCATTGCATGAAACAAATTTCTAGTATGATTACTTATTTCTCTCATCTTAGCTCATGCCTCCTCAGCGGAGCTAGAGGCATTATGAATTGTAATACAACCCTCAGTTTCTGTTCTATTGAACATCCCACAAACTCCTTGTTCTTTTAACAATACCATATCTAAAGCTAATCTATTTTGCAGGGTCATTTTAGTATTTTGCTGGACTTGGGTGTATAATTCTCCAAATGCATCTTGTGTCCAATTGCTTCATATACTTAATTGCCAGGTAATATCTTCTAATACGAACTGGTGTCTTTTAAAGGTAACATAGGGAGTAAAGAAATTTTCCAGAAATAGAGATACTTTTTGTCCAGTGGTATAGTAATCTGGAATGTCAACTCCTTGAATTGCCCATTCTGCTCTTTGTGTTGCCTTTGAAGAGGGAACACTACGACAGTGACGTTCTTTAGACACTTTGGTGAAAGTAAAAATACGTCTGGGGCAAAGGGAGGGAATTCCAATTCCACACCTAAGTCCAGCATGTTGTTCTAATGACAAATGTGAATAAAATATCTCATCAGAGCATCCCCAAGCCATTCCAAGAGAGGCTATATATTTTGCAGTTTTCCACTTAGTTGCATCTGCAAAATCAAGGATGGTGATTTCTGGCTTAGTATTGATTGGAGTCCCACGGACTGGGTAGTGGGTAAAAGGAACTCCACATGGGTTGAGAAGGTATTTGTAGGAGGAGTTACAGGACTCATCTTGATTTCTCCAGCCTCTTGAGAGGTATCCCCAACAAGTACACACATCAGTTCCTAATGTTCGAATTCTAAGTGAAAACCATGTTTCTGGAGGATCTCCTGGTCCTTCTTTGCATGTTATCACCTTTGAGCAATTGACTAGAGGACTATCTTCTTTTGTAGTCTTTTTTAGTCTCTAAATTTACCTTTAAGAACTGTTTGTACAGACCATGCCCACATTAAATGTTGTCAGTCGATTGGGGTTCTATTCGTTATGTTCGGAAGTTGACCACAGCAGGAGGGGTTAAAAACTGTGCTATATTTGCCTTCATCTACATCTGGTGTGTAGAGTGGGTCAAACCGTGGATCCCATGGGTAAACAAGGCAGGGCTGTTTAGCATTATATTCCTCAAAGGTTATTGTCTCAGGGCTGAATTTACTTTTATCTAATTTGATGGCTGGGTGAGGGGATTCAATTTGAGATAAGATGGTTCTATTTACCTTTGGACGCCTAGTTCTACAATATTTCTGGTGCAACTGTCCTTCATGAGGTGCATCAGAAGGTGGGTCATATGTTTGGTAAAGGTTATGTACTATAGGGGTACCTCTGCACTCAACTTGGGCTCCATTTTTCTTACTTGTCCACTGTTCAGGTAGAGGCAATGGAGCTGCCACACTAGTCATATTGAGGACAAAAGATAAATTCAAGGGTACTATGTAAGATGGCAATCCCGGTTCAGCAGAATCAGGTAATGTTACACATACACCTTGATCAGTAGGATTCCATATTTTTGCAAACCCTTTTCCTAATTTCCAGGCAAGCTTCCTTTGATCTAGCTCTGCTAGCTAGCTCTGCTGAGCACATGCACAAGGTAAATAAGCATAAAAATAGAGCTAACATGTTACAATCAGAATTACCAGTAAACCGAAGCATAGTTCGTATCTGAGGTTTTTCATGCACAGTCCTGAATATTTTTTTCTCCTGTTGTTCAGTTACCTGTGAAAGACAAGAAAAAGTCTGTCCAGCCCCTTTCAGGGCTAATATTAAAATGTAGGAATAAGCCAGCGAGAGCTTATTTTGTGTTCTTTGCCATAAGCATCGTTTGCTTTCCAGGTATGCATGTTCAAAGGAGTAGTGAGTACCATGGGTACAGCTCCTGCGGTAGGCAGTTCCACCCATACAGGCTGTCCTGGGAAGCGTGCGGGTTTTTGATTACCTGTAGGTTTAGATGTTGCTGGTATCAAGGAGGGAGGCTGCAGATAAAAAGCTGTGAGTCTGGGACATCCATTTACTCCCCATTGCTCATGTACTGTTTTCACAGCATCCCATAGTCGTTCAGTCCAATTAGAATGTTGAGGTTTCAGAAATCGCTTAAGCAGGCCATTTGTTCTCTCGACGATGCCATTTGCTTGTGGATAATGGGGTGTGTGAAATATCCACTGGATCCCTTCTTCTTTGGCCCATTTTTGGACGATGGTCGCTGTGAAATGTGCCCCGTTGTCGGATTGGATAGGTACAGGTTTTGGAAAGAAACTGAACCACATTTTAAGGGCTTCTAATGTGTTTGCACTAGTTGCCCGAGAGAAGGCTCCTGCTTGGACTAGTCCTGACCTGACTTCTACCGACACGTGTTGTTTGCCCTCAGACTTTCCAAAAGGTCCAATATCATCTACTTGCCATGTGTCCCACAGTCCCTTTCCTGTCTCTGATATGTGAGGGGGGTTGTTCTAAAGGGTGACGCTCTGATCGGGTCCGGCACTGCTCGCATGAAGATCTGCAGGTACGGCACATTTCCCGAGTCCCCGGCCATCCTCTGCTTGCTGCTTCCTTGTATAGGTCTTGTGTCCCGGTGTGCTGTCGCTTTAAGTGCAACCATTCTAATAATGGATCCCAGTTTTCTCTTGGAGGTTTTCTACTTAGTGGGGCTAATCTGGCCCTCTCATCTACTTTGTGATTCCAGTGGCTAGTTGGGGTTTCCTTTTCTTGATGAGAGGCTACCCAGCCAACTAAAAAGTTCCCCTTTTTTGCTACAGCAAGAATTTCTTGCCATTTTTCCTTTTGCCAAGCAGGGACCCTGTTTACTTCCCAGTCCTTTTTGTCCCAGAAGGGGAGCCATTCAGTACACCCTTTGAACACAGCAAAAGAATCAGTGTAAACATATACAGAGTCTGAGGTTTCAGATGCATGGTTAAATACACTCCAGACTGCTGCCAGTTCTCCCACTTGTGCACTACCTTCCCCTTCTGTTACAATTTGCTTGCCTGTATTTATTTGTAAGGCTACAGCACCACATTTCCAAACCTTACCTTCTCGCTTTGCTGATGCATCCGTAAACCACACATTCTGCAATCGTTCTGAGTACGGGGGAGCAACTTGGATCATAGAAGGTGAAAAGTCAGTGGTGCTATTTAGGGTTACCTCATCTTGTAGAGGAAGATTTTTGCGAGCTCCTTCTGTTACTTGAAAAATGGTGCAATAATGTTCCATTTGAGCATACCGTTTGCAAACAGAGGCACGTTGGGCCACCCCGTCAGGGGGTGGGATTCCTGCCAAAACTGACTTGATGACTTGAAAAGGTTCCCTTAAAATCAGGGGTTGTTTGTGGGTAGTTTTCTCTGCTTCCTGAAAAGCAGTGCTGACCACGAATAAACTTTTTTCCCAGGTAGAATATCGTTTTTCTGCATCTTTAAAACTGCGTGAGTAAAAGCCTATGGGTCTGGTAGGACCATCGGGTCCTTTCTGCCATAAATGTATAGACAGTCCAGAGCTTGCAAATCGCCATTCCATGTGTACTGGATCAGTGGGATGTATAGGACCTAGGGATTGGTATGTGTTAGCTTCAAAAATTAGGAGTTGTAGGGCCTCATCGTGCAAGGGAGTCCAATCCCACTTTGCTTTTTTTCCTAGCAAATCATACAGGGGCCTTGCAATTATTGAAAAGTCAGGAATGTGTTTCCTCCAAAAAATTAGCAGGCCTAAAGCATGCTGCAGGTCTTTTTTAGTCTCTGGGGTTTCAATTTGGTCTAGGTGGCTGAGGGTGTCTGGGGCAATACACACCATTCCTCCTTTCCACCAGATTCCCAAGAATTTTACTTCTAGGGAAGGGAGTTGTACTTTTTCAGGAGGAATACGTAAGCCCGGGGATTCTAGATGTTTAATGATGTTTGTTTGTGTTGTTTGTACAGGTGTAATCTCATCTCCTGCCACCAAAATGCCATCAATGTATTGGTATACTCTTACTCCTGGTGCAGGAGGAATGAGTGACAATTCTTGTGCTAGTGCATGATGTGCTAGAGTGGGTGAGTGTTTGAATCCTTGTGGGAGGCGAGTGAAAGTATATTGCTGGCCCTCCCCCGTGAAAGCAAAACGCTCCTGATCTTGTTCCTGCGAGGGGACCATAAAAAACATGTCCTTGACATCAATAGTGGCCATAATTTGATGAGCTTGTTCTTGTCTAGTAGCTCTCAGCTCAGCAATGTTTGGGACTGCAGCAGTGAGAGGCCCTGTATTTTGAGTTAAGCCGCCGATAGTCTCCTGTCAGTCTCCAGTTGCCATTAGGCTTGCGGACTGGCCACACAGGAGCATTGTAAGGGGAATGTGTTGCAATCACTATTCCTTTTTCTTTCAAATGTGCAATAATTGGTGTGATTCCTTCTCTGGCTCCTAAAGGCAAGGGGTAAGGTTTGACATTGGTTACTAGGGAGGGGGGAAGAGCAGGAGCAGAACTTAACAAACACAAATGGGAGGTTTCCTGCCCCAAAGTCCCTATTTTTCCTTCTTCATTGGTCCAAGGCCTTCCCTTTAGGAGGTCCAGACCCAGTGAATTTGTAGGAAATTCACCTGTAATCATTAGGGTGTCAACTGCTTTCTCTTCTGCCGGTAACCAGCGTCTTACCTTTGCTGTCATCTGGGCTTGGCTATTCTCAAAAACATCTGTGACACGTATACTCTTACGTGAGGGAGTGATTCCACGTGAGGAGGCATCTTCAATTTTAAGGGCAGACACCTGAGCACCAGTATCTACTAAAAAAGTTACCGGGGCTTTGTGGGGACCAGTAGGACAGGTTATTAACGGGTCTCCTCTGGAATTGTTAGAAAGGCGCCTGATGTGAATCCACCCTTCGCCCCCTGGCTTACCTTCTGCAAAGATAAGGGTTTTCTGTCACCTTCCCTTTCTTGTGGTTCCTCCAGGGGAGGGGCTGTAGCAGGGACAGCTTTTAATGGTTCCTCTTTTGCTGGCCACTCTTGGATGAATAGTTCTAATTTATTAGTGGGCTGGCCATCCATTAGGGTCCTTGGGACTCCCTTTTGTAAGCCCGCAATCCACAGGGCATTTCTTTTCTCCTTGCGTTCTTCCCCTGTATTTGTTTGTCTACCCAGCCCAGGGGAGAACCTTACCTTTTGGAGTTTTGCTGGGGACAGGGTTTTGCACTCTGTGCGCCGAATTGATCTAGAATCAGTTGTATTTGAAGGAATTGGGCCATATTTTCTCCCGTAATTAATTAATTCTTGTGCCACCTTCCCCCCCAGGTCCAAACCTTCCCTTTTGCCCGCTTAAGACTGAGGGAAATAGCTGCTGCCTCCAAGGTGGCTACAGCTCTTTCTGCAATTGGGAGACTTTCTATTTGTCCTTTTAGCTGCATGCCTATGGGTTTCACAGCTTCAGGGAGGCCTCTGATAAGAGGTATCATTCTCTCAGGATCCACAGGCACCATCACTGGAGATTCACCTCGTGGTGTTAATTTCCTATCATGCATCATTTGTAAACGAGCCGCTTTCTGTACACTTTCTACAGTCTGATTGACATTCCTTACTATAGCCAGGGGATCTTCTCTTTCTGAAGGACTGAGTCTGCCAGCCCAATCAGCAGCTCTCTGGGGAGGGACCAAGGAGCACGGTTATCTCCTGTGGTAAGGAAGACTCCTGCCCCTCCAGTACCCTTCTGCCTCTTTTTCTGAGAACAGAATTTGGTCAGCCCGTGTGAGAGAGAGTCTCCAAACACATTCAGTTTCAGATTCTTTGGGACTTTGGCTATACCCTTCCTTTAGTTTGGCCAATTCAGTAGCTGTAGATGGGATTTCTTTTGTGGTTATGTCAGGTGTGTCGTCGTCTGAAGCCTCATGGGTGTATTCTGTTTTAATGAAGGGACGGAGCGAGGCTGAGGGCTTTTCTGAGTGATTACGCAAGGATTCTAAGTCCGAGAGGGGGTACGCTTCTTTAGATAGTTCCAGCTCTGACTCCTTTTTTCCCTCATTTGCTGATCTTGCAAACAGCTCCTCTCGGAGCACACAGACAGTAGCCTTTTCATTCCTTATCTCTTCCTGGAGGAGGTGGGTGTTAGCTCCAGCTGAAATTGCAATGCTTTAACCAAATGCTGTAATGAAGCAGTAACTTCCGTATCAGCTTTCTGCTGGTGCTCTCTGTGTTCTACTGCAGCTAGCACAGCAGCAGCTAAGACAGAACATACCACTGGTTGCGCTTTACCTTTTTTGAGTCTCGCTCCTGTGCGCAGGACAGAGACTCGATCAACGAGTGCTTGGATATTATACCAATAGTTTTGTGCCCAGTCCGTCCCTGGAGGAGATGGCCTGGCACCAAATTCATCCAACAAAGTAAACAAAGCTTGTGTATGATGTCCCATGTTACTTACAAATGTCGGAGTGATCATTCCTAGAGGATGCCCAGCGTAAAGTAAATTTACAAAAGTCTCACCCCTGCACTCTGGGAAGGTTCCTCTTCTGCCAAACCAAAGAAAGTTACAAACACTGGAGTAGTCTCTCTTGAGGGACACCCCTTACAAAATGGTTTCTGAGGTCCTACTCCTTACACCTCGAGAGCACCTAGTGTTTACCAAAGTTACAAGTCTCAAAATTACTTTCCAAACTCCCAGGTCTTTTACCTACAGGAGTGCCAATTTCCCAGACCCTGGGCCTCGGGAGCACCGTTTTAGCTCAGGTGCATGTGCAAACACACAAGCAAACAAACAAACAAACAAAAGAGTAAGACAGAGTAAGAAAGGTAGAGAGGTGTTAGGAAATGTAGAAAGGTACGTTGTTTTATTTTCCTAAAATGATCCAATCATAAGAATTAGCAATTCATGCATTTTTTGGAAACAACACTCTCATTTTACGGGGATCCTGCCGACTATGCCAATAAAGTGTTACGATCCGGTTCAGACCCAGAAAGGCAAAGCAGGCGAAGTCTCTGAGCATAAACCAGAAAGAACTTCGAAGGTTCAAAATATTGCCAGATATGAGATTAAAACCAAACGAGATTAAATGTCGATGCCAAAAAATTGATGTATTTTATTTGACAGTAAAAGTAGGGCCCAGTTTGGGGCCAATCACCCTTGCAGTGCCTAAAGGGGCTCCAGCAGAGCTGGAGGGGGGCTGGGAGCAGCCGGAAGCGGGAGCAGCCAGAGCTGGGAGCACCTGCATCTTGGCCAAGGCAGCTGCCGCCAGGTTTGGTGGTGCCTGAGCAGGGCGGGGACGATGCCAGGGACATCCCGCAGTGACGTCTTCTCTTTTCCGCTGGGCGTGCGCTCGGTCCCAAAGCGCACGCCCATTCTGATCTCAGTCTCACTCCATGTTTAGACACGCTCACAGTCCTGGATTTCATCCCATGCCAGTGGCAGACCCGTGCAGCCCCAGAGCCAATACCAAGGCCAGGCTGAAGGCAAACGCCACATTTAGCCTTCACGCCAATGGTAGCTGTAATGTAAAACCCAGCCCTAACGCCGAGGCCTCTCCTAATTCCAGCCCCTTGCTAAATGCTCAGCCCTAAACCAAATGCAACGGTGTAATAAATGAATTGGTTTCAGGGTGTTGATTTTTACTGTTTGGAGGAGATAGAAAAGAGGGGAGTTGATAGTTGGATACATGGGCATGTTAACGGAGGATATTGCGAGACTGTCTGGGTGTAATATCGGAGTGTGAGCACTAGGTGGAGACGCAATTGGGGATGTGATGACGTGATGGACTAGAAAATGACCTCATGCAGGTGATGTCAACATCTTGGACCGCTTAGCCAATCATTCGACACCCTCGGGAAATGATTGGACAAAAATGCATCTTGATAAAGACCAATAGAACCCCTGGAAGCGAGCCAATCAGAAGAAGAATCCAAAATCCACCAATTGTGAACAGACAGAGGGCATAAGAACGGACCTGGGACTTTATCCGGGGAGCTCCTGCGGAACTTGGGGTCCAAGGTTGCACCCAGTGGGTCACACTGTCCTTTTTGTGTGCTGCTTTACTCTGGCTTGTCGTGCGGAGCCTGGGCTTATCCTGGGTTCTCGCTCTCAGTTGTTAATGAATAAACAAACGAGCTGGCTTTTCTTTTTTAAAAAAAGTCTCAGCTTCGTTTATAACAACGGTGAGCTCGAAGGCCAAAGCCAGCCCCAACTGCAACTCTTAAGATCAAGCCCAACACCAATCCCAGCTGAAGCCCTAAATCCAGCTTTGAGCCCAGCCCCAGCCCATACTCCAATGCCGCCTTTAGCTCTAACTCCCAAACTCAGCCCCAACTGCTGCCCTAAGGCCAACCATTCATGGAGTTAAGGCCAGTGCCCCAGGTGCACTCCCTAGCCCAAGGCAGGCTCCAAGCTCAAGGCCACCGTTAGCCCTAAGGGCAGGGCCAGCCCTAAGGCCGGCCTGAGCCGCAATGGCAGCCAAAGGCAGCCCAAGTGGGTCTTCAACGCCGACCCCTCCCCCAGCCCGCCCTGATGCCGGCCCTGCCTCCCTGCGCTGCGAGCCAGGCGCTGTCCCCGCGTGTCACAGAGGCCGCGGCCTGTGGAGCAATCAGCGGGCTCGGTGCGGTGCTGGCACTGGCCGTCCCCGAGCCCCCTGCCTCTGGGGCAGTGTCGTCGCCCGGAGACGTCGTGGCCGCGCCGCCTGCGCCGCAGAGTTGTCACAAAGGGCAGCGGCGACATTAGGACTTCCTGGCCAGCCGCTATTTCCAGGCATGATGCTTAAGCATGGATCGGCCGCTTCTGATAGCGTGTCTGTCTTGGGCGAGCGTTTTTGTGATGGCTGTGCAGGCGCGTTGGATACAGCTGCAGGACGCTCTGTTTCCACAGAAAATTTGCGGCCAGCACTGCCAGGCATGGTCACAGGATGCCTGCTAGTAGTGGCTCAGCAGCTCTGAGACCGCTCTTTGCAGCATCCAGCGGGGAGTTAAGGGCAGCGTTGAATCGAATGATAGCAATGCAAAAGGATGCAAAGCACAGCGTGTGAACAGGAGCTTTGGAGCGCTCGGCACACAGGATATTTCAGAGGAGAAATCCCCTGGTGCAGCTGGCCCCAATAAAGAGCGGCCGCTGCTGAATGCCACACTCCAGTGGCGTTTTAAATGTAATTTTTCTATTTTATAGGGTTTCATTTTTGCTAAGCTTTGGTAATGCCCGGGGTGTGATGTCATTGACCCGCTGCCTCTCGACCAATCAGATCGCTCCGCTACGTTCTGGCCCCGCCCCTCATTGTTTCCTCACAATGAGGAACCTTGGCGCTCGATTCCCATTGGCTGCCGCCCGGGGGGGCGGGGCTTAGGCTGCCTATATAAGGCGGCGGCGGTGGCGGGGCTTCACTTGCAGTCCCGGCGTGGAGGCGGCAGCAGCGGAGCGGAGCGGGCGGAGAGGAGCGGAAGCCCCGAGGCCGGAGCTCTGGGAGCGGCCCGGCCCTCAGCGCCGCGGCCCTGGAGCCCCAGGCCGGGGCGGGTGGGAGGGGGTGGCTGGGAGGGAGATGGGATGGTTCGCTGCGCCGCTTCTCGCCGCCAATGCGCCTTTTCTCTCTGCCACTTTTCTCAGGTACCTGCGCCGGCCCCTCCAGATGGCAGTGGGAGCGCCAGCAACCCCGGCTCGGCAAAGGCAGGGACGGGCAACTACCGCGGCAACGAGGGACCGCACCCCAGCTCGGCAAAGGCAGGGACGGGCAACTACCGGGGCAACGAGGGACAGCAACCCCGGCTCGGCAAAGGCAGGGCCCCAGCAGCGCCGGGGCAACGAGGGACAAAATCGGAAGAGTTCGGACACCACCCGAAGCCCACCAAAGGTAAAATCAGGTAATACCAGGTAATACCAGGTAAAACACGGTAATACCAGGTAAAACACGGTAATACCAGCTAATACCATCTAATATTATCTAATACAGGTAAAACACGGTAAAATCAGGTAATACCAGGTAAAATCAGCTAATGCCAGGTAAAACACGGTAAAACAAAATAAAATTGGCAAAAATCACATCAAATGCCTTGAGTGATCTTTGCTCTCCCAGCGAGTGGCTTGCGATGCAAACAAATCCCAAAGCCCCCGCCTTCCCCGTGGGAGAGGAGGCCGGAGCCCCCCCGGCCTCAGCTGGGGTGAGGAGCACGCATGGCCCGGGGCTGTCTCCGTCCCTCTGCATCCTGGGGGGTCCTGTGGTGTCTTCAGGCCTCTCCTGTCGGGGAACGATCGGGACTGGGGGGATCTCTGTCCAAGTCATGGCGGGAGATACTCGGGGCAGTCACCCCAGGGCTGAGAGGGACGGAGCCCCCCTGGCCCCAGCCCCCACACGCATTTCCCAGGGCGAGAGGGACCAGGATGTGCAGTTGGCGGAAAGGCTGCTCGGCCGCGGTGCTCTCTTGCGCGCCCGGTGCTGCGGCCACGCCTCCCGCTGCCTCTCCCGGCGCCCTCTCCTCGCTGCCGGCCTCAGTGGGCGGCGCCCGCCGTGTTCCCACCGTCATCCTTGCATTATTCTCCTTTTTAAAGGAGCCTCCAAGGCTTTAGCACATTAATAGCTGTCTCATCTCCTGTGGGAGCCACTTCGATTCTAATTTTACCAGCCTGCTTCAACCTTTCCAAGCCCAGGGCAGTCCCCTCGGAGCCGTCTAGTCTGTGGCTCTTACACCATGTGCTTAAGGCTGTTAAAGCCTGTTGGTCGTATTTTATGCCTTTTTTTGTTAAAAAGCAAGTCCATACCTGTAGTACGGGGTCTTTTGGTGCTGAAACTCTGCGCCCATGCTGGCAATGTCTCCCAATTACAAAAAAGGAAAAAGAAAAAAAAAAAAAAAGAGAAGGGAAGGTCCGTCTGAGCAGCAGCTCACTGTGCTACCTTTAGTGCCGCCGAGATGGGGTGGGGGGAGCGAAGCAGTTGGAAGCGTCTTATCTGCCTCCTCTGATCTTGGGAGCAGTTTGGCTGCAAGGCGGCCGCCCGTCCTCCGAGTTGCAGGCGCGGTGCCCGGTCGCTGCAGCCGAGCCTTGGCCCACTCCCGGTGCTCTCAGCACGGCACGCAGCAGCAGGGGAGGGGTTCCACAACTCACTCGTGGTTCCGCTCCAGAGGTGCAGGTTCGGGGGGTTCTCCTCAGGCGGGCGGCGTCGGCTCCAGGAGGCCTCAGAGTGTCTCGCAGCAGGCAGTGGTGGTGGTGGTGGGGGGGGGGGAGAGGCAAGGGTCAGCCTTCTTCGGTGGTGGTGATTTGAATACAGCGTACAGAGGGGGAGAAGGAAAGGAGTAAGTGTTGTATCATGCATTTAACCCGGCCAATACCAACGATTAGCAATGCAATTCCAGTAGCAATTGTTATTGCAAGTTGTGCTAACCATTTTCCCCACCCTGTGAGCCCAAAATACTTTAGGATGGTAGTGACCCATGAACTATCAAATACTTCTCGCGGTTGCATTGCATGAAACAAATTTCTAGTATGATTACTTATTTCTCTCATCTTAGCTCATGCCTCCTCAGCGGAGCTAGAGGCATTATGAATTGTAATACAACCCTCAGTTTCTGTTCTATTGAACATCCCACAAACTCCTTGTTCTTTTAACAATACCATATCTAAAGCTAATCTATTTTGCAGGGTCATTTTAGTATTTTGCTGGACTTGGGTGTATAATTCTCCAAATGCATCTTGTGTCCAATTGCTTCATATACTTAATTGCCAGGTAATATCTTCTAATACGAATTGGTGTCTTTTAAAGGTAACATAGGGAGTAAAGAAATTTTCCAGAAATAGAGATACTTTTTGTCCAGTGGTATAGTAATCTGGAATGTCAACTCCTTGAATTGCCCATTCTGCTCTTTGTGTTGCCTTTGAAGAGGGAACACTACGACAGTGACGTTCTTTAGACACTTTGGTGAAAGTAAAAATATGTCTGGGGCAAAGGGAGGGAATTCCAATTCCACACCTAAGTCCAGCATGTTGTTCTAATGACAAATGTGAATAAAATATCTCATCAGAGCATCCCCAAGCCATTCCAAGAGAGGCTATATATTTTGCAGTTTTCCACTTAGTTGCATCTGCAAAATCAAGGATGGTGATTTCTGGCTTAGTATTGATTGGAGTCCCACGGACTGGGTAGTGGGTAAAAGGAACTCCACATGGGTTGAGAAGGTATTTGTAGGAGGAGTTACAGGACTCATCTTGATTTCTCCAGCCTTTTGAGAGGTATCCCCAACAAGTACACACATCAGTTCCTAATGTTCGAATTCTAAGTGAAAACCATGTTTCTGGAGGATCTCCTGGTCCTTCTTTGCATGTTATCACCTTTGAGCAATTGACTAGAGGACTATCTTCTTTTGTAGTCTTTTTTAGTCTCTAAATTTACCTTTAAGAACTGTTTGTACAGACCATGCCCACATTAAATGTTGTCAGTCGATTGGGGTTCTATTCGTTATGTTCGGAAGTTGACCACAGCAGGAGGGGTTAAAAACTGTGCTATATTTGCCTTCATCTACATCTGGTGTGTAGAGTGGGTCAAACCGTGGATCCCATGGGTAAACAAGGCAGGGCTGTTTAGCATTATATTCCTCAAAGGTTATTGTCTCAGGGCTGAATTTACTTTTATCTAATTTGATGGCTGGGTGAGGGGATTCAATTTGAGATAAGATGGTTCTATTTACCTTTGGACGCCTAGTTCTACAATATTTCTGGTGCAACTGTCCTTCATGAGGTGCATCAGAAGGTGGGTCATATGTTTGGTAAAGGTTATGTACTATAGGGGTACCTCTGCACTCAACTTGGGCTCCATTTTTCTTACTTGTCCACTGTTCAGGTAGAGGCAATGGAGCTGCCACACTAGTCATATTGAGGACAAAAGATAAATTCAAGGGTACTATGTAAGATGGCAATCCCGGTTCAGCAGAATCAGGTAATGTTACACATACACCTTGATCAGTAGGATTCCATATTTTTGCAAACCCTTTTCCTAATTTCCAGGCAAGCTTCCTTTGATCTAGCTCTGCTAGCTAGCTCTGCTGAGCACATGCACAAGGTAAATAAGCATAAAAATAGAGCTAACATGTTACAATCAGAATTACCAGTAAACCGAAGCATAGTTCGTATCTGAGGTTTTTCATGCACAGTCCTGAATATTTTTTTCTCCTGTTGTTCAGTTACCTGTGAAAGACAAGAAAAAGTCTGTCCAGCCCCTTTCAGGGCTAATATTAAAATGTAGGAATAAGCCAGCGAGAGCTTATTTTGTGTTCTTTGCCATAAGCATCGTTTGCTTTCCAGGTATGCATGTTCAAAGGAGTAGTGAGTACCATGGGTACAGCTCCTGCGGTAGGCAGTTCCACCCATACAGGCTGTCCTGGGAAGCGTGCGGGTTTTTGATTACCTGTAGGTTTAGATGTTGCTGGTATCAAGGAGGGAGGCTGCAGATAAAAAGCTGTGAGTCTGGGACATCCATTTACTCCCCATTGCTCATGTACTGTTTTCACAGCATCCCATAGTCGTTCAGTCCAATTAGAATGTTGAGGTTTCAGAAATCGCTTAAGCAGGCCATTTGTTCTCTCGACGATGCCATTTGCTTGTGGATAATGGGGTGTGTGAAATATCCACTGGATCCCTTCTTCTTTGGCCCATTTTTGGACGATGGTCGCTGTGAAATGTGCCCCGTTGTCGGATTGGATAGGTACAGGTTTTGGAAAGAAACTGAACCACATTTTAAGGGCTTCTAATGTGTTTGCACTAGTTGCCCGAGAGAAGGCTCCTGCTTGGACTAGTCCTGACCTGACTTCTACCGACACGTGTTGTTTGCCCTCAGACTTTCCAAAAGGTCCAATATCATCTACTTGCCATGTGTCCCACAGTCCCTTTCCTGTCTCTGATATGTGAGGGGGGTTGTTCTAAAGGGTGACGCTCTGATCGGGTCCGGCACTGCTCGCATGAAGATCTGCAGGTACGGCACATTTCCCGAGTCCCCGGCCATCCTCTGCTTGCTGCTTCCTTGTATAGGTCTTGTGTCCCGGTGTGCTGTCGCTTTAAGTGCAACCATTCTAATAATGGATCCCAGTTTTCTCTTGGAGGTTTTCTACTTAGTGGGGCTAATCTGGCCCTCTCATCTACTTTGTGATTCCAGTGGCTAGTTGGGGTTTCCTTTTCTTGATGAGAGGCTACCCAGCCAACTAAAAAGTTCCCCTTTTTTGCTACAGCAAGAATTTCTTGCCATTTTTCCTTTTGCCAAGCAGGGACCCTGTTTACTTCCCAGTCCTTTTTGTCCCAGAAGGGGAGCCATTCAGTACACCCTTTGAACACAGCAAAAGAATCAGTGTAAACATATACAGAGTCTGAGGTTTCAGATGCATGGTTAAATACACTCCAGACTGCTGCCAGTTCTCCCACTTGTGCACTACCTTCCCCTTCTGTTACAATTTGCTTGCCTGTATTTATTTGTAAGGCTACAGCACCACATTTCCAAACCTTACCTTCTCGCTTTGCTGATGCATCCGTAAACCACACATTCTGCAATCGTTCTGAGTACGGGGGAGCAACTTGGATCATAGAAGGTGAAAAGTCAGTGGTGCTATTTAGGGTTACCTCATCTTGTAGAGGAAGATTTTTGCGAGCTCCTTCTGTTACTTGAAAAATGGTGCAATAATGTTCCATTTGAGCATACCGTTTGCAAACAGAGGCACGTTGGGCCACCCCGTCAGGGGGTGGGATTCCTGCCAAAACTGACTTGATGACTTGAAAAGGTTCCCTTAAAATCAGGGGTTGTTTGTGGGTAGTTTTCTCTGCTTCCTGAAAAGCAGTGCTGACCACGAATAAACTTTTTTCCCAGGTAGAATATCGTTTTTCTGCATCTTTAAAACTGCGTGAGTAAAAGCCTATGGGTCTGGTAGGACCATCGGGTCCTTTCTGCCATAAATGTATAGACAGTCCAGAGCTTGCAAATCGCCATTCCATGTGTACTGGATCAGTGGGATGTATAGGACCTAGGGATTGGTATGTGTTAGCTTCAAAAATTAGGAGTTGTAGGGCCTCATCGTGCAAGGGAGTCCAATCCCACTTTGCTTTTTTTCCTAGCAAATCATACAGGGGCCTTGCAATTATTGAAAAGTCAGGAATGTGTTTCCTCCAAAAAATTAGCAGGCCTAAAGCATGCTGCAGGTCTTTTTTAGTCTCTGGGGTTTCAATTTGGTCTAGGTGGCTGAGGGTGTCTGGGGCAATACACACCATTCCTCCTTTCCACCAGATTCCCAAGAATTTTACTTCTAGGGAAGGGAGTTGTACTTTTTCAGGAGGAATACGTAAGCCCGGGGATTCTAGATGTTTAATGATGTTTGTTTGTGTTGTTTGTACAGGTGTAATCTCATCTCCTGCCACCAAAATGCCATCAATGTATTGGTATACTCTTACTCCTGGTGCAGGAGGAATGAGTGACAATTCTTGTGCTAGTGCATGATGTGCTAGAGTGGGTGAGTGTTTGAATCCTTGTGGGAGGCGAGTGAAAGTATATTGCTGGCCCTCCCCCGTGAAAGCAAAACGCTCCTGATCTTGTTCCTGCGAGGGGACCATAAAAAACATGTCCTTGACATCAATAGTGGCCATAATTTGATGAGCTTGTTCTTGTCTAGTAGCTCTCAGCTCAGCAATGTTTGGGACTGCAGCAGTGAGAGGCCCTGTATTTTGAGTTAAGCCGCCGATAGTCTCCTGTCAGTCTCCAGTTGCCATTAGGCTTGCGGACTGGCCACACAGGAGCATTGTAAGGGGAATGTGTTGCAATCACTATTCCTTTTTCTTTCAAATGTGCAATAATTGGTGTGATTCCTTCTCTGGCTCCTAAAGGCAAGGGGTAAGGTTTGACATTGGTTACTAGGGAGGGGGGAAGAGCAGGAGCAGAACTTAACAAACACAAATGGGAGGTTTCCTGCCCCAAAGTCCCTATTTTTCCTTCTTCATTGGTCCAAGGCCTTCCCTTTAGGAGGTCCAGACCCAGTGAATTTGTAGGAAATTCACCTGTAATCATTAGGGTGTCAACTGCTTTCTCTTCTGCCGGTAACCAGCGTCTTACCTTTGCTGTCATCTGGGCTTGGCTATTCTCAAAAACATCTGTGACACGTATACTCTTACGTGAGGGAGTGATTCCACGTGAGGAGGCATCTTCAATTTTAAGGGCAGACACCTGAGCACCAGTATCTACTAAAAAAGTTACCGGGGCTTTGTGGGGACCAGTAGGACAGGTTATTAACGGGTCTCCTCTGGAATTGTTAGAAAGGCGCCTGATGTGAATCCACCCTTCGCCCCCTGGCTTACCTTCTGCAAAGATAAGGGTTTTCTGTCACCTTCCCTTTCTTGTGGTTCCTCCAGGGGAGGGGCTGTAGCAGGGACAGCTTTTAATGGTTCCTCTTTTGCTGGCCACTCTTGGATGAATAGTTCTAATTTATTAGTGGGCTGGCCATCCATTAGGGTCCTTGGGACTCCCTTTTGTAAGCCCGCAATCCACAGGGCATTTCTTTTCTCCTTGCGTTCTTCCCCTGTATTTGTTTGTCTACCCAGCCCAGGGGAGAACCTTACCTTTTGGAGTTTTGCTGGGGACAGGGTTTTGCACTCTGTGCGCCGAATTGATCTAGAATCAGTTGTATTTGAAGGAATTGGGCCATATTTTCTCCCGTAATTAATTAATTCTTGTGCCACCTTCCCCCCCAGGTCCAAACCTTCCCTTTTGCCCGCTTAAGACTGAGGGAAATAGCTGCTGCCTCCAAGGTGGCTACAGCTCTTTCTGCAATTGGGAGACTTTCTATTTGTCCTTTTAGCTGCATGCCTATGGGTTTCACAGCTTCAGGGAGGCCTCTGATAAGAGGTATCATTCTCTCAGGATCCACAGGCACCATCACTGGAGATTCACCTCGTGGTGTTAATTTCCTATCATGCATCATTTGTAAACGAGCCGCTTTCTGTACACTTTCTACAGTCTGATTGACATTCCTTACTATAGCCAGGGGATCTCCTCTTTCTGAAGGACTGAGTCTGCCAGCCCAATCAGCAGCTCTCTGGGGAGGGACCAAGGAGCACGGTTATCTCCTGTGGTAAGGAAGACTCCTGCCCCTCCAGTACCCTTCTGCCTCTTTTTCTGAGAACAGAATTTGGTCAGCCCGTGTGAGAGAGAGTCTCCAAACACATTCAGTTTCAGATTCTTTGGGACTTTGGCTATACCCTTCCTTTAGTTTGGCCAATTCAGTAGCTGTAGATGGGATTTCTTTTGTGGTTATGTCAGGTGTGTCGTCGTCTGAAGCCTCATGGGTGTATTCTGTTTTAATGAAGGGACGGAGCGAGGCTGAGGGCTTTTCTGAGTGATTACGCAAGGATTCTAAGTCCGAGAGGGGGTACGCTTCTTTAGATAGTTCCAGCTCTGACTCCTTTTTTCCCTCATTTGCTGATCTTGCAAACAGCTCCTCTCGGAGCACACAGACAGTAGCCTTTTCATTCCTTATCTCTTCCTGGAGGAGGTGGGTGTTAGCTCCAGCTGAAATTGCAATGCTTTAACCAAATGCTGTAATGAAGCAGTAACTTCCGTATCAGCTTTCTGCTGGTGCTCTCTGTGTCCTACTGCAGCTAGCACAGCAGCAGCTAAGACAGAACATACCACTGGTTGCGCTTTACCTTTTTTGAGTCTCGCTCCTGTGCGCAGGACAGAGACTCGATCAACGAGTGCTTGGATATTATACCAATAGTTTTGTGCCCAGTCCGTCCCTGGAGGAGATGGCCTGGCACCAAATTCATCCAACAAAGTAAACAAAGCTTGTGTATGATGTCCCATGTTACTTACAAATGTCGGAGTGATCATTCCTAGAGGATGCCCAGCGTAAAGTAAATTTACAAAAGTCTCACCCCTGCACTCTGGGAAGGTTCCTCTTCTGCCAAACCAAAGAAAGTTACAAACACTGGAGTAGTCTCTCTTGAGGGACACCCCTTACAAAATGGTTTCTGAGGTCCTACTCCTTACACCTCGAGAGCACCTAGTGTTTACCAAAGTTACAAGTCTCAAAATTACTTTCCAAACTCCCAGGTCTTTTACCTACAGGAGTGCCAATTTCCCAGACCCTGGGCCTCGGGAGCACCGTTTTAGCTCAGGTGCATGTGCAAACACACAAGCAAACAAACAAACAAACAAAAGAGTAAGACAGAGTAAGAAAGGTAGAGAGGTGTTAGGAAATGTAGAAAGGTACGTTGTTTTATTTTCCTAAAATGATCCAATCATAAGAATTAGCAATTCATGCATTTTTTGGAAACAACACTCTCATTTTACGGGGATCCTGCCGACTATGCCAATAAAGTGTTACGATCCGGTTCAGACCCAGAAAGGCAAAGCAGGCGAAGTCTCTGAGCATAAACCAGAAAGAACTTCGAAGGTTCAAAATATTGCCAGATATGAGATTAAAACCAAACGAGATTAAATGTCGATGCCAAAAAATTGATGTATTTTATTTGACAGTAAAAGTAGGGCCCAGTTTGGGGCCAATCACCCTTGCAGTGCCTAAAGGGGCTCCAGCAGAGCTGGAGGGGGGCTGGGAGCAGCCGGAAGCGGGAGCAGCCAGAGCTGGGAGCACCTGCATCTTGGCCAAGGCAGCTGCCGCCAGGTTTGGTGGTGCCTGAGCAGGGCGGGGACGATGCCAGGGACATCCCGCAGTGACGTCTTCTCTTTTCCGCTGGGCGTGCGCTCGGTCCCAAAGCGCACGCCCATTCTGATCTCAGTCTCACTCCATGTTTAGACACGCTCACAGTCCTGGATTTCATCCCATGCCAGTGGCAGACCCGTGCAGCCCCAGAGCCAATACCAAGGCCAGGCTGAAGGCAAACGCCACATTTAGCCTTCACGCCAATGGTAGCTGTAATGTAAAACCCAGCCCTAACGCCGAGGCCTCTCCTAATTCCAGCCCCTTGCTAAATGCTCAGCCCTAAACCAAATGCAACGGTGTAATAAATGAATTGGTTTCAGGGTGTTGATTTTTACTGTTTGGAGGAGATAGAAAAGAGGGGAGTTGATAGTTGGATACATGGGCATGTTAACGGAGGATATTGCGAGACTGTCTGGGTGTAATATCGGAGTGTGAGCACTAGGTGGAGACGCAATTGGGGATGTGATGACGTGATGGACTAGAAAATGACCTCATGCAGGTGATGTCAACATCTTGGACCGCTTAGCCAATCATTCGACACCCTCGGGAAATGATTGGACAAAAATGCATCTTGATAAAGACCAATAGAACCCCTGGAAGCGAGCCAATCAGAAGAAGAATCCAAAATCCACCAATTGTGAACGGACAGAGGGCATAAGAACGGACCTGGGACTTTATCCGGGGAGCTCCTGCGGAACTTGGGGTCCAAGGTTGCACCCAGTGGGTCACACTGTCCTTTTTGTGTGCTGCTTTACTCTGGCTTGTCGTGCGGAGCCTGGGCTTATCCTGGGTTCTCGCTCTCAGTTGTTAATGAATAAACAAACGAGTTGGCTTTTCTTTTTTAAAAAAAGTCTCAGCCTCGTTTATAACAACGGTGAGCTCGAAGGCCAAAGCCAGCCCCAACTGCAACTCTTAAGATCAAGCCCAACACCAATCCCAGCTGAAGCCCTAAGTCCAGCTTCGAGCCCAGCCCCAGCCCACACTCCAATGCCGCCTTTAGCTCTAACTCCCAAACTCAGCCCCAACTGCTGCCCTAAGGCCAACCATTCATGGAGTTAAGGCCAGTGCCCCAGGTGCACTCCCTAGCCCAAGGCAGGCTCCAAGCTCAAGGCCACCGTTAGCCCTAAGGCCGGCCTGAGCCGCAATGGCAGCCAAAGGCAGCCCAAGTGGGGCTTCAACGCCGACCCCTCCCCCAGCCCGCCCTGATGCCGGCCCTGCCTCCCTGCGCTGCGAGCCAGGCGCTGTCCCCGCGTGTCACAGAGGCCGCGGCCTGTGGAGCAATCAGCGGGCTCGGTGCGGTGCTGGCACTGGCCGTCCCCGAGCCCCCTGCCTCTGGGGCAGTGTCGCCGCCCGGAGACGTCGTGGCCCCGCCGCCTGCGCCGCAGAGTTGTCACAAAGGGCAGCGGCGACATTAGGACTTCCTGGCCAGCCGCTATTTCCAGGCATGATGCTTAAGCATGGATCGGCCGCTTCTGATAGCGTGTCTGTCTTGGGCGAGCGTTTTTGTGATGGCTGTGCAGGCGCGTTGGATACAGCTGCAGGACGCTCTGTTTCCACAGAAAATTTGCGGCCAGCACTGCCAGGCATGGTCACAGGATGCCTGCTAGTAGTGGCTCAGCAGCTCTGAGACCGCTCTTTGCAGCGTCCAGCGGGGAGTTAAGGGCAGCGTTGAATCGAATGATAGCAATGCAAAAGGATGCAAAGCACAGCGTGTGAACAGGAGCTTTGGAGCGCTCGGCACACAGGATATTTCAGAGGAGAAATCCCCTGGTGCAGCTGGCCCCAATAAAGAGCGGCCGCTGCTGAATGCCACACTCCAGTGGCGTTTTAAATGTAATTTTTCTATTTTATAGGGTTTCATTTTTGCTAAGCTTTGGTAATGCCCGGGGTGTGATGTCATTGACCCGCTGCCTCTCGACCAATCAGATCGCTCCGCTACGTTCTGGCCCCGCCCCTCATTGTTTCCTCACAATGAGGAACCTTGGCGCTCGATTCCCATTGGCTGCCGCCCGGGGGGGCGGGGCTTAGGCTGCCTATATAAGGCGGCGGCGGTGGCGGGGCTTCACTTGCAGTCCCGGCGTGGAGGCGGCAGCAGCGGAGCGGAGCGGGCGGAGAGGAGCGGAAGCCCCGAGGCCGGAGCTCTGGGAGCGGCCCGGCCCTCAGCGCCGCGGCCCTGGAGCCCCAGGCCGGGGCGGGTGGGAGGGGGTGGCTGGGAGGGAGATGGGATGGTTCGCTGCGCCGCTTCTCGCCGCCAATGCGCCTTTTCTCTCTGCCACTTTTCTCAGGTACCTGCGCCGGCCCCTCCAGATGGCAGTGGGAGCGCCAGCAACCCCGGCTCGGCAAAGGCAGGGACGGGCAACTACCGCGGCAACGAGGGACCGCACCCCAGCTCGGCAAAGGCAGGGACGGGCAACTACCGGGGCAACGAGGGACAGCAACCCCGGCTCGGCAAAGGCAGGGCCCCAGCAGCGCCGGGGCAACGAGGGACAAAATCGGAAGAGTTCGGACACCACCCGAAGCCCACCAAAGGTAAAATCAGGTAATACCAGGTAATACCAGGTAAAACACGGTAATACCAGGTAAAACACGGTAATACCAGCTAATACCATCTAATATTATCTAATACAGGTAAAACACGGTAAAATCAGGTAATACCAGGTAAAATCAGCTAATGCCAGGTAAAACACGGTAAAACAAAATAAAATTGGCAAAAATCACATCAAATGCCTTGAGTGATCTTTGCTCTCCCAGCGAGTGGCTTGCGATGCAAACAAATCCCAAAGCCCCCGCCTTCCCCGTGGGAGAGGAGGCCGGAGCCCCCCCGGCCTCAGCTGGGGTGAGGAGCACGCATGGCCCGGGGCTGTCTCCGTCCCTCTGCATCCTGGGGGGTCCTGTGGTGTCTTCAGGCCTCTCCTGTCGGGGAACGATCGGGACTGGGGGGATCTCTGTCCAAGTCATGGCGGGAGATACTCGGGGCAGTCACCCCAGGGCTGAGAGGGACGGAGCCCCCCTGGCCCCAGCCCCCACACGCATTTCCCAGGGCGAGAGGGACCAGGATGTGCAGTTGGCGGAAAGGCTGCTCGGCCGCGGTGCTCTCTTGCGCGCCCGGTGCTGCGGCCACGCCTCCCGCTGCCTCTCCCGGCGCCCTCTCCTCGCTGCCGGCCTCAGTAGGCGGCGCCCGCCGTGTTCCCACCGTCATCCTTGCATTATTCTCCTTTTTAAAGGAGCCTCCAAGGCTTTAGCACATTAATAGCTGTCTCATCTCCTGTGGGAGCCACTTCGATTCTAATTTTACCAGCCTGCTTCAACCTTTCCAAGCCCAGGGCAGTCCCCTCGGAGCTGTCTAGTCTGTGGCTCTTACACCATGTGCTTAAGGGTGTTAAAGCCTGTTGGTCGTATTTTATGCCTTTTTTTGTTAAAAAGCAAGTCCATACCTGTAGTACGGGGTCTTTTGGTGCTGAAACTCTGCGCCCATGCTGGCAATGTCTCCCAATTACAAAAAAGGAAAAAGAAAAAAAAAAAAAAAGAGAAGGGAAGGTCCGTCTGAGCAGCAGCTCACTGTGCTACCTTTAGTGCCGCCGAGATGGGGTGGGGGGAGCGAAGCAGTTGGAAGCGTCTTATCTGCCTCCTCTGATCTTGGGAGCAGTTTGGCTGCAAGGCGGCCGCCCGTCCTCCGAGTTGCAGGCGCGGTGCCCGGTCGCTGCAGCCGAGCCTTGGCCCACTCCCGGTGCTCTCAGCACGGCACGCAGCAGCAGGGGAGGGGTTCCACAACTCACTCGTGGTTCCGCTCCAGGGCTGCAGGTTCGGGGGGTTCTCCTCAGGCGGGCGGCGTCGGCTCCAGGAGGCCTCAGAGTGTCTCGCAGCAGGCAGTGGTGGTGGTGGTGGTGGGGGGGGGGGGGGAGAGGCAAGGGTCAGCCTTCTTCGGTGGTGGTGATTTGAATACAGCGTACAGAGGGGGAGAAGGAAAGGAGTAAGTGTTGTATCATGCATTTAACCCGGCCAATACCAACGATTAGCAATGCAATTCCAGTAGCAATTGTTATTGCAAGTTGTGCTAACCATTTTCCCCACCCTGTGAGCCCAAAATACTTTAGGATGGTAGTGACCCATGAACTATCAAATACTTCTCGCAGTTGCATTGCATGAAACAAATTTCTAGTATGATTACTTATTTCTCTCATCTTAGCTCATGCCTCCTCAGCGGAGCTAGAGGCATTATGAATTGTAATACAACCCTCAGTTTCTGTTCTATTGAACATCCCACAAACTCCTTGTTCTTTTAAGAATACCATATCTAAAGCTAATCTATTTTGCAGGGTCATTTTAGTATTTTGCTGGACTTGGGTGTATAATTCTCCAAATGCATCTTGTGTCCAATTGCTTCATATACTTAATTGCCAGGTAATATCTTCTAATACGAACTGGTGTCTTTTAAAGGTAACATAGGGAGTAAAGAAATTTTCCAGAAATAGAGATACTTTTTCTCCAGTGGTATAGTAATCTGGAATGTCAACTCCTTGAATTGCCCATTCTGCTCTTTGTGTTGCCTTTGAAGAGGGAACACTACGACAGTGACGTTCTTTAGACACTTTGGTGAAAGTAAAAATACGTCTGGGGCAAAGGGAGGGAATTCCAATTCCACACCTAAGTCCAGCATGTTGTTCTAATGACAAATGTGAATAAAATATCTCATCAGAGCATCCCCAAGCCATTCCAAGAGAGGCTATATATTTTGCAGTTTTCCACTTAGTTGCATCTGCAAAATCAAGGATGGTGATTTCTGGCTTAGTATTGATTGGAGTCCCACGGACTGGGTAGTGGGTAAAAGGAACTCCACATGGGTTGAGAAGGTATTTGTAGGAGGAGTTACAGGACTCATCTTGATTTCTCCAGCCTCTTGAGAGGTATCCCCAACAAGTACACACATCAGTTCCTAATGTTCGAATTCTAAGTGAAAACCATGTTTCTGGAGGATCTCCTGGTCCTTCTTTGCATGTTATCACCTTTGAGCAATTGACTAGAGGACTATCTTCTTTTGTAGTCTTTTTTAGTCTCTAAATTTACCTTTAAGAACTGTTTGTACAGACCATGCCCACATTAAATGTTGTCAGTCGATTGGGGTTCTATTCGTTATGTTCGGAAGTTGACCACAGCAGGAAGGGTTAAAAACTGTGCTATATTTGCCTTCATCTACATCTGGTGTGTAGAGTGGGTCAAACCGTGGATCCCATGGGTAAACAAGGCAGGGCTGTTTAGCATTATATTCCTCAAAGGTTATTGTCTCAGGGCTGAATTTACTTTTATCTAATTTGATGGCTGGGTGAGGGGATTCAATTTGAGATAAGATGGTTCTATTTACCTTTGGACGCCTAGTTCTACAATATTTCTGGTGCAACTGTCCTTCATGAGGTGCATCAGAAGGTGGGTCATATGTTTGGTAAAGGTTATGTACTATAGGGGTACCTCTGCACTCAACTTGGGCTCCATTTTTCTTACTTGTCCACTGTTCAGGTAGAGGCAATGGAGCTGCCACACTAGTCATATTGAGGACAAAAGATAAATTCAAGGGTACTATGTAAGATGGCAATCCCGGTTCAGCAGAATCAGGTAATGTTACACATACACCTTGATCAGTAGGATTCCATATTTTTGCAAACCCTTTTCCTAATTTCCAGGCAAGCTTCCTTTGATCTAGCTCTGCTAGCTAGCTCTGCTGAGCACATGCACAAGGTAAATAAGCATAAAAATAGAGCTAACATGTTACAATCAGAATTACCAGTAAACCGAAGCATAGTTCGTATCTGAGGTTTTTCATGCACAGTCCTGAATATTTTTTTCTCCTGTTGTTCAGTTACCTGTGAAAGACAAGAAAAAGTCTGTCCAGCCCCTTTCAGGGCTAATATTAAAATGTAGGAATAAGCCAGCAAGAGCTTATTTTGTGTTCTTTGCCATAAGCATCGTTTGCTTTCCAGGTATGCATGTTCAAAGGAGTAGTGAGTACCATGGGTACAGCTCCTGCGGTAGGCAGTTCCACCCATACAGGCTGTCCTGGGAAGCGTGCGGGTTTTTGATTACCTGTAGGTTTAGATGTTGCTGGTATCAAGGAGGGAGGCTGCAGATAAAAAGCTGTGAGTCTGGGACATCCATTTACTCCCCATTGCTCATGTACTGTTTTCACAGCATCCCATAGTCGTTCAGTCCAATTAGAATGTTGAGGTTTCAGAAATCGCTTAAGCAGGCCATTTGTTCTCTCGACGATGCCATTTGCTTGTGGATAATGGGGTGTGTGAAATATCCACTGGATCCCTTCTTCTTTGGCCCATTTTTGGACGATGGTCGCTGTGAAATGTGCCCCGTTGTCGGATTGGATAGGTACAGGTTTTGGAAAGAAACTGAACCACATTTTAAGGGCTTCTAATGTGTTTGCACTAGTTGCCCGAGAGAAGGCTCCTGCTTGGACTAGTCCTGACCTGACTTCTACCAACACGTGTTGTTTGCCCTCAGACTTTCCAAAAGGTCCAATATCATCTACTTGCCATGTGTCCCACAGTCCCTTTCCTGTCTCTGATATGTGAGGGGGGTTGTTCTAAAGGGTGACGCTCTGATCGGGTCCGGCACTGCTCGCATGAAGATCTGCAGGTACGGCACATTTCCCGAGTCCCCGGCCATCCTCTGCTTGCTGCTTCCTTGTATAGGTCTTGTGCCCCGGTGTGCTGTCGCTTTAAGTGCAACCATTCTAATAATGGATCCCAGTTTTCTCTTGGAGGTTTTCTACTTAGTGGGGCTAATCTGGCCCTCTCATCTACTTTGTGATTCCAGTGGCTAGTTGGGGTTTCCTTTTCTTGATGAGAGGCTACCCAGCCAACTAAAAAATTCCCCTTTTTTGCTACAGCAAGAATTTCTTGCCATTTTTCCTTTTGCCAAGCAGGGACCCTGTTTACTTCCCAGTCCTTTTTGTCCCAGAAGGGGAGCCATTCAGTACACCCTTTGAACACAGCAAAAGAATCAGTGTAAACATATACAGAGTCTGAGGTTTCAGATGCATGGTTAAATACACTCCAGACTGCTGCCAGTTCTCCCACTTGTGCACTACCTTCCCCTTCTGTTACAATTTGCTTGCCTGTATTTATTTGTAAGGCTACAGCACCACATTTCCAAACCTTACCTTCTCGCTTTGCTGATGCATCCGTAAACCACACATTCTGCAATCGTTCTGAGTACGGGGGAGCAACTTGGATCATAGAAGGTGAAAAGTCAGTGGTGCTATTTAGGGTTACCTCATCTTGTAGAGGAAGATTTTTGCGAGCTCCTTCTGTTACTTGAAAAATGGTGCAATAATGTTCCATTTGAGCATACCGTTTGCAAACAGAGGCACGTTGGGCCACCCCGTCAGGGGGTGGGATTCCTGCCAAAACTGACTTGATGACTTGAAAAGGTTCCCTTAAAATCAGGGGTTGTTTGTGGGTAGTTTTCTCTGCTTCCTGAAAAGCAGTGCTGACCACGAATAAACTTTTTTCCCAGGTAGAATATCGTTTTTCTGCATCTTTAAAACTGCGTGAGTAAAAGCCTATGGGTCTGGTAGGACCATCGGGTCCTTTCTGCCATAAATGTATAGACAGTCCAGAGCTTGCAAATCGCCATTCCATGTGTACTGGATCAGTGGGATGTATAGGACCTAGGGATTGGTATGTGTTAGCTTCAAAAATTAGGAGTTGTAGGGCCTCATCGTGCAAGGGAGTCCAATCCCACTTTGCTTTTTTTCCTAGCAAATCATACAGGGGCCTTGCAATTATTGAAAAGTCAGGAATGTGTTTCCTCCAAAAAATTAGCAGGCCTAAAGCATGCTGCAGGTCTTTTTTAGTCTCTGGGGTTTCAATTTGGTCTAGGTGGCTGAGGGTGTCTGGGGCAATACACACCATTCCTCCTTTCCACCAGATTCCCAAGAATTTTACTTCTAGGGAAGGGAGTTGTACTTTTTCAGGAGGAATACGTAAGCCCGGGGATTCTAGATGTTTAATGATGTTTGTTTGTGTTGTTTGTACAGGTGTAATCTCATCTCCTGCCACCAAAATGCCATCAATGTATTGGTATACTCTTACTCCTGGTGCAGGAGGAATGAGTGACAATTCTTGTGCTAGTGCATGATGTGCTAGAGTGGGTGAGTGTTTGAATCCTTGTGGGAGGCGAGTGAAAGTATATTGCTGGCCCTCCCCCGTGAAAGCAAAACGCTCCTGATCTTGTTCCTGCGAGGGGACCATAAAAAACATGTCCTTGACATCAATAGTGGCCATAATTTGATGAGCTTGTTCTTGTCTAGTAGCTCTCAGCTCAGCAATGTTTGGGACTGCAGCAGTGAGAGGCCCTGTATTTGAGTTAAGCCGCCGATAGTCTCCTGTCAGTCTCCAGTTGCCATTAGGCTTGCGGACTGGCCACACAGGAGCATTGTAAGGGGAATGTGTTGCAATCACTATTCCTTTTTCTTTCAAATGTGCAATAATTGGTGTGATTCCTTCTCTGGCTCCTAAAGGCAAGGGGTAAGGTTTGACATTGGTTACTAGGGAGGGGGGAAGAGCAGGAGCAGAACTTAACAAACACAAATGGGAGGTTTCCTGCCCCAAAGTCCCTATTTTTCCTTCTTCATTGGTCCAAGGCCTTCCCTTTAGGAGGTCCAGACCCAGTGAATTTGTAGGAAATTCACCTGTAATCATTAGGGTGTCAACTGCTTTCTCTTCTGCCGGTAACCAGCGTCTTACCTTTGCTGTCATCTGGGCTTGGCTATTCTCAAAAACATCTGTGACACGTATACTCTTACGTGAGGGAGTGATTCCACGTGAGGAGGCATCTTCAATTTTAAGGGCAGACACCTGAGCACCAGTATCTACTAAAAAAGTTACCGGGGCTTTGTGGGGACCAGTAGGACAGGTTATTAACGGGTCTCCTCTGGAATTGTTAGAAAGGCGCCTGATGTGAATCCACCCTTCGCCCCCTGGCTTACCTTCTGCAAAGATAAGGGTTTTCTGTCACCTTCCCTTTCTTGTGGTTCCTCCAGGGGAGGGGCTGTAGCAGGGACAGCTTTTAATGGTTCCTCTTTTGCTGGCCACTCTTGGATGAATAGTTCTAATTTATTAGTGGGCTGGCCATCCATTAGGGTCCTTGGGACTCCCTTTTGTAAGCCCGCAATCCACAGGGCATTTCTTTTCTCCTTGCGTTCTTCCCCTGTATTTGTTTGTCTACCCAGCCCAGGGGAGAACCTTACCTTTTGGAGTTTTGCTGGGGACAGGGTTTTGCACTCTGTGCGCCGAATTGATCTAGAATCAGTTGTATTTGAAGGAATTGGGCCATATTTTCTCCCGTAATTAATTAATTCTTGTGCCACCTTCCCCCCCAGGTCCAAACCTTCCCTTTTGCCCGCTTAAGACTGAGGGAAATAGCTGCTGCCTCCAAGGTGGCTACAGCTCTTTCTGCAATTGGGAGACTTTCTATTTGTCCTTTTAGCTGCATGCCTATGGGTTTCACAGCTTCAGGGAGGCCTCTGATAAGAGGTATCATTCTCTCAGGATCCACAGGCACCATCACTGGAGATTCACCTCGTGGTGTTAATTTCCTATCATGCATCATTTGTAAACGAGCCACTTTCTGTACACTTTCTACAGTCTGATTGACATTCCTTACTATAGCCAGGGGATCTCCTCTTTCTGAAGGACTGAGTCTGCCAGCCCAATCAGCAGCTCTCTGGGGAGGGACCAAGGAGCACGGTTATCTCCTGTGGTAAGGAAGACTCCTGCCCCTCCAGTACCCTTCTGCCTCTTTTTCTGAGAACAGAATTTGGTCAGCCCGTGTGAGAGAGAGTCTCCAAACACATTCAGTTTCAGATTCTTTGGGACTTTGGCTATACCCTTCCTTTAGTTTGGCCAATTCAGTAGCTGTAGATGGGATTTCTTTTGTGGTTATGTCAGGTGTGTCGTCGTCTGAAGCCTCATGGGTGTATTCTGTTTTAATGAAGGGACGGAGCGAGGCTGAGGGCTTTTCTGAGTGATTACGCAAGGATTCTAAGTCCGAGAGGGGGTACGCTTCTTTAGATAGTTCCAGCTCTGACTCCTTTTTTCCCTCATTTGCTGATCTTGCAAACAGCTCCTCTCGGAGCACACAGACAGTAGCCTTTTCATTCCTTATCTCTTCCTGGAGGAGGTGGGTGTTAGCTCCAGCTGAAATTGCAATGCTTTAACCAAATGCTGTAATGAAGCAGTAACTTCCGTATCAGCTTTCTGCTGGTGCTCTCTGTGTCCTACTGCAGCTAGCACAGCAGCAGCTAAGACAGAACATACCACTGGTTGCGCTTTACCTTTTTTGAGTCTCGCTCCTGTGCGCAGGACAGAGACTCGATCAACGAGTGCTTGGATATTATACCAATAGTTTTGTGCCCAGTCCGTCCCTGGAGGAGATGGCCTGGCACCAAATTCATCCAACAAAGTAAACAAAGCTTGTGTATGATGTCCCATGTTACTTACAAATGTCGGAGTGATCATTCCTAGAGGATGCCCAGCGTAAAGTAAATTTACAAAAGTCTCACCCCTGCACTCTGGGAAGGTTCCTCTTCTGCCAAACCAAAGAAAGTTACAAACACTGGAGTAGTCTCTCTTGAGGGACACCCCTTACAAAATGGTTTCTGAGGTCCTACTCCTTACACCTCGAGAGCACCTAGTGTTTACCAAAGTTACAAGTCTCAAAATTACTTTCCAAACTCCCAGGTCTTTTACCTACAGGAGTGCCAATTTCCCAGACCCTGGGCCTCGGGAGCACCGTTTTAGCTCAGGTGCATGTGCAAACACACAAGCAAACAAACAAACAAACAAAAGAGTAAGACAGAGTAAGAAAGGTAGAGAGGTGTTAGGAAATGTAGAAAGGTACGCTGTTTTATTTTCCTAAAATGATCCAATCATAAGAATTAGCAATTCATGCATTTTTTGGAAACAACACTCTCATTTTACGGGGATCCTGCCGACTATGCCAATAAAGTGTTACGATCCGGTTCAGACCCAGAAAGGCAAAGCAGGCGAAGTCTCTGAGCATAAACCAGAAAGAACTTCGAAGGTTCAAAATATTGCCAGATATGAGATTAAAACCAAACGAGATTAAATGTCGATGCCAAAAAATTGATGTATTTTATTTGACAGTAAAAGTAGGGCCCAGTTTGGGGCCAATCACCCTTGCAGTGCCTAAAGGGGCTCCAGCAGAGCTGGAGGGGGGCTGGGAGCAGCCGGAAGCGGGAGCAGCCAGAGCTGGGAGCACCTGCATCTTGGCCAAGGCAGCTGCCGCCAGGTTTGGTGGTGCCTGAGCAGGGCGGGGACGATGCCAGGGACATCCCGCAGTGACGTCTTCTCTTTTCCGCTGGGCGTGCGCTCGGTCCCAAAGCGCACGCCCATTCTGATCTCAGTCTCACTCCATGTTTAGACACGCTCACAGTCCTGGATTTCATCCCATGCCAGTGGCAGACCCGTGCAGCCCCAGAGCCAATACCAAGGCCAGGCTGAAGGCAAACGCCACATTTAGCCTTCACGCCAATGGTAGCTGTAATGTAAAACCCAGCCCTAACGCCGAGGCCTCTCCTAATTCCAGCCCCTTGCTAAATGCTCAGCCCTAAACCAAATGCAACGGTGTAATAAATGAATTGGTTTCAGGGTGTTGATTTTTACTGTTTGGATGAGATAGAAAAGAGGGGAGTTGATAGTTGGATAAATGGGCATGTTAACGGAGGATATTGCGAGACTGTCTGGGTGTAATATCGGAGTGTGAGCACTAGGTGGAGACGCAATTGGGGATGTGATGACGTGATGGACTAGAAAATGACCTCATGCAGGTGATGTCAACATCTTGGACCACTTAGCCAATCATTCGACACCCTCGGGAAATGATTGGACAAAAATGCATCTTGATAAAGACCAATAGAACCCCTGGAAGCGAGCCAATCAGAAGAAGAATCCAAAATCCACCAATTGTGAACAGACAGAGGGCATAAGAACGGACCTGGGACTTTATCCGGGGAGCTCCTGCGGAACTTGGGGTCCAAGGTTGCACCCAGTGGGTCACACTGTCCTTTTTGTGTGCTGCTTTACTCTGGCTTGTCGTGCGGAGCCTGGGCTTATCCTGGGTTCTCGCTCTCAGTTGTTAATGAATAAACAAACGAGTTGGCTTTTCTTTTTTAAAAAAAGTCTCAGCCTCGTTTATAACAACGGTGAGCTCGAAGGCCAAAGCCAGCCCCAACTGCAACTCTTAAGATCAAGCCCAACACCAATCCCAGCTGAAGCCCTAAGTCCAGCTTCGAGCCCAGCCCCAGCCCACACTCCAATGCCGCCTTTAGCTCTAACTCCCAAACTCAGCCCCAACTGCTGCCCTAAGGCCAACCATTCATGGAGTTAAGGCCAGTGCCCCAGGTGCACTCCCTAGCCCAAGGCAGGCTCCAAGCTCAAGGCCACCGTTAGCCCTAAGGCCGGCCTGAGCCGCAATGGCAGCCAAAGGCAGCCCAAGTGGGGCTTCAACGCCGACCCCTCCCCCAGCCCGCCCTGATGCCGGCCCTGCCTCCCTGCGCTGCGAGCCAGGCGCTGTCCCCGCGTGTCACAGAGGCCGCGGCCTGTGGAGCAATCAGCGGGCTCGGTGCGGTGCTGGCACTGGCCGTCCCCGAGCCCCCTGCCTCTGGGGCAGTGTCGTCGCCCGGAGACGTCGTGGCCCCGCCGCCTGCGCCGCAGAGTTGTCACAAAGGGCAGCGGCGACATTAGGACTTCCTGGCCAGCCGCTATTTCCAGGCATGATGCTTAAGCATGGATCGGCCGCTTCTGATAGCGTGTCTGTCTTGGGCGAGCGTTTTTGTGATGGCTGTGCAGGCGCGTTGGATACAGCTGCAGGACGCTCTGTTTCCACAGAAAATTTGCGGCCAGCACTGCCAGGCATGGTCACAGGATGCCTGCTAGTAGTAGCTCAGCAGCTCTGAGACCGCTCTTTGCAGCATCCAGCGGGGAGTTAAGGGCAGCGTTGAATCGAATGATAGCAATGCAAAAGGATGCAAAGCACAGCGTGTGAACAGGAGCTTTGGAGCGCTCGGCACACAGGATATTTCAGAGGAGAAATCCCCTGGTGCAGCTGGCCCCAATAAAGAGCGGCCGCTGCTGAATGCCACACTCCAGTGGCGTTTTAAATGTAATTTTTCTATTTTATAGGGTTTCATTTTTGCTAAGCTTTGGTAATGCCCGGGGTGTGATGTCATTGACCCGCTGCCTCTCGACCAATCAGATCGCTCCGCTACGTTCTGGCCCCGCCCCTCATTGTTTCCTCACAATGAGGAACCTTGGCACTCGATTCCCATTGGCTGCCGCCCGGGGGGGCGGGGCTTAGGCTGCCTATATAAGGCGGCGGCGGTGGCGGGGCTTCACTTGCAGTCCCGGCGTGGAGGCGGCAGCAGCGGAGCGGAGCGGGCGGAGAGGAGCGGAAGCCCCGAGGCCGGAGCTCTGGGAGCGGCCCGGCCCTCAGCACCGCGGCCCTGGAGCCCCAGGCCGGGGCGGGTGGGAGGGGGTGGCTGGGAGGGAGATGGGATGGTTCGCTGCGCCGCTTCTCGCCGCCAATGCGCCTTTTCTCTCTGCCACTTTTCTCAGGTACCTGCGCCGGCCCCTCCAGATGGCAGTGGGAGCGCCAGCAACCCCGGCTCGGCAAAGGCAGGGACGGGCAACTACCGCGGCAACGAGGGACCGCACCCCAGCTCGGCAAAGGCAGGGACGGGCAACTACCGGGGCAACGAGGGACAGCAACCCCGGCTCGGCAAAGGCAGGGCCCCAGCAGCGCCGGGGCAACGAGGGACAAAATCGGAAGAGTTCGGACACCACCCGAAGCCCACCAAAGGTAAAATCAGGTAATACCAGGTAATACCAGGTAAAACACGGTAATACCAGGTAAAACACGGTAATACCAGCTAATACCATCTAATATTATCTAATACAGGTAAAACACGGTAAAATCAGGTAATACCAGGTAAAATCAGCTAATGCCAGGTAAAACACGGTAAAACAAAATAAAATTGGCAAAAATCACATCAAATGCCTTGAGTGATCTTTGCTCTCCCAGCGAGTGGCTTGCGATGCAAACAAATCCCAAAGCCCCCGCCTTCCCCGTGGGAGAGGAGGCCGGAGCCCCCCCGGCCTCAGCTGGGGTGAGGAGCACGCATGGCCCGGGGCTGTCTCCGTCCCTCTGCATCCTGGGGGGTCCTGTGGTGTCTTCAGGCCTCTCCTGTCGGGGAACGATCGGGACTGGGGGGATCTCTGTCCAAGTCATGGCGGGAGATACTCGGGGCAGTCACCCCAGGGCTGAGAGGGACGGAGCCCCCCTGGCCCCAGCCCCCACACGCATTTCCCAGGGCGAGAGGGACCAGGATGTGCAGTTGGCGGAAAGGCTGCTCGGCCGCGGTGCTCTCTTGCGCGCCCGGTGCTGCGGCCACGCCTCCCGCTGCCTCTCCCGGCGCCCTCTCCTCGCTGCCGGCCTCAGTGGGCGGCGCCCGCCGTGTTCCCACCGTCATCCTTGCATTATTCTCCTTTTTAAAGGAGCCTCCAAGGCTTTAGCACATTAATAGCTGTCTCATCTCCTGTGGGAGCCACTTCGATTCTAATTTTACCAGCCTGCTTCAACCTTTCCAAGCCCAGGGCAGTCCCCTCGGAGCCGTCTAGTCTGTGGCTCTTACACCATGTGCTTAAGGGTGTTAAAGCCTGTTGGTCGTATTTTATGCCTTTTTTTGTTAAAAAGCAAGTCCATACCTGTAGTACGGGGTCTTTTGGTGCTGAAACTCTGCGCCCATGCTGGCAATGTCTCCCAATTACAAAAAAGGAAAAAGAAAAAAAAAAAAAAAGAGAAGGGAAGGTCCGTCTGAGCAGCAGCTCACTGTGCTACCTTTAGTGCCGCCGAGATGGGGTGGGGGGAGCGAAGCAGTTGGAAGCGTCTTATCTGCCTCCTCTGATCTTGGGAGCAGTTTGGCTGCAAGGCGGCCGCCCGTCCTCCGAGTTGCAGGCGCGGTGCCCGGTCGCTGCAGCCGAGCCTTGGCCCACTCCCGGTGCTCTCAGCACGGCACGCAGCAGCAGGGGAGGGGTTCCACAACTCACTCGTGGTTCCGCTCCAGAGGTGCAGGTTCGGGGGGTTCTCCTCAGGCGGGCGGCGTCGGCTCCAGGAGGCCTCAGAGTGTCTCGCAGCAGGCAGTGGTGGTGGTGGTGGTGGGGGGGGGGGGAGAGGCAAGGGTCAGCCTTCTTCGGTGGTGGTGATTTGAATACAGCGTACAGAGGGGGAGAAGGAAAGGAGTAAGTGTTGTATCATGCATTTAACCCGGCCAATACCAACGATTAGCAATGCAATTCCAGTAGCAATTGTTATTGCAAGTTGTGCTAACCATTTTCCCCACCCTGTGAGCCCAAAATACTTTAGGATGGTAGTGACCCATGAACTATCAAATACTTCTCGCAGTTGCATTGCATGAAACAAATTTCTAGTATGATTACTTATTTCTCTCATCTTAGCTCATGCCTCCTCAGCGGAGCTAGAGGCATTATGAATTGTAATACAACCCTCAGTTTCTGTTCTATTGAACATCCCACAAACTCCTTGTTCTTTTAAGAATACCATATCTAAAGCTAATCTATTTTGCAGGGTCATTTTAGTATTTTGCTGGACTTGGGTGTATAATTCTCCAAATGCATCTTGTGTCCAATTGCTTCATATACTTAATTGCCAGGTAATATCTTCTAATACGAACTGGTGTCTTTTAAAGGTAACATAGGGAGTAAAGAAATTTTCCAGAAATAGAGATACTTTTTCTCCAGTGGTATAGTAATCTGGAATGTCAACTCCTTGAATTGCCCATTCTGCTCTTTGTGTTGCCTTTGAAGAGGGAACACTACGACAGTGACGTTCTTTAGACACTTTGGTGAAAGTAAAAATACGTCTGGGGCAAAGGGAGGGAATTCCAATTCCACACCTAAGTCCAGCATGTTGTTCTAATGACAAATGTGAATAAAATATCTCATCAGAGCATCCCCAAGCCATTCCAAGAGAGGCTATATATTTTGCAGTTTTCCACTTAGTTGCATCTGCAAAATCAAGGATGGTGATTTCTGGCTTAGTATTGATTGGAGTCCCACGGACTGGGTAGTGGGTAAAAGGAACTCCACATGGGTTGAGAAGGTATTTGTAGGAGGAGTTACAGGACTCATCTTGATTTCTCCAGCCTCTTGAGAGGTATCCCCAACAAGTACACACATCAGTTCCTAATGTTCGAATTCTAAGTGAAAACCATGTTTCTGGAGGATCTCCTGGTCCTTCTTTGCATGTTATCACCTTTGAGCAATTGACTAGAGGACTATCTTCTTTTGTAGTCTTTTTTAGTCTCTAAATTTACCTTTAAGAACTGTTTGTACAGACCATGCCCACATTAAATGTTGTCAGTCGATTGGGGTTCTATTCGTTATGTTCGGAAGTTGACCACAGCAGGAAGGGTTAAAAACTGTGCTATATTTGCCTTCATCTACATCTGGTGTGTAGAGTGGGTCAAACCGTGGATCCCATGGGTAAACAAGGCAGGGCTGTTTAGCATTATATTCCTCAAAGGTTATTGTCTCAGGGCTGAATTTACTTTTATCTAATTTGATGGCTGGGTGAGGGGATTCAATTTGAGATAAGATGGTTCTATTTACCTTTGGACGCCTAGTTCTACAATATTTCTGGTGCAACTGTCCTTCATGAGGTGCATCAGAAGGTGGGTCATATGTTTGGTAAAGGTTATGTACTATAGGGGTACCTCTGCACTCAACTTGGGCTCCATTTTTCTTACTTGTCCACTGTTCAGGTAGAGGCAATGGAGCTGCCACACTAGTCATATTGAGGACAAAAGATAAATTCAAGGGTACTATGTAAGATGGCAATCCCGGTTCAGCAGAATCAGGTAATGTTACACATACACCTTGATCAGTAGGATTCCATATTTTTGCAAACCCTTTTCCTAATTTCCAGGCAAGCTTCCTTTGATCTAGCTCTGCTAGCTAGCTCTGCTGAGCACATGCACAAGGTAAATAAGCATAAAAATAGAGCTAACATGTTACAATCCCAATTACCAGTAAACCGAAGCATAGTTCGTATCTGAGGTTTTTCATGCACAGTCCTGAATATTTTTTTCTCCTGTTGTTCAGTTACCTGTGAAAGACAAGAAAAAGTCTGTCCAGCCCCTTTCAGGGCTAATATTAAAATGTAGGAATAAGCCAGCGAGAGCTTATTTTGTGTTCTTTGCCATAAGCATCGTTTGCTTTCCAGGTATGCATGTTCAAAGGAGTAGTGAGTACCATGGGTACAGCTCCTGCGGTAGGCAGTTCCACCCATACAGGCTGTCCTGGGAAGCATGCGGGTTTTTGATTACCTGTAGGTTTAGATGTTGCTGGTATCAAGGAGGGAGGCTGCAGATAAAAAGCTGTGAGTCTGGGACATCCATTTACTCCCCATTGCTCATGTACTGTTTTCACAGCATCCCATAGTCGTTCAGTCCAATTAGAATGTTGAGGTTTCAGAAATCGCTTAAGCAGGCCATTTGTTCTCTCGACGATGCCATTTGCTTGTGGATAATGGGGTGTGTGAAATATCCACTGGATCCCTTCTTCTTTGGCCCATTTTTGGACGATGGTCGCTGTGAAATGTGCCCCGTTGTCGGATTGGATAGGTACAGGTTTTGGAAAGAAACTGAACCACATTTTAAGGGCTTCTAATGTGTTTGCACTAGTTGCCCGAGAGAAGGCTCCTGCTTGGACTAGTCCTGACCTGACTTCTACCGACACGTGTTGTTTGCCCTCAGACTTTCCAAAAGGTCCAATATCATCTACTTGCCATGTGTCCCACAGTCCCTTTCCTGTCTCTGATATGTGAGGGGGGTTGTTCTAAAGGGTGACGCTCTGATCGGGTCCGGCACTGCTCGCATGAAGATCTGCAGGTACGGCACATTTCCCGAGTCCCCGGCCATCCTCTGCTTGCTGCTTCCTTGTATAGGTCTTGTGCCCCGGTGTGCTGTCGCTTTAAGTGCAACCATTCTAATAATGGATCCCAGTTTTCTCTTGGAGGTTTTCTACTTAGTGGGGCTAATCTGGCCCTCTCATCTACTTTGTGATTCCAGTGGCTAGTTGGGGTTTCCTTTTCTTGATGAGAGGCTACCCAGCCAACTAAAAAATTCCCCTTTTTTGCTACAGCAAGAATTTCTTGCCATTTTTCCTTTTGCCAAGCAGGGACCCTGTTTACTTCCCAGTCCTTTTTGTCTCAGAAGGGGAGCCATTCAGTACACCCTTTGAACACAGCAAAAGAATCAGTGTAAACATATACAGAGTCTGAGGTTTCAGATGCATGGTTAAATACACTCCAGACTGCTGCCAGTTCTCCCACTTGTGCACTACCTTCCCCTTCTGTTACAATTTGCTTGCCTGTATTTATTTGTAAGGCTACAGCACCACATTTCCAAACCTTACCTTCTCGCTTTGCTGATGCATCCGTAAACCACACATTCTGCAATCGTTCTGAGTACGGGGGAGCAACTTGGATCATAGAAGGTGAAAAGTCAGTGGTGCTATTTAGGGTTACCTCATCTTGTAGAGGAAGATTTTTGCGAGCTCCTTCTGTTACTTGAAAAATGGTGCAATAATGTTCCATTTGAGCATACCGTTTGCAAACAGAGGCACGTTGGGCCACCCCGTCAGGGGGTGGGATTCCTGCCAAAACTGACTTGATGACTTGAAAAGGTTCCCTTAAAATCAGGGGTTGTTTGTGGGTAGTTTTCTCTGCTTCCTGAAAAGCAGTGCTGACCACGAATAAACTTTTTTCCCAGGTAGAATATCGTTTTTCTGCATCTTTAAAACTGCGTGAGTAAAAGCCTATGGGTCTGGTAGGACCATCGGGTCCTTTCTGCCATAAATGTATAGACAGTCCAGAGCTTGCAAATCGCCATTCCATGTGTACTGGATCAGTGGGATGTATAGGACCTAGGGATTGGTATGTGTTAGCTTCAAAAATTAGGAGTTGTAGGGCCTCATCGTGCAAGGGAGTCCAATCCCACTTTGCTTTTTTTCCTAGCAAATCATACAGGGGCCTTGCAATTATTGAAAAGTCAGGAATGTGTTTCCTCCAAAAAATTAGCAGGCCTAAAGCATGCTGCAGGTCTTTTTTAGTCTCTGGGGTTTCAATTTGGTCTAGGTGGCTGAGGGTGTCTGGGGCAATACACACCATTCCTCCTTTCCACCAGATTCCCAAGAATTTTACTTCTAGGGAAGGGAGTTGTACTTTTTCAGGAGGAATACGTAAGCCCGGGGATTCTAGATGTTTAATGATGTTTGTTTGTGTTGTTTGTACAGGTGTAATCTCATCTCCTGCCACCAAAATGCCATCAATGTATTGGTATACTCTTACTCCTGGTGCAGGAGGAATGAGTGACAATTCTTGTGCTAGTGCATGATGTGCTAGAGTGGGTGAGTGTTTGAATCCTTGTGGGAGGCGAGTGAAAGTATATTGCTGGCCCTCCCCCGTGAAAGCAAAACGCTCCTGATCTTGTTCCTGCGAGGGGACCATAAAAAACATGTCCTTGACATCAATAGTGGCCATAATTTGATGAGCTTGTTCTTGTCTAGTAGCTCTCAGCTCAGCAATGTTTGGGACTGCAGCAGTGAGAGGCCCTGTATTTGAGTTAAGCCGCCGATAGTCTCCTGTCAGTCTCCAGTTGCCATTAGGCTTGCGGACTGGCCACACAGGAGCATTGTAAGGGGAATGTGTTGCAATCACTATTCCTTTTTCTTTCAAATGTGCAATAATTGGTGTGATTCCTTCTCTGGCTCCTAAAGGCAAGGGGTAAGGTTTGACATTGGTTACTAGGGAGGGGGGAAGAGCAGGAGCAGAACTTAACAAACACAAATGGGAGGTTTCCTGCCCCAAAGTCCCTATTTTTCCTTCTTCATTGGTCCAAGGCCTTCCCTTTAGGAGGTCCAGACCCAGTGAATTTGTAGGAAATTCACCTGTAATCATTAGGGTGTCAACTGCTTTCTCTTCTGCCGGTAACCAGCGTCTTACCTTTGCTGTCATCTGGGCTTGGCTATTCTCAAAAACATCTGTGACACGTATACTCTTATGTGAGGGAGTGATTCCACGTGAGGAGGCATCTTCAATTTTAAGGGCAGACACCTGAGCACCAGTATCTACTAAAAAAGTTACCGGGGCTTTGTGGGGACCAGTAGGACAGGTTATTAACGGGTCTCCTCTGGAATTGTTAGAAAGGCGCCTGATGTGAATCCACCCTTCGCCCCCTGGCTTACCTTCTGCAAAGATAAGGGTTTTCTGTCACCTTCCCTTTCTTGTGGTTCCTCCAGGGGAGGGGCTGTAGCAGGGACAGCTTTTAATGGTTCCTCTTTTGCTGGCCACTCTTGGATGAATAGTTCTAATTTATTAGTGGGCTGGCCATCCATTAGGGTCCTTGGGACTCCCTTTTGTAAGCCCGCAATCCACAGGGCATTTCTTTTCTCCTTGCGTTCTTCCCCTGTATTTGTTTGTCTACCCAGCCCAGGGGAGAACCTTACCTTTTGGAGTTTTGCTGGGGACAGGGTTTTGCACTCTGTGCGCCGAATTGATCTAGAATCAGTTGTATTTGAAGGAATTGGGCCATATTTTCTCCCGTAATTAATTAATTCTTGTGCCACCTTCCCCCCCAGGTCCAAACCTTCCCTTTTGCCCGCTTAAGACTGAGGGAAATAGCTGCTGCCTCCAAGGTGGCTACAGCTCTTTCTGCAATTGGGAGACTTTCTATTTGTCCTTTTAGCTGCATGCCTATGGGTTTCACAGCTTCAGGGAGGCCTCTGATAAGAGGTATCATTCTCTCAGGATCCACAGGCACCATCACTGGAGATTCACCTCGTGGTGTTAATTTCCTATCATGCATCATTTGTAAACGAGCCGCTTTCTGTACACTTTCTACAGTCTGATTGACATTCCTTACTATAGCCAGGGGATCTCCTCTTTCTGAAGGACTGAGTCTGCCAGCCCAATCAGCAGCTCTCTGGGGAGGGACCAAGGAGCACGGTTATCTCCTTGTGGTAAGGAAGACTCCTGCCCCTCCAGTACCCTTCTGCCTCTTTTTCTGAGAACAGAATTTGGTCAGCCCGTGTGAGAGAGAGTCTCCAAACACATTCAGTTTCAGATTCTTTGGGACTTTGGCTATACCCTTCCTTTAGTTTGGCCAATTCAGTAGCTGTAGATGGGATTTCTTTTGTGGTTATGTCAGGTGTGTCGTCGTCTGAAGCCTCATGGGTGTATTCTGTTTTAATGAAGGGACGGAGCGAGGCTGAGGGCTTTTCTGAGTGATTACGCAAGGATTCTAAGTCCGAGAGGGGGTACGCTTCTTTAGATAGTTCCAGCTCTGACTCCTTTTTTCCCTCATTTGCTGATCTTGCAAACAGCTCCTCTCGGAGCACACAGACAGTAGCCTTTTCATTCCTTATCTCTTCCTGGAGGAGGTGGGTGTTAGCTCCAGCTGAAATTGCAATGCTTTAACCAAATGCTGTAATGAAGCAGTAACTTCCGTATCAGCTTTCTGCTGGTGCTCTCTGTGTCCTACTGCAGCTAGCACAGCAGCAGCTAAGACAGAACATACCACTGGTTGCGCTTTACCTTTTTTGAGTCTCGCTCCTGTGCGCAGGACAGAGACTCGATCAACGAGTGCTTGGATATTATACCAATAGTTTTGTGCCCAGTCCGTCCCTGGAGGAGATGGCCTGGCACCAAATTCATCCAACAAAGTAAACAAAGCTTGTGTATGATGTCCCATGTTACTTACAAATGTCGGAGTGATCATTCCTAGAGGATGCCCAGCGTAAAGTAAATTTACAAAAGTCTCACCCCTGCACTCTGGGAAGGTTCCTCTTCTGCCAAACCAAAGAAAGTTACAAACACTGGAGTAGTCTCTCTTGAGGGACACCCCTTACAAAATGGTTTCTGAGGTCCTACTCCTTACACCTCGAGAGCACCTAGTGTTTACCAAAGTTACAAGTCTCAAAATTACTTTCCAAACTCCCAGGTCTTTTACCTACAGGAGTGCCAATTTCCCAGACCCTGGGCCTCGGGAGCACCGTTTTAGCTCAGGTGCATGTGCAAACACACAAGCAAACAAACAAACAAACAAAAGAGTAAGACAGAGTAAGAAAGGTAGAGAGGTGTTAGGAAATGTAGAAAGGTACGTTGTTTTATTTTCCTAAAATGATCCAATCATAAGAATTAGCAATTCATGCATTTTTTGGAAACAACACTCTCATTTTACGGGGATCCTGCCGACTATGCCAATAAAGTGTTACGATCCGGTTCAGACCCAGAAAGGCAAAGCAGGCGAAGTCTCTGAGCATAAACCAGAAAGAACTTCGAAGGTTCAAAATATTGCCAGATATGAGATTAAAACCAAACGAGATTAAATGTCGATGCCAAAAAATTGATGTATTTTATTTGACAGTAAAAGTAGGGCCCAGTTTGGGGCCAATCACCCTTGCAGTGCCTAAAGGGGCTCCAGCAGAGCTGGAGGGGGGCTGGGAGCAGCCGGAAGCGGGAGCAGCCAGAGCTGGGAGCACCTGCATCTTGGCCAAGGCAGCTGCCGCCAGGTTTGGTGGTGCCTGAGCAGGGCGGGGACGATGCCAGGGACATCCCGCAGTGACGTCTTCTCTTTTCCGCTGGGCGTGCGCTCGGTCCCAAAGCGCACGCCCATTCTGATCTCAGTCTCACTCCATGTTTAGACACGCTCACAGTCCTGGATTTCATCCCATGCCAGTGGCAGACCCGTGCAGCCCCAGAGCCAATACCAAGGCCAGGCTGAAGGCAAACGCCACATTTAGCCTTCACGCCAATGGTAGCTGTAATGTAAAACCCAGCCCTAACGCCGAGGCCTCTCCTAATTCCAGCCCCTTGCTAAATGCTCAGCCCTAAACCAAATGCAACGGTGTAATAAATGAATTGGTTTCAGGGTGTTGATTTTTACTGTTTGGATGAGATAGAAAAGAGGGGAGTTGATAGTTGGATAAATGGGCATGTTAACGGAGGATATTGCGAGACTGTCTGGGTGTAATATCGGAGTGTGAGCACTAGGTGGAGACGCAATTGGGGATGTGATGACGTGATGGACTAGAAAATGACCTCATGCAGGTGATGTCAACATCTTGGACCACTTAGCCAATCATTCGACACCCTCGGGAAATGATTGGACAAAAATGCATCTTGATAAAGACCAATAGAACCCCTGGAAGCGAGCCAATCAGAAGAAGAATCCAAAATCCACCAATTGTGAACAGACAGAGGGCATAAGAACGGACCTGGGACTTTATCCGGGGAGCTCCTGCGGAACTTGGGGTCCAAGGTTGCACCCAGTGGGTCACACTGTCCTTTTTGTGTGCTGCTTTACTCTGGCTTGTCGTGCGGAGCCTGGGCTTATCCTGGGTTCTCGCTCTCAGTTGTTAATGAATAAACAAACGAGTTGGCTTTTCTTTTTTAAAAAAAGTCTCAGCCTCGTTTATAACAACGGTGAGCTCGAAGGCCAAAGCCAGCCCCAACTGCAACTCTTAAGATCAAGCCCAACACCAATCCCAGCTGAAGCCCTAAGTCCAGCTTCGAGCCCAGCCCCAGCCCACACTCCAATGCCGCCTTTAGCTCTAACTCCCAAACTCAGCCCCAACTGCTGCCCTAAGGCCAACCATTCATGGAGTTAAGGCCAGTGCCCCAGGTGCACTCCCTAGCCCAAGGCAGGCTCCAAGCTCAAGGCCACCGTTAGCCCTAAGGCCGGCCTGAGCCGCAATGGCAGCCAAAGGCAGCCCAAGTGGGGCTTCAACGCCGACCCCTCCCCCAGCCCGCCCTGATGCCGGCCCTGCCTCCCTGCGCTGCGAGCCAGGCGCTGTCCCCGCGTGTCACAGAGGCCGCGGCCTGTGGAGCAATCAGCGGGCTCGGTGCGGTGCTGGCACTGGCCGTCCCCGAGCCCCCTGCCTCTGGGGCAGTGTCGCCGCCCGGAGACGTCGTGGCCCCGCCGCCTGCGCCGCAGAGTTGTCACAAAGGGCAGCGGCGACATTAGGACTTCCTGGCCAGCCGCTATTTCCAGGCATGATGCTTAAGCATGGATCGGCCGCTTCTGATAGCGTGTCTGTCTTGGGCGAGCGTTTTTGTGATGGCTGTGCAGGCGCGTTGGATACAGCTGCAGGACGCTCTGTTTCCACAGAAAATTTGCGGCCAGCACTGCCAGGCATGGTCACAGGATGCCTGCTAGTAGTGGCTCAGCAGCTCTGAGACCGCTCTTTGCAGCGTCCAGCGGGGAGTTAAGGGCAGCGTTGAATCGAATGATAGCAATGCAAAAGGATGCAAAGCACAGCGTGTGAACAGGAGCTTTGGAGCGCTCGGCACACAGGAAATTTCAGAGGAGAAATCCTCTGGTGCAGCTGGCCCCAATAAAGAGCGGCCGCTGCTGAATGCCACACTCCAGTGGCGTTTTAAATGTAATTTTTCTATTTTATAGGGTTTCATTTTTGCTAAGCTTTGGTAATGCCCGGGGTGTGATGTCATTGACCCGCTGCCTCTCGACCAATCAGATCGCTCCGCTACGTTCTGGCCCCGCCCCTCATTGTTTCCTCACAATGAGGAACCTTGGCGCTCGATTCCCATTGGCTGCCGCCCGGGGGGGCGGGGCTTAGGCTGCCTATATAAGGCGGCGGCGGTGGCGGGGCTTCACTTGCAGTCCCGGCGTGGAGGCGGCAGCAGCGGAGCGGAGCGGGCGGAGAGGAGCGGAAGCCCCGAGGCCGGAGCTCTGGGAGCGGCCCGGCCCTCAGCGCCGCGGCCCTGGAGCCCCAGGCCGGGGCGGGTGGGAGGGGATGGCTGGGAGGGAGATGGGATGGTTCGCTGCGCCGCTTCTCGCCGCCAATGCGCCTTTTCTCTCTGCCACTTTTCTCAGGTACCTGCGCCGGCCCCTCCAGATGGCAGTGGGAGCGCCAGCAACCCCGGCTCGGCAAAGGCAGGGACGGGCAACTACCGCGGCAACGAGGGACCGCACCCCAGCTCGGCAAAGGCAGGGACGGGCAACTACCGGGGCAACGAGGGACAGCAACCCCGGCTCGGCAAAGGCAGGGCCCCAGCAGCGCCGGGGCAACGAGGGACAAAATCGGAAGAGTTCGGACACCACCCGAAGCCCACCAAAGGTAAAATCAGGTAATACCAGGTAATACCAGGTAAAACACGGTAATACCAGGTAAAACACGGTAATACCAGCTAATACCATCTAATATTATCTAATACAGGTAAAACACGGTAAAATCAGGTAATACCAGGTAAAATCAGCTAATGCCAGGTAAAACACGGTAAAACAAAATAAAATTGGCAAAAATCACATCAAATGCCTTGAGTGATCTTTGCTCTCCCAGCGAGTGGCTTGCGATGCAAACAAATCCCAAAGCCCCCGCCTTCCCCGTGGGAGAGGAGGCCGGAGCCCCCCCGGCCTCAGCTGGGGTGAGGAGCACGCATGGCCCGGGGCTGTCTCCGTCCCTCTGCATCCTGGGGGGTCCTGTGGTGTCTTCAGGCCTCTCCTGTCGGGGAACGATCGGGACTGGGGGGATCTCTGTCCAAGTCATGGCGGGAGATACTCGGGGCAGTCACCCCAGGGCTGAGAGGGACGGAGCCCCCCTGGCCCCAGCCCCCACACGCATTTCCCAGGGCGAGAGGGACCAGGATGTGCAGTTGGCGGAAAGGCTGCTCGGCCGCGGTGCTCTCTTGCGCGCCCGGTGCTGCGGCCACGCCTCCCGCTGCCTCTCCCGGCGCCCTCTCCTCGCTGCCGGCCTCAGTGGGCGGCGCCCGCCGTGTTCCCACCGTCATCCTTGCATTATTCTCCTTTTTAAAGGAGCCTCCAAGGCTTTAGCACATTAATAGCTGTCTCATCTCCTGTGGGAGCCACTTCGATTCTAATTTTACCAGCCTGCTTCAACCTTTCCAAGCCCAGGGCAGTCCCCTCGGAGCCGTCTAGTCTGTGGCTCTTACACCATGTGCTTAAGGGTGTTAAAGCCTGTTGGTCGTATTTTATGCCTTTTTTTGTTAAAAAGCAAGTCCATACCTGTAGTACGGGGTCTTTTGGTGCTGAAACTCTGCGCCCATGCTGGCAATGTCTCCCAATTACAAAAAAGGAAAAAGAAAAAAAAAAAAAAAGAGAAGGGAAGGTCCGTCTGAGCAGCAGCTCACTGTGCTACCTTTAGTGCCGCCGAGATGGGGTGGGGGGAGCGAAGCAGTTGGAAGCGTCTTATCTGCCTCCTCTGATCTTGGGAGCAGTTTGGCTGCAAGGCGGCCGCCCGTCCTCCGAGTTGCAGGCGCGGTGCCCGGTCGCTGCAGCCGAGCCTTGGCCCACTCCCGGTGCTCTCAGCACGGCACGCAGCAGCAGGGGAGGGGTTCCACAACTCACTCGTGGTTCCGCTCCAGGGCTGCAGGTTCGGGGGGTTCTCCTCAGGCGGGCGGCGTCGGCTCCAGGAGGCCTCAGAGTGTCTCGCAGCAGGCAGTGGTGGTGGGGGGGGGGGGGGGGGGGGGGAGAGGCAAGGGTCAGCCTTCTTCGGTGGTGGTGATTTGAATACAGCGTACAGAGGGGGAGAAGGAAAGGAGTAAGTGTTGTATCATGCATTTAACCCGGCCAATACCAACGATTAGCAATGCAATTCCAGTAGCAATTGTTATTCCAAGTTGTGCTAACCATTTTCCCCACCCTGTGAGCCCAAAATACTTTAGGATGGTAGTGACCCATGAACTATCAAATACTTCTCGCAGTTGCATTGCATGAAACAAATTTCTAGTATGATTACTTATTTCTCTCATCTTAGCTCATGCCTCCTCAGCGGAGCTAGAGGCATTATGAATTGTAATACAACCCTCAGTTTCTGTTCTATTGAACATCCCACAAACTCCTTGTTCTTTTAACAATACCATATCTAAAGCTAATCTATTTTGCAGGGTCATTTTAGTATTTTGCTGGACTTGGGTGTATAATTCTCCAAATGCATCTTGTGTCCAATTGCTTCATATACTTAATTGCCAGGTAATATCTTCTAATACGAACTGGTGTCTTTTAAAGGTAACATAGGGAGTAAAGAAATTTTCCAGAAATAGAGATACTTTTTCTCCAGTGGTATAGTAATCTGGAATGTCAACTCCTTGAATTGCCCATTCTGCTCTTTGTGTTGCCTTTGAAGAGGGAACACTACGACAGTGACGTTCTTTAGACACTTTGGTGAAAGTAAAAATACGTCTGGGGCAAAGGGAGGGAATTCCAATTCCACACCTAAGTCCAGCATGTTGTTCTAATGACAAATGTGAATAAAATATCTCATCAGAGCATCCCCAAGCCATTCCAAGAGGGGCTATATATTTTGCAGTTTTCCACTTAGTTGCATCTGCAAAATCAAGGACGGTGATTTCTGGCTTAGTATTGATTGGAGTCCCACGGACTGGGTAGTGGGTAAAAGGAACTCCACATGGGTTGAGAAGGTATTTGTAGGAGGAGTTACAGGACTCATCTTGATTTCTCCAGCCTTTTGAGAGGTATCCCCAACAAGTACACACATCAGTTCCTAATGTTCGAATTCTAAGTGAAAACCATGTTTCTGGAGGATCTCCTGGTCCTTCTTTGCATGTTATCACCTTTGAGCAATTGACTAGAGGACTATCTTCTTTTGTAGTCTTTTTTAGTCTCTAAATTTACCTTTAAGAACTGTTTGTACAGACCATGCCCACATTAAATGTTGTCAGTCGATTGGGGTTCTATTCGTTATGTTCGGAAGTTGACCACAGCAGGAAGGGTTAAAAACTGTGCTATATTTGCCTTCATCTACATCTGGTGTGTAGAGTGGGTCAAACCGTGGATCCCATGGGTAAACAAGGCAGGGCTGTTTAGCATTATATTCCTCAAAGGTTATTGTCTCAGGGCTGAATTTACTTTTATCTAATTTGATGGCTGGGTGAGGGGATTCAATTTGAGATAAGATGGTTCTATTTACCTTTGGACGCCTAGTTCTACAATATTTCTGGTGCAACTGTCCTTCATGAGGTGCATCAGAAGGTGGGTCATATGTTTGGTAAAGGTTATGTACTATAGGGGTACCTCTGCACTCAACTTGGGCTCCATTTTTCTTACTTGTCCACTGTTCAGGTAGAGGCAATGGAGCTGCCACACTAGTCATATTGAGGACAAAAGATAAATTCAAGGGTACTATGTAAGATGGCAATCCCGGTTCAGCAGAATCAGGTAATGTTACACATACACCTTGATCAGTAGGATTCCATATTTTTGCAAACCCTTTTCCTAATTTCCAGGCAAGCTTCCTTTGATCTAGCTCTGCTAGCTAGCTCTGCTGAGCACATGCACAAGGTAAATAAGCAAAAAATAGAGCTAACATGTTACAATCAGAATTACCAGTAAACCGAAGCATAGTTCGTATCTGAGGTTTTTCATGCACAGTCCTGAATATTTTTTTCTCCTGTTGTTCAGTTACCTGTGAAAGACAAGAAAAAGTCTGTCCAGCCCCTTTCAGGGCTAATATTAAAATGTAGGAATAAGCCAGCGAGAGCTTATTTTGTGTTCTTTGCCATAAGCATCGTTTGCTTTCCAGGTATGCATGTTCAAAGGAGTAGTGAGTACCATGGGTACAGCTCCTGCGGTAGGCAGTTCCACCCATACAGGCTGTCCTGGGAAGCGTGCGGGTTTTTGATTACCTGTAGGTTTAGATGTTGCTGGTATCAAGGAGGGAGGCTGCAGATAAAAAGCTGTGAGTCTGGGACATCCATTTACTCCCCATTGCTCATGTACTGTTTTCACAGCATCCCATAGTCGTTCAGTCCAATTAGAATGTTGAGGTTTCAGAAATCGCTTAAGCAGGCCATTTGTTCTCTCGACGATGCCATTTGCTTGTGGATAATGGGGTGTGTGAAATATCCACTGGATCCCTTCTTCTTTGGCCCATTTTTGGACGATGGTCGCTGTGAAATGTGCCCCGTTGTCGGATTGGATAGGTACAGGTTTTGGAAAGAAACTGAACCACATTTTAAGGGCTTCTAATGTGTTTGCACTAGTTGCCCGAGAGAAGGCTCCTGCTTGGACTAGTCCTGACCTGACTTCTACCGACACGTGTTGTTTGCCCTCAGACTTTCCAAAAGGTCCAATATCATCTACTTGCCATGTGTCCCACAGTCCCTTTCCTGTCTCTGATATGTGAGGGGGGTTGTTCTAAAGGGTGACGCTCTGATCGGGTCCGGCACTGCTCGCATGAAGATCTGCAGGTACGGCACATTTCCCGAGTCCCCGGCCATCCTCTGCTTGCTGCTTCCTTGTATAGGTCTTGTGCCCCGGTGTGCTGTCGCTTTAAGTGCAACCATTCTAATAATGGATCCCAGTTTTCTCTTGGAGGTTTTCTACTTAGTGGGGCTAATCTGGCCCTCTCATCTACTTTGTGATTCCAGTGGCTAGTTGGGGTTTCCTTTTCTTGATGAGAGGCTACCCAGCCAACTAAAAAGTTCCCCTTTTTTGCTACAGCAAGAATTTCTTGCCATTTTTCCTTTTGCCAAGCAGGGACCCTGTTTACTTCCCAGTCCTTTTTGTCCCAGAAGGGGAGCCATTCAGTACACCCTTTGAACACAGCAAAAGAATCAGTGTAAACATATACAGAGTCTGAGGTTTCAGATGCATGGTTAAATACACTCCAGACTGCTGCCAGTTCTCCCACTTGTGCACTACCTTCCCCTTCTGTTACAATTTGCTTGCCTGTATTTATTTGTAAGTCTACAGCACCACATTTCCAAACCTTACCTTCTCGCTTTGCTGATGCATCCGTAAACCACACATTCTGCAATCGTTCTGAGTACGGGGGAGCAACTTGGATCATAGAAGGTGAAAAGTCAGTGGTGCTATTTAGGGTTACCTCATCTTGTAGAGGAAGATTTTTGCGAGCTCCTTCTGTTACTTGAAAAATGGTGCAATAATGTTCCATTTGAGCATACCGTTTGCAAACAGAGGCACGTTGGGCCACCCCGTCAGGGGGTGGGATTCCTGCCAAAACTGACTTGATGACTTGAAAAGGTTCCCTTAAAATCAGGGGTTGTTTGTGGGTAGTTTTCTCTGCTTCCTGAAAAGCAGTGCTGACCACGAATAAACTTTTTTCCCAGGTAGAATATCGTTTTTCTGCATCTTTAAAACTGCGTGAGTAAAAGCCTATGGGTCTGGTAGGACCATCGGGTCCTTTCTGCCATAAATGTATAGACAGTCCAGAGCTTGCAAATCGCCATTCCATGTGTACTGGATCAGTGGGATGTATAGGACCTAGGGATTGGTATGTGTTAGCTTCAAAAATTAGGAGTTGTAGGGCCTCATCGTGCAAGGGAGTCCAATCCCACTTTGCTTTTTTTCCTAGCAAATCATACAGGGGCCTTGCAATTATTGAAAAGTCAGGAATGTGTTTCCTCCAAAAAATTAGCAGGCCTAAAGCATGCTGCAGGTCTTTTTTAGTCTCTGGGGTTTCAATTTGGTCTAGGTGGCTGAGGGTGTCTGGGGCAATACACACCATTCCTCCTTTCCACCAGATTCCCAAGAATTTTACTTCTAGGGAAGGGAGTTGTACTTTTTCAGGAGGAATACGTAAGCCCGGGGATTCTAGATGTTTAATGATGTTTGTTTGTGTTGTTTGTACAGGTGTAATCTCATCTCCTGCCACCAAAATGCCATCAATGTATTGGTATACTCTTACTCCTGGTGCAGGAGGAATGAGTGACAATTCTTGTGCTAGTGCATGATGTGCTAGAGTGGGTGAGTGTTTGAATCCTTGTGGGAGGCGAGTGAAAGTATATTGCTGGCCCTCCCCCGTGAAAGCAAAACGCTCCTGATCTTGTTCCTGCGAGGGGACCATAAAAAACATGTCCTTGACATCAATAGTGGCCATAATTTGATGAGCTTGTTCTTGTCTAGTAGCTCTCAGCTCAGCAATGTTTGGGACTGCAGCAGTGAGAGGCCCTGTATTTTGAGTTAAGCCGCCGATAGTCTCCTGTCAGTCTCCAGTTGCCATTAGGCTTGCGGACTGGCCACACAGGAGCATTGTAAGGGGAATGTGTTGCAATCAGTATTCCTTTTTCTTTCAAATGTGCAATAATTGGTGTGATTCCTTCTCTGGCTCCTAAAGGCAAGGGGTAAGGTTTGACATTGGTTACTAGGGAGGGGGGAAGAGCAGGAGCAGAACTTAACAAACACAAATGGGAGGTTTCCTGCCCCAAAGTCCCTATTTTTCCTTCTTCATTGGTCCAAGGCCTTCCCTTTAGGAGGTCCAGACCCAGTGAATTTGTAGGAAATTCACCTGTAATCATTAGGGTGTCAACTGCTTTCTCTTCTGCCGGTAACCAGCGTCTTACCTTTGCTGTCATCTGGGCTTGGCTATTCTCAAAAACATCTGTGACACGTATACTCTTACGTGAGGGAGTGATTCCACGTGAGGAGGCATCTTCAATTTTAAGGGCAGACACCTGAGCACCAGTATCTACTAAAAAAGTTACCGGGGCTTTGTGGGGACCAGTAGGACAGGTTATTAACGGGTCTCCTCTGGAATTGTTAGAAAGGCGCCTGATGTGAATCCACCCTTCGCCCCCTGGCTTACCTTCTGCAAAGATAAGGGTTTTCTGTCACCTTCCCTTTCTTGTGGTTCCTCCAGGGGAGGGGCTGTAGCAGGGACAGCTTTTAATGGTTCCTCTTTTGCTGGCCACTCTTGGATGAATAGTTCTAATTTATTAGTGGGCTGGCCATCCATTAGGGTCCTTGGGACTCCCTTTTGTAAGCCCGCAATCCACAGGGCATTTCTTTTCTCCTTGCGTTCTTCCCCTGTATTTGTTTGTCTACCCAGCCCAGGGGAGAACCTTACCTTTTGGAGTTTTGCTGGGGACAGGGTTTTGCACTCTGTGCGCCGAATTGATCTAGAATCAGTTGTATTTGAAGGAATTGGGCCATATTTTCTCCCGTAATTAATTAATTCTTGTGCCACCTTCCCCCCCAGGTCCAAACCTTCCCTTTTGCCCGCTTAAGACTGAGGGAAATAGCTGCTGCCTCCAAGGTGGCTACAGCTCTTTCTGCAATTGGGAGACTTTCTATTTGTCCTTTTAGCTGCATGCCTATGGGTTTCACAGCTTCAGGGAGGCCTCTGATAAGAGGTATCATTCTCTCAGGATCCACAGGCACCATCACTGGAGATTCACCTCGTGGTGTTAATTTCCTATCATGCATCATTTGTAAACGAGCCGCTTTCTGTACACTTTCTACAGTCTGATTGACATTCCTTACTATAGCCAGGGGATCTCCTCTTTCTGAAGGACTGAGTCTGCCAGCCCAATCAGCAGCTCTCTGGGGAGGGACCAAGGAGCACGGTTATCTCCTGTGGTAAGGAAGACTCCTGCCCCTCCAGTACCCTTCTGCCTCTTTTTCTGAGAACAGAATTTGGTCAGCCCGTGTGAGAGAGAGTCTCCAAACACATTCAGTTTCAGATTCTTTGGGACTTTGGCTATACCCTTCCTTTAGTTTGGCCAATTCAGTAGCTGTAGATGGGATTTCTTTTGTGGTTATGTCAGGTGTGTCGTCGTCTGAAGCCTCATGGGTGTATTCTGTTTTAATGAAGGGACGGAGCGAGGCTGAGGGCTTTTCTGAGTGATTACGCAAGGATTCTAAGTCCGAGAGGGGGTACGCTTCTTTAGATAGTTCCAGCTCTGACTCCTTTTTTCCCTCATTTGCTGATCTTGCAAACAGCTCCTCTCGGAGCACACAGACAGTAGCCTTTTCATTCCTTATCTCTTCCTGGAGGAGGTGGGTGTTAGCTCCAGCTGAAATTGCAATGCTTTAACCAAATGCTGTAATGAAGCAGTAACTTCCGTATCAGCTTTCTGCTGGTGCTCTCTGTGTCCTACTGCAGCTAGCACAGCAGCAGCTAAGACAGAACATACCACTGGTTGCGCTTTACCTTTTTTGAGTCTCGCTCCTGTGCGCAGGACAGAGACTCGATCAACGAGTGCTTGGATATTATACCAATAGTTTTGTGCCCAGTCCGTCCCTGGAGGAGATGGCCTGGCACCAAATTCATCCAACAAAGTAAACAAAGCTTGTGTATGATGTCCCATGTTACTTACAAATGTCGGAGTGATCATTCCTAGAGGATGCCCAGCGTAAAGTAAATTTACAAAAGTCTCACCCCTGCACTCTGGGAAGGTTCCTCTTCTGCCAAACCAAAGAAAGTTACAAACACTGGAGTAGTCTCTCTTGAGGGACACCCCTTACAAAATGGTTTCTGAGGTCCTACTCCTTACACCTCGAGAGCACCTAGTGTTTACCAAAGTTACAAGTCTCAAAATTACTTTCCAAACTCCCAGGTCTTTTACCTACAGGAGTGCCAATTTCCCAGACCCTGGGCCTCGGGAGCACCGTTTTAGCTCAGGTGCATGTGCAAACACACAAGCAAACAAACAAACAAACAAAAGAGTAAGACAGAGTAAGAAAGGTAGAGAGGTGTTAGGAAATGTAGAAAGGTACGTTGTTTTATTTTCCTAAAATGATCCAATCATAAGAATTAGCAATTCATGCATTTTTTGGAAACAACACTCTCATTTTACGGGGATCCTGCCGACTATGCCAATAAAGTGTTACGATCCGGTTCAGACCCAGAAAGGCAAAGCAGGCGAAGTCTCTGAGCATAAACCAGAAAGAACTTCGAAGGTTCAAAATATTGCCAGATATGAGATTAAAACCAAACGAGATTAAATGTCGATGCCAAAAAATTGATGTATTTTATTTGACAGTAAAAGTAGGGCCCAGTTTGGGGCCAATCACCCTTGCAGTGCCTAAAGGGGCTCCAGCAGAGCTGGAGGGGGGCTGGGAGCAGCCGGAAGCGGGAGCAGCCAGAGCTGGGAGCACCTGCATCTTGGCCAAGGCAGCTGCCGCCAGGTTTGGTGGTGCCTGAGCAGGGCGGGGACGATGCCAGGGACATCCCGCAGTGACGTCTTCTCTTTTCCGCTGGGCGTGCGCTCGGTCCCAAAGCGCACGCCCATTCTGATCTCAGTCTCACTCCATGTTTAGACACGCTCACAGTCCTGGATTTCATCCCATGCCAGTGGCAGACCCGTGCAGCCCCAGAGCCAATACCAAGGCCAGGCTGAAGGCAAACGCCACATTTAGCCTTCACGCCAATGGTAGCTGTAATGTAAAACCCAGCCCTAACGCCGAGGCCTCTCCTAATTCCAGCCCCTTGCTAAATGCTCAGCCCTAAACCAAATGCAACGGTGTAATAAATGAATTGGTTTCAGGGTGTTGATTTTTACTGTTTGGAGGAGATAGAAAAGAGGGGAGTTGATAGTTGGATACATGGGCATGTTAACGGAGGATATTGCGAGACTGTCTGGGTGTAATATCGGAGTGTGAGCACTAGGTGGAGACGCAATTGGGGATGTGATGACGTGATGGACTAGAAAATGACCTCATGCAGGTGATGTCAACATCTTGGACCGCTTAGCCAATCATTCGACACCCTCGGGAAATGATTGGACAAAAATGCATCTTGATAAAGACCAATAGAACCCCTGGAAGCGAGCCAATCAGAAGAAGAATCCAAAATCCACCAATTGTGAACAGACAGAGGGCATAAGAACGGACCTGGGACTTTATCCGGGGAGCTCCTGCGGAACTTGGGGTCCAAGGTTGCACCCAGTGGGTCACACTGTCCTTTTTGTGTGCTGCTTTACTCTGGCTTGTCGTGCGGAGCCTGGGCTTATCCTGGGTTCTCGCTCTCAGTTGTTAATGAATAAACAAACGAGCTGGCTTTTCTTTTTTAAAAAAAGTCTCAGCTTCGTTTATAACAACGGTGAGCTCGAAGGCCAAAGCCAGCCCCAACTGCAACTCTTAAGATCAAGCCCAACACCAATCCCAGCTGAAGCCCTAAATCCAGCTTTGAGCCCAGCCCCAGCCCATACTCCAATGCCGCCTTTAGCTCTAACTCCCAAACTCAGCCCCAACTGCTGCCCTAAGGCCAAGCATTCATGGAGTTAAGGCCAGTGCCCCAGGTGCACTCCCTAGCCCAAGGCAGGCTCCAAGCTCAAGGCCACCGTTAGCCCTAAGGGCAGGGCCAGCCCTAAGGCCGGCCTGAGCCGCAATGGCAGCCAAAGGCAGCCCAAGTGGGGCTTCAACGCCGACCCCTCCCCCAGCCCGCCCTGATGCCGGCCCTGCCTCCCTGCGCTGCGAGCCAGGCGCTGTCCCCGCGTGTCACAGAGGCCGCGGCCTGTGGAGCAATCAGCGGGCTCGGTGCGGTGCTGGCACTGGCCGTCCCCGAGCCCCCTGCCTCTGGGGCAGTGTCGTCGCCCGGAGACGTCGTGGCCCCGCCGCCTGCGCCGCAGAGTTGTCACAAAGGGCAGCGGCGACATTAGGACTTCCTGGCCAGCCGCTATTTCCAGGCATGATGCTTAAGCATGGATCGGCCGCTTCTGATAGCGTGTCTGTCTTGGGCGAGCGTTTTTGTGATGGCTGTGCAGGCGCGTTGGATACAGCTGCAGGACGCTCTGTTTCCACAGAAAATTTGCGGCCAGCACTGCCAGGCATGGTCACAGGATGCCTGCTAGTAGTGGCTCAGCAGCTCTGAGACCGCTCTTTGCAGCGTCCAGCGGGGAGTTAAGGGCAGCGTTGAATCGAATGATAGCAATGCAAAAGGATGCAAAGCACAGCGTGTGAACAGGAGCTTTGGAGCGCTCGGCACACAGGAAATTTCAGAGGAGAAATCCTCTGGTGCAGCTGGCCCCAATAAAGAGCGGCCGCTGCTGAATGCCACACTCCAGTGGCGTTTTAAATGTAATTTTTCTATTTTATAGGGTTTCATTTTTGCTAAGCTTTGGTAATGCCCGGGGTGTGATGTCATTGACCCGCTGCCTCTCGACCAATCAGATCGCTCCGCTACGTTCTGGCCCCGCCCCTCATTGTTTCCTCACAATGAGGAACCTTGGCGCTCGATTCCCATTGGCTGCCGCCCGGGGGGGCGGGGCTTAGGCTGCCTATATAAGGCGGCGGCGGTGGCGGGGCTTCACTTGCAGTCCCGGCGTGGAGGCGGCAGCAGCGGAGCGGAGCGGGCGGAGAGGAGCGGAAGCCCCGAGGCCGGAGCTCTGGGAGCGGCCCGGCCCTCAGCGCCGCGGCCCTGGAGCCCCAGGCCGGGGCGGGTGGGAGGGGATGGCTGGGAGGGAGATGGGATGGTTCGCTGCGCCGCTTCTCGCCGCCAATGCGCCTTTTCTCTCTGCCACTTTTCTCAGGTACCTGCGCCGGCCCCTCCAGATGGCAGTGGGAGCGCCAGCAACCCCGGCTCGGCAAAGGCAGGGACGGGCAACTACCGCGGCAACGAGGGACCGCACCCCAGCTCGGCAAAGGCAGGGACGGGCAACTACCGGGGCAACGAGGGACAGCAACCCCGGCTCGGCAAAGGCAGGGCCCCAGCAGCGCCGGGGCAACGAGGGACAAAATCGGAAGAGTTCGGACACCACCCGAAGCCCACCAAAGGTAAAATCAGGTAATACCAGGTAATACCAGGTAAAACACGGTAATACCAGGTAAAACACGGTAATACCAGCTAATACCATCTAATATTATCTAATACAGGTAAAACACGGTAAAATCAGGTAATACCAGGTAAAATCAGCTAATGCCAGGTAAAACACGGTAAAACAAAATAAAATTGGCAAAAATCACATCAAATGCCTTGAGTGATCTTTGCTCTCCCAGCGAGTGGCTTGCGATGCAAACAAATCCCAAAGCCCCCGCCTTCCCCGTGGGAGAGGAGGCCGGAGCCCCCCCGGCCTCAGCTGGGGTGAGGAGCACGCATGGCCCGGGGCTGTCTCCGTCCCTCTGCATCCTGGGGGGTCCTGTGGTGTCTTCAGGCCTCTCCTGTCGGGGAACGATCGGGACTGGGGGGATCTCTGTCCAAGTCATGGCGGGAGATACTCGGGGCAGTCACCCCAGGGCTGAGAGGGACGGAGCCCCCCTGGCCCCAGCCCCCACACGCATTTCCCAGGGCGAGAGGGACCAGGATGTGCAGTTGGCGGAAAGGCTGCTCGGCCGCGGTGCTCTCTTGCGCGCCCGGTGCTGCGGCCACGCCTCCCGCTGCCTCTCCCGGCGCCCTCTCCTCGCTGCCGGCCTCAGTGGGCGGCGCCCGCCGTGTTCCCACCGTCATCCTTGCATTATTCTCCTTTTTAAAGGAGCCTCCAAGGCTTTAGCACATTAATAGCTGTCTCATCTCCTGTGGGAGCCACTTCGATTCTAATTTTACCAGCCTGCTTCAACCTTTCCAAGCCCAGGGCAGTCCCCTCGGAGCTGTCTAGTCTGTGGCTCTTACACCATGTGCTTAAGGGTGTTAAAGCCTGTTGGTCGTATTTTATGCCTTTTTTTGTTAAAAAGCAAGTCCATACCTGTAGTACGGGGTCTTTTGGTGCTGAAACTCTGCGCCCATGCTGGCAATGTCTCCCAATTACAAAAAAGGAAAAAGAAAAAAAAAAAAAAAGAGAAGGGAAGGTCCGTCTGAGCAGCAGCTCACTGTGCTACCTTTAGTGCCGCCGAGATGGGGTGGGGGGAGCGAAGCAGTTGGAAGCGTCTTATCTGCCTCCTCTGATCTTGGGAGCAGTTTGGCTGCAAGGCGGCCGCCCGTCCTCCGAGTTGCAGGCGCGGTGCCCGGTCGCTGCAGCCGAGCCTTGGCCCACTCCCGGTGCTCTCAGCACGGCACGCAGCAGCAGGGGAGGGGTTCCACAACTCACTCGTGGTTCCGCTCCAGGGCTGCAGGTTCGGGGGGTTCTCCTCAGGCGGGCGGCGTCGGCTCCAGGAGGCCTCAGAGTGTCTCGCAGCAGGCAGTGGTGGTGGTGGTGGTGGGGGGGGGGGGGGGAGAGGCAAGGGTCAGCCTTCTTCGGTGGTGGTGATTTGAATACAGCGTACAGAGGGGGAGAAGGAAAGGAGTAAGTGTTGTATCATGCATTTAACCCGGCCAATACCAACGATTAGCAATGCAATTCCAGTAGCAATTGTTATTGCAAGTTGTGCTAACCATTTTCCCCACCCTGTGAGCCCAAAATACTTTAGGATGGTAGTGACCCATGAACTATCAAATACTTCTCGCAGTTGCATTGCATGAAACAAATTTCTAGTATGATTACTTATTTCTCTCATCTTAGCTCATGCCTCCTCAGCGGAGCTAGAGGCATTATGAATTGTAATACAACCCTCAGTTTCTGTTCTATTGAACATCCCACAAACTCCTTGTTCTTTTAACAATACCATATCTAAAGCTAATCTATTTTGCAGGGTCATTTTAGTATTTTGCTGGACTTGGGTGTATAATTCTCCAAATGCATCTTGTGTCCAATTGCTTCATATACTTAATTGCCAGGTAATATCTTCTAATACGAACTGGTGTCTTTTAAAGGTAACATAGGGAGTAAAGAAATTTTCCAGAAATAGAGATACTTTTTCTCCAGTGGTATAGTAATCTGGAATGTCAACTCCTTGAATTGCCCATTCTGCTCTTTGTGTTGCCTTTGAAGAGGGAACACTACGACAGTGACGTTCTTTAGACACTTTGGTGAAAGTAAAAATACGTCTGGGGCAAAGGGAGGGAATTCCAATTCCACACCTAAGTCCAGCATGTTGTTCTAATGACAAATGTGAATAAAATATCTCATCAGAGCATCCCCAAGCCATTCCAAGAGAGGCTATATATTTTGCAGTTTTCCACTTAGTTGCATCTGCAAAATCAAGGACGGTGATTTCTGGCTTAGTATTGATTGGAGTCCCACGGACTGGGTAGTGGGTAAAAGGAACTCCACATGGGTTGAGAAGGTATTTGTAGGAGGAGTTACAGGACTCATCTTGATTTCTCCAGCCTCTTGAGAGGTATCCCCAACAAGTACACACATCAGTTCCTAATGTTCGAATTCTAAGTGAAAACCATGTTTCTGGAGGATCTCCTGGTCCTTCTTTGCATGTTATCACCTTTGAGCAATTGACTAGAGGACTATCTTCTTTTGTAGTCTTTTTTAGTCTCTAAATTTACCTTTAAGAACTGTTTGTACAGACCATGCCCACATTAAATGTTGTCAGTCGATTGGGGTTCTATTCGTTATGTTCGGAAGTTGACCACAGCAGGAAGGGTTAAAAACTGTGCTATATTTGCCTTCATCTACATCTGGTGTGTAGAGTGGGTCAAACCGTGGATCCCATGGGTAAACAAGGCAGGGCTGTTTAGCATTATATTCCTCAAAGGTTATTGTCTCAGGGCTGAATTTACTTTTATCTAATTTGATGGCTGGGTGAGGGGATTCAATTTGAGATAAGATGGTTCTATTTACCTTTGGACGCCTAGTTCTACAATATTTCTGGTGCAACTGTCCTTCATGAGGTGCATCAGAAGGTGGGTCATATGTTTGGTAAAGGTTATGTACTATAGGGGTACCTCTGCACTCAACTTGGGCTCCATTTTTCTTACTTGTCCACTGTTCAGGTAGAGGCAATGGAGCTGCCACACTAGTCATATTGAGGACAAAAGATAAATTCAAGGGTACTATGTAAGATGGCAATCCCGGTTCAGCAGAATCAGGTAATGTTACACATACACCTTGATCAGTAGGATTCCATATTTTTGCAAACCCTTTTCCTAATTTCCAGGCAAGCTTCCTTTGATCTAGCTCTGCTAGCTAGCTCTGCTGAGCACATGCACAAGGTAAATAAGCATAAAAATAGAGCTAACATGTTACAATCAGAATTACCAGTAAACCGAAGCATAGTTCGTATCTGAGGTTTTTCATGCACAGTCCTGAATATTTTTTTCTCCTGTTGTTCAGTTACCTGTGAAAGACAAGAAAAAGTCTGTCCAGCCCCTTTCAGGGCTAATATTAAAATGTAGGAATAAGCCAGCGAGAGCTTATTTTGTGTTCTTTGCCATAAGCATCGTTTGCTTTCCAGGTATGCATGTTCAAAGGAGTAGTGAGTACCATGGGTACAGCTCCTGCGGTAGGCAGTTCCACCCATACAGGCTGTCCTGGGAAGCGTGCGGGTTTTTGATTACCTGTAGGTTTAGATGTTGCTGGTATCAAGGAGGGAGGCTGCAGATAAAAAGCTGTGAGTCTGGGACATCCATTTACTCCCCATTGCTCATGTACTGTTTTCACAGCATCCCATAGTCGTTCAGTCCAATTAGAATGTTGAGGTTTCAGAAATCGCTTAAGCAGGCCATTTGTTCTCTCGACGATGCCATTTGCTTGTGGATAATGGGGTGTGTGAAATATCCACTGGATCCCTTCTTCTTTGGCCCATTTTTGGACGATGGTCGCTGTGAAATGTGCCCCGTTGTCGGATTGGATAGGTACAGGTTTTGGAAAGAAACTGAACCACATTTTAAGGGCTTCTAATGTGTTTGCACTAGTTGCCCGAGAGAAGGCTCCTGCTTGGACTAGTCCTGACCTGACTTCTACCGACACGTGTTGTTTGCCCTCAGACTTTCCAAAAGGTCCAATATCATCTACTTGCCATGTGTCCCACAGTCCCTTTCCTGTCTCTGATATGTGAGGGGGGTTGTTCTAAAGGGTGACGCTCTGATCGGGTCCGGCACTGCTCGCATGAAGATCTGCAGGTACGGCACATTTCCCGAGTCCCCGGCCATCCTCTGCTTGCTGCTTCCTTGTATAGGTCTTGTGCCCCGGTGTGCTGTCGCTTTAAGTGCAACCATTCTAGTAATGGATCCCAGTTTTCTCTTGGAGGTTTTCTACTTAGTGGGGCTAATCTGGCCCTCTCATCTACTTTGTGATTCCAGTGGCTAGTTGGGGTTTCCTTTTCTTGATGAGAGGCTACCCAGCCAACTAAAAAATTCCCCTTTTTTGCTACAGCAAGAATTTCTTGCCATTTTTCCTTTTGCCAAGCAGGGACCCTGTTTACTTCCCAGTCCTTTTTGTCCCAGAAGGGGAGCCATTCAGTACACCCTTTGAACACAGCAAAAGAATCAGTGTAAACATATACAGAGTCTGAGGTTTCAGATGCATGGTTAAATACACTCCAGACTGCTGCCAGTTCTCCCACTTGTGCACTACCTTCCCCTTCTGTTACAATTTGCTTGCCTGTATTTATTTGTAAGGCTACAGCACCACATTTCCAAACCTTACCTTCTCGCTTTGCTGATGCATCCGTAAACCACACATTCTGCAATCGTTCTGAGTACGGGGGAGCAACTTGGATCATAGAAGGTGAAAAGTCAGTGGTGCTATTTAGGGTTACCTCATCTTGTAGAGGAAGATTTTTGCGAGCTCCTTCTGTTACTTGAAAAATGGTGCAATAATGTTCCATTTGAGCATACCGTTTGCAAACAGAGGCACGTTGGGCCACCCCGTCAGGGGGTGGGATTCCTGCCAAAACTGACTTGATGACTTGAAAAGGTTCCCTTAAAATCAGGGGTTGTTTGTGGGTAGTTTTCTCTGCTTCCTGAAAAGCAGTGCTGACCACGAATAAACTTTTTTCCCAGGTAGAATATCGTTTTTCTGCATCTTTAAAACTGCGTGAGTAAAAGCCTATGGGTCTGGTAGGACCATCGGGTCCTTTCTGCCATAAATGTATAGACAGTCCAGAGCTTGCAAATCGCCATTCCATGTGTACTGGATCAGTGGGATGTATAGGACCTAGGGATTGGTATGTGTTAGCTTCAAAAATTAGGAGTTGTAGGGCCTCATCGTGCAAGGGAGTCCAATCCCACTTTGCTTTTTTTCCTAGCAAATCATACAGGGGCCTTGCAATTATTGAAAAGTCAGGAATGTGTTTCCTCCAAAAAATTAGCAGGCCTAAAGCATGCTGCAGGTCTTTTTTAGTCTCTGGGGTTTCAATTTGGTCTAGGTGGCTGAGGGTGTCTGGGGCAATACACACCATTCCTCCTTTCCACCAGATTCCCAAGAATTTTACTTCTAGGGAAGGGAGTTGTACTTTTTCAGGAGGAATACGTAAGCCCAGGGATTCTAGATGTTTAATGATGTTTGTTTGTGTTGTTTGTACAGGTGTAATCTCATCTCCTGCCACCAAAATGCCATCAATGTATTGGTATACTCTTACTCCTGGTGCAGGAGGAATGAGTGACAATTCTTGTGCTAGTGCATGATGTGCTAGAGTGGGTGAGTGTTTGAATCCTTGTGGGAGGCGAGTGAAAGTATATTGCTGGCCCTCCCCCGTGAAAGCAAAACGCTCCTGATCTTGTTCCTGCGAGGGGACCATAAAAAACATGTCCTTGACATCAATAGTGGCCATAATTTGATGAGCTTGTTCTTGTCTAGTAGCTCTCAGCTCAGCAATGTTTGGGACTGCAGCAGTGAGAGGCCCTGTATTTTGAGTTAAGCCGCCGATAGTCTCCTGTCAGTCTCCAGTTGCCATTAGGCTTGCGGACTGGCCACACAGGAGCATTGTAAGGGGAATGTGTTGCAATCACTATTCCTTTTTCTTTCAAATGTGCAATAATTGGTGTGATTCCTTCTCTGGCTCCTAAAGGCAAGGGGTAAGGTTTGACATTGGTTACTAGGGAGGGGGGAAGAGCAGGAGCAGAACTTAACAAACACAAATGGGAGGTTTCCTGCCCCAAAGTCCCTATTTTTCCTTCTTCATTGGTCCAAGGCCTTCCCTTTAGGAGGTCCAGACCCAGTGAATTTGTAGGAAATTCACCTGTAATCATTAGGGTGTCAACTGCTTTCTCTTCTGCCGGTAACCAGCGTCTTACCTTTGCTGTCATCTGGGCTTGGCTATTCTCAAAAACATCTGTGACACGTATACTCTTACGTGAGGGAGTGATTCCACGTGAGGAGGCATCTTCAATTTTAAGGGCAGACACCTGAGCACCAGTATCTACTAAAAAAGTTACCGGGGCTTTGTGGGGACCAGTAGGACAGGTTATTAACGGGTCTCCTCTGGAATTGTTAGAAAGGCGCCTGATGTGAATCCACCCTTCGCCCCCTGGCTTACCTTCTGCAAAGATAAGGGTTTTCTGTCACCTTCCCTTTCTTGTGGTTCCTCCAGGGGAGGGGCTGTAGCAGGGACAGCTTTTAATGGTTCCTCTTTTGCTGGCCACTCTTGGATGAATAGTTCTAATTTATTAGTGGGCTGGCCATCCATTAGGGTCCTTGGGACTCCCTTTTGTAAGCCCGCAATCCACAGGGCATTTCTTTTCTCCTTGCGTTCTTCCCCTGTATTTGTTTGTCTACCCAGCCCAGGGGAGAACCTTACCTTTTGGAGTTTTGCTGGGGACAGGGTTTTGCACTCTGTGCGCCGAATTGATCTAGAATCAGTTGTATTTGAAGGAATTGGGCCATATTTTCTCCCGTAATTAATTAATTCTTGTGCCACCTTCCCCCCCAGGTCCAAACCTTCCCTTTTGCCCGCTTAAGACTGAGGGAAATAGCTGCTGCCTCCAAGGTGGCTACAGCTCTTTCTGCAATTGGGAGACTTTCTATTTGTCCTTTTAGCTGCATGCCTATGGGTTTCACAGCTTCAGGGAGGCCTCTGATAAGAGGTATCATTCTCTCAGGATCCACAGGCACCATCACTGGAGATTCACCTCGTGGTGTTAATTTCCTATCATGCATCATTTGTAAACGAGCCGCTTTCTGTACACTTTCTACAGTCTGATTGACATTCCTTACTATAGCCAGGGGATCTTCTCTTTCTGAAGGACTGAGTCTGCCAGCCCAATCAGCAGCTCTCTGGGGAGGGACCAAGGAGCACGGTTATCTCCTGTGGTAAGGAAGACTCCTGCCCCTCCAGTACCCTTCTGCCTCTTTTTCTGAGAACAGAATTTGGTCAGCTCGTGTGAGAGAGAGTCTCCAAACACATTCAGTTTCAGATTCTTTGGGACTTTGGCTATACCCTTCCTTTAGTTTGGCCAATTCAGTAGCTGTAGATGGGATTTCTTTTGTGGTTATGTCAGGTGTGTCGTCGTCTGAAGCCTCATGGGTGTATTCTGTTTTAATGAAGGGACGGAGCGAGGCTGAGGGCTTTTCTGAGTGATTACGCAAGGATTCTAAGTCCGAGAGGGGGTACGCTTCTTTAGATAGTTCCAGCTCTGACTCCTTTTTTCCCTCATTTGCTGATCTTGCAAACAGCTCCTCTCGGAGCACACAGACAGTAGCCTTTTCATTCCTTATCTCTTCCTGGAGGAGGTGGGTGTTAGCTCCAGCTGAAATTGCAATGCTTTAACCAAATGCTGTAATGAAGCAGTAACTTCCGTATCAGCTTTCTGCTGGTGCTCTCTGTGTCCTACTGCAGCTAGCACAGCAGCAGCTAAGACAGAACATACCACTGGTTGCGCTTTACCTTTTTTGAGTCTCGCTCCTGTGCGCAGGACAGAGACTCGATCAACGAGTGCTTGGATATTATACCAATAGTTTTGTGCCCAGTCCGTCCCTGGAGGAGATGGCCTGGCACCAAATTCATCCAACAAAGTAAACAAAGCTTGTGTATGATGTCCCATGTTACTTACAAATGTCGGAGTGATCATTCCTAGAGGATGCCCAGCGTAAAGTAAATTTACAAAAGTCTCACCCCTGCACTCTGGGAAGGTTCCTCTTCTGCCAAACCAAAGAAAGTTACAAACACTGGAGTAGTCTCTCTTGAGGGACACCCCTTACAAAATGGTTTCTGAGGTCCTACTCCTTACACCTCGAGAGCACCTAGTGTTTACCAAAGTTACAAGTCTCAAAATTACTTTCCAAACTCCCAGGTCTTTTACCTACAGGAGTGCCAATTTCCCAGACCCTGGGCCTCGGGAGCACCGTTTTAGCTCAGGTGCATGTGCAAACACACAAGCAAACAAACAAACAAACAAAAGAGTAAGACAGAGTAAGAAAGGTAGAGAGGTGTTAGGAAATGTAGAAAGGTACGTTGTTTTATTTTCCTAAAATGATCCAATCATAAGAATTAGCAATTCATGCATTTTTTGGAAACAACACTCTCATTTTACGGGGATCCTGCCGACTATGCCAATAAAGTGTTACGATCCGGTTCAGACCCAGAAAGGCAAAGCAGGCGAAGTCTCTGAGCATAAACCAGAAAGAACTTCGAAGGTTCAAAATATTGCCAGATATGAGATTAAAACCAAACGAGATTAAATGTCGATGCCAAAAAATTGATGTATTTTATTTGACAGTAAAAGTAGGGCCCAGTTTGGGGCCAATCACCCTTGCAGTGCCTAAAGGGGCTCCAGCAGAGCTGGAGGGGGGCTGGGAGCAGCCGGAAGCGGGAGCAGCCAGAGCTGGGAGCACCTGCATCTTGGCCAAGGCAGCTGCCGCCAGGTTTGGTGGTGCCTGAGCAGGGCGGGGACGATGCCAGGGACATCCCGCAGTGACGTCTTCTCTTTTCCGCTGGGCGTGCGCTCGGTCCCAAAGCGCACGCCCATTCTGATCTCAGTCTCACTCCATGTTTAGACACGCTCACAGTCCTGGATTTCATCCCATGCCAGTGGCAGACCCGTGCAGCCCCAGAGCCAATACCAAGGCCAGGCTGAAGGCAAACGCCACATTTAGCCTTCACGCCAATGGTAGCTGTAATGTAAAACCCAGCCCTAACGCCGAGGCCTCTCCTAATTCCAGCCCCTTGCTAAATGCTCAGCCCTAAACCAAATGCAACGGTGTAATAAATGAATTGGTTTCAGGGTGTTGATTTTTACTGTTTGGAGGAGATAGAAAAGAGGGGAGTTGATAGTTGGATACATGGGCATGTTAACGGAGGATATTGCGAGACTGTCTGGGTGTAATATCGGAGTGTGAGCACTAGGTGGAGACGCAATTGGGGATGTGATGACGTGATGGACTAGAAAATGACCTCATGCAGGTGATGTCAACATCTTGGACCGCTTAGCCAATCATTCGACACCCTCGGGAAATGATTGGACAAAAATGCATCTTGATAAAGACCAATAGAACCCCTGGAAGCGAGCCAATCAGAAGAAGAATCCAAAATCCACCAATTGTGAACAGACAGAGGGCATAAGAACGGACCTGGGACTTTATCCGGGGAGCTCCTGCGGAACTTGGGGTCCAAGGTTGCACCCAGTGGGTCACACTGTCCTTTTTGTGTACTGCTTTACTCTGGCTTGTCGTGCGGAGCCTGGGCTTATCCTGGGTTCTCGCTCTCAGTTGTTAATGAATAAACAAACGAGCTGGCTTTTCTTTTTTAAAAAAAGTCTCAGCTTCGTTTATAACAACGGTGAGCTCGAAGGCCAAAGCCAGCCCCAACTGCAACTCTTAAGATCAAGCCCAACACCAATCCCAGCTGAAGCCCTAAATCCAGCTTTGAGCCCAGCCCCAGCCCATACTCCAATGCCGCCTTTAGCTCTAACTCCCAAACTCAGCCCCAACTGCTGCCCTAAGGCCAACCATTCATGGAGTTAAGGCCAGTGCCCCAGGTGCACTCCCTAGCCCAAGGCAGGCTCCAAGCTCAAGGCCACCGTTAGCCCTAAGGGCAGGGCCAGCCCTAAGGCCGGCCTGAGCCGCAATGGCAGCCAAAGGCAGCCCAAGTGGGGCTTCAACGCCGACCCCTCCCCCAGCCCGCCCTGATGCCGGCCCTGCCTCCCTGCGCTGCGAGCCAGGCGCTGTCCCCGCGTGTCACAGAGGCCGCGGCCTGTGGAGCAATCAGCGGGCTCGGTGCGGTGCTGGCACTGGCCGTCCCCGAGCCCCCTGCCTCTGGGGCAGTGTCGTCGCCCGGAGACGTCGTGGCCCCGCCGCCTGCGCCGCAGAGTTGTCACAAAGGGCAGCGGCGACATTAGGACTTCCTGGCCAGCCGCTATTTCCAGGCATGATGCTTAAGCATGGATCGGCCGCTTCTGATAGCGTGTCTGTCTTGGGCGAGCGTTTTTGTGATGGCTGTGCAGGCGCGTTGGATACAGCTGCAGGACGCTCTGTTTCCACAGAAAATTTGCGGCCAGCACTGCCAGGCATGGTCACAGGATGCCTGCTAGTAGTAGCTCAGCAGCTCTGAGACCGCTCTTTGCAGCGTCCAGCGGGGAGTTAAGGGCAGCGTTGAATCGAATGATAGCAATGCAAAAGGATGCAAAGCACAGCGTGTGAACAGGAGCTTTGGAGCGCTCGGCACACAGGATATTTCAGAGGAGAAATCCCCTGGTGCAGCTGGCCCCAATAAAGAGCGGCCGCTGCTGAATGCCACACTCCAGTGGCGTTTTAAATGTAATTTTTCTATTTTATAGGGTTTCATTTTTGCTAAGCTTTGGTAATGCCCGGGGTGTGATGTCATTGACCCGCTGCCTCTCGACCAATCAGATCGCTCCGCTACGTTCTGGCCCCGCCCCTCATTGTTTCCTCACAATGAGGAACCTTGGCGCTCGATTCCCATTGGCTGCCGCCCGGGGGGGCGGGGCTTAGGCTGCCTATATAAGGCGGCGGCGGTGGCGGGGCTTCAGTTGCAGTCCCGGCGTGGAGGCGGCAGCAGCGGAGCGGAGCGGGCGGAGAGGAGCGGAAGCCCCGAGGCCGGAGCTCTGGGAGCGGCCCGGCCCTCAGCGCCGCGGCCCTGGAGCCCCAGGCCGGGGCGGGTGGGAGGGGGTGGCTGGGAGGGAGATGGGATGGTTCGCTGCGCCGCTTCTCGCCGCCAATGCGCCTTTTCTCTCTGCCACTTTTCTCAGGTACCTGCGCCGGCCCCTCCAGATGGCAGTGGGAGCGCCAGCAACCCCGGCTCGGCAAAGGCAGGGACGGGCAACTACCGCGGCAACGAGGGACCGCACCCCAGCTCGGCAAAGGCAGGGACGGGCAACTACCGGGGCAACGAGGGACAGCAACCCCGGCTCGGCAAAGGCAGGGCCCCAGCAGCGCCGGGGCAACGAGGGACAAAATCGGAAGAGTTCGGACACCACCCGAAGCCCACCAAAGGTAAAATCAGGTAATACCAGGTAATACCAGGTAAAACACGGTAATACCAGGTAAAACACGGTAATACCAGCTAATACCATCTAATATTATCTAATACAGGTAAAACACGGTAAAATCAGGTAATACCAGGTAAAATCAGCTAATGCCAGGTAAAACACGGTAAAACAAAATAAAATTGGCAAAAATCACATCAAATGCCTTGAGTGATCTTTGCTCTCCCAGCGAGTGGCTTGCGATGCAAACAAATCCCAAAGCCCCCGCCTTCCCCGTGGGAGAGGAGGCCGGAGCCCCCCCGGCCTCAGCTGGGGTGAGGAGCACGCATGGCCCGGGGCTGTCTCCGTCCCTCTGCATCCTGGGGGGTCCTGTGGTGTCTTCAGGCCTCTCCTGTCGGGGAACGATCGGGACTGGGGGGATCTCTGTCCAAGTCATGGCGGGAGATACTCGGGGCAGTCACCCCAGGGCTGAGAGGGACGGAGCCCCCCTGGCCCCAGCCCCCACACGCATTTCCCAGGGCGAGAGGGACCAGGATGTGCAGTTGGCGGAAAGGCTGCTCGGCCGCGGTGCTCTCTTGCGCGCCCGGTGCTGCGGCCACGCCTCCCGCTGCCTCTCCCGGCGCCCTCTCCTCGCTGCCGGCCTCAGTGGGCGGCGCCCGCCGTGTTCCCACCGTCATCCTTGCATTATTCTCCTTTTTAAAGGAGCCTCCAAGGCTTTAGCACATTAATAGCTGTCTCATCTCCTGTGGGAGCCACTTCGATTCTAATTTTACCAGCCTGCTTCAACCTTTCCAAGCCCAGGGCAGTCCCCTCGGAGCCGTCTAGTCTGTGGCTCTTACACCATGTGCTTAAGGGTGTTAAAGCCTGTTGGTCGTATTTTATGCCTTTTTTTGTTAAAAAGCAAGTCCATACCTGTAGTACGGGGTCTTTTGGTGCTGAAACTCTGCGCCCATGCTGGCAATGTCTCCCAATTACAAAAAAGGAAAAAGAAAAAAAAAAAAAAAGAGAAGGGAAGGTCCGTCTGAGCAGCAGCTCACTGTGCTACCTTTAGTGCCGCCGAGATGGGGTGGGGGGAGCGAAGCAGTTGGAAGCGTCTTATCTGCCTCCTCTGATCTTGGGAGCAGTTTGGCTGCAAGGCGGCCGCCCGTCCTCCGAGTTGCAGGCGCGGTGCCCGGTCGCTGCAGCCGAGCCTTGGCCCACTCCCGGTGCTCTCAGCACGGCACGCAGCAGCAGGGGAGGGGTTCCACAACTCACTCGTGGTTCCGCTCCAGAGGTGCAGGTTCGGGGGGTTCTCCTCAGGCGGGCGGCGTCGGCTCCAGGAGGCCTCAGAGTGTCTCGCAGCAGGCAGTGGTGGTGGGGGGGGGAGGGGGGGAGAGGCAAGGGTCAGCCTTCTTCGGTGGTGGTGATTTGAATACAGCGTACAGAGGGGGAGAAGGAAAGGAGTAAGTGTTGTATCATGCATTTAACCCGGCCAATACCAACGATTAGCAATGCAATTCCAGTAGCAATTGTTATTGCAAGTTGTGCTAACCATTTTCCCCACCCTGTGAGCCCAAAATACTTTAGGATGGTAGTGACCCATGAACTATCAAATACTTCTCGCAGTTGCATTGCATGAAACAAATTTCTAGTATGATTACTTATTTCTCTCATCTTAGCTCATGCCTCCTCAGCGGAGCTAGAGGCATTATGAATTGTAATACAACCCTCAGTTTCTGTTCTATTGAACATCCCACAAACTCCTTGTTCTTTTAACAATACCATATCTAAAGCTAATCTATTTTGCAGGGTCATTTTAGTATTTTGCTGGACTTGGGTGTATAATTCTCCAAATGCATCTTGTGTCCAATTGCTTCATATACTTAATTGCCAGGTAATATCTTCTAATACGAACTGGTGTCTTTTAAAGGTAACATAGGGAGTAAAGAAATTTTCCAGAAATAGAGATACTTTTTGTCCAGTGGTATAGTAATCTGGAATGTCAACTCCTTGAATTGCCCATTCTGCTCTTTGTGTTGCCTTTGAAGAGGGAACACTACGACAGTGACGTTCTTTAGACACTTTGGTGAAAGTAAAAATACGTCTGGGGCAAAGGGAGGGAATTCCAATTCCACACCTAAGTCCAGCATGTTGTTCTAATGACAAATGTGAATAAAATATCTCATCAGAGCATCCCCAAGCCATTCCAAGAGAGGCTATATATTTTGCAGTTTTCCACTTAGTTGCATCTGCAAAATCAAGGACGGTGATTTCTGGCTTAGTATTGATTGGAGTCCCACGGACTGGGTAGTGGGTAAAAGGAACTCCACATGGGTTGAGAAGGTATTTGTAGGAGGAGTTACAGGACTCATCTTGATTTCTCCAGCCTCTTGAGAGGTATCCCCAACAAGTACACACATCAGTTCCTAATGTTCGAATTCTAAGTGAAAACCATGTTTCTGGAGGATCTCCTGGTCCTTCTTTGCATGTTATCACCTTTGAGCAATTGACTAGAGGACTATCTTCTTTTGTAGTCTTTTTTAGTCTCTAAATTTACCTTTAAGAACTGTTTGTACAGACCATGCCCACATTAAATGTTGTCAGTCGATTGGGGTTCTATTCGTTATGTTCGGAAGTTGACCACAGCAGGAAGGGTTAAAAACTGTGCTATATTTGCCTTCATCTACATCTGGTGTGTAGAGTGGGTCAAACCGTGGATCCCATGGGTAAACAAGGCAGGGCTGTTTAGCATTATATTCCTCAAAGGTTATTGTCTCAGGGCTGAATTTACTTTTATCTAATTTGATGGCTGGGTGAGGGGATTCAATTTGAGATAAGATGGTTCTATTTACCTTTGGACGCCTAGTTCTACAATATTTCTGGTGCAACTGTCCTTCATGAGGTGCATCAGAAGGTGGGTCATATGTTTGGTAAAGGTTATGTACTATAGGGGTACCTCTGCACTCAACTTGGGCTCCATTTTTCTTACTTGTCCACTGTTCAGGTAGAGGCAATGGAGCTGCCACACTAGTCATATTGAGGACAAAAGATAAATTCAAGGGTACTATGTAAGATGGCAATCCCGGTTCAGCAGAATCAGGTAATGTTACACATACACCTTGATCAGTAGGATTCCATATTTTTGCAAACCCTTTTCCTAATTTCCAGGCAAGCTTCCTTTGATCTAGCTCTGCTAGCTAGCTCTGCTGAGCACATGCACAAGGTAAATAAGCATAAAAATAGAGCTAACATGTTACAATCAGAATTACCAGTAAACCGAAGCATAGTTCGTATCTGAGGTTTTTCATGCACAGTCCTGAATATTTTTTTCTCCTGTTGTTCAGTTACCTGTGAAAGACAAGAAAAAGTCTGTCCAGCCCCTTTCAGGGCTAATATTAAAATGTAGGAATAAGCCAGCGAGAGCTTATTTTGTGTTCTTTGCCATAAGCATCGTTTGCTTTCCAGGTATGCATGTTCAAAGGAGTAGTGAGTACCATGGGTACAGCTCCTGCGGTAGGCAGTTCCACCCATACAGGCTGTCCTGGGAAGCGTGCGGGTTTTTGATTACCTGTAGGTTTAGATGTTGCTGGTATCAAGGAGGGAGGCTGCAGATAAAAAGCTGTGAGTCTGGGACATCCATTTACTCCCCATTGCTCATGTACTGTTTTCACAGCATCCCATAGTCGTTCAGTCCAATTAGAATGTTGAGGTTTCAGAAATCGCTTAAGCAGGCCATTTGTTCTCTCGACGATGCCATTTGCTTGTGGATAATGGGGTGTGTGAAATATCCACTGGATCCCTTCTTCTTTGGCCCATTTTTGGACGATGGTCGCTGTGAAATGTGCCCCGTTGTCGGATTGGATAGGTACAGGTTTTGGAAAGAAACTGAACCACATTTTAAGGGCTTCTAATGTGTTTGCACTAGTTGCCCGAGAGAAGGCTCCTGCTTGGACTAGTCCTGACCTGACTTCTACCGACACGTGTTGTTTGCCCTCAGACTTTCCAAAAGGTCCAATATCATCTACTTGCCATGTGTCCCACAGTCCCTTTCCTGTCTCTGATATGTGAGGGGGGTTGTTCTAAAGGGTGACGCTCTGATCGGGTCCGGCACTGCTCACATGAAGATCTGCAGGTACGGCACATTTCCCGAGTCCCCGGCCATCCTCTGCTTGCTGCTTCCTTGTATAGGTCTTGTGCCCCGGTGTGCTGTCGCTTTAAGTGCAACCATTCTAATAATGGATCCCAGTTTTCTCTTGGAGGTTTTCTACTTAGTGGGGCTAATCTGGCCCTCTCATCTACTTTGTGATTCCAGTGGCTAGTTGGGGTTTCCTTTTCTTGATGAGAGGCTACCCAGCCAACTAAAAAGTTCCCCTTTTTTGCTACAGCAAGAATTTCTTGCCATTTTTCCTTTTGCCAAGCAGGGACCCTGTTTACTTCCCAGTCCTTTTTGTCCCAGAAGGGGAGCCATTCAGTACACCCTTTGAACACAGCAAAAGAATCAGTGTAAACATATACAGAGTCTGAGGTTTCAGATGCATGGTTAAATACACTCCAGACTGCTGCCAGTTCTCCCACTTGTGCACTACCTTCCCCTTCTGTTACAATTTGCTTGCCTGTATTTATTTGTAAGGCTACAGCACCACATTTCCAAACCTTACCTTCTCGCTTTGCTGATGCATCCGTAAACCACACATTCTGCAATCGTTCTGAGTACGGGGGAGCAACTTGGATCATAGAAGGTGAAAAGTCAGTGGTGCTATTTAGGGTTACCTCATCTTGTAGAGGAAGATTTTTGCGAGCTCCTTCTGTTACTTGAAAAATGGTGCAATAATGTTCCATTTGAGCATACCGTTTGCAAACAGAGGCACGTTGGGCCACCCCGTCAGGGGGTGGGATTCCTGCCAAAACTGACTTGATGACTTGAAAAGGTTCCCTTAAAATCAGGGGTTGTTTGTGGGTAGTTTTCTCTGCTTCCTGAAAAGCAGTGCTGACCACGAATAAACTTTTTTCCCAGGTAGAATATCGTTTTTCTGCATCTTTAAAACTGCGTGAGTAAAAGCCTATGGGTCTGGTAGGACCATCGGGTCCTTTCTGCCATAAATGTATAGACAGTCCAGAGCTTGCAAATCGCCATTCCATGTGTACTGGATCAGTGGGATGTATAGGACCTAGGGATTGGTATGTGTTAGCTTCAAAAATTAGGAGTTGTAGGGCCTCATCGTGCAAGGGAGTCCAATCCCACTTTGCTTTTTTTCCTAGCAAATCATACAGGGGCCTTGCAATTATTGAAAAGTCAGGAATGTGTTTCCTCCAAAAAATTAGCAGGCCTAAAGCATGCTGCAGGTCTTTTTTAGTCTCTGGGGTTTCAATTTGGTCTAGGTGGCTGAGGGTGTCTGGGGCAATACACACCATTCCTCCTTTCCACCAGATTCCCAAGAATTTTACTTCTAGGGAAGGGAGTTGTACTTTTTCAGGAGGAATACGTAAGCCCGGGGATTCTAGATGTTTAATGATGTTTGTTTGTGTTGTTTGTACAGGTGTAATCTCATCTCCTGCCACCAAAATGCCATCAATGTATTGGTATACTCTTACTCCTGGTGCAGGAGGAATGAGTGACAATTCTTGTGCTAGTGCATGATGTGCTAGAGTGGGTGAGTGTTTGAATCCTTGTGGGAGGCGAGTGAAAGTATATTGCTGGCCCTCCCCCGTGAAAGCAAAACGCTCCTGATCTTGTTCCTGCGAGGGGACCATAAAAAACATGTCCTTGACATCAATAGTGGCCATAATTTGATGAGCTTGTTCTTGTCTAGTAGCTCTCAGCTCAGCAATGTTTGGGACTGCAGCAGTGAGAGGCCCTGTATTTTGAGTTAAGCCGCCGATAGTCTCCTGTCAGTCTCCAGTTGCCATTAGGCTTGCGGACTGGCCACACAGGAGCATTGTAAGGGGAATGTGTTGCAATCAGTATTCCTTTTTCTTTCAAATGTGCAATAATTGGTGTGATTCCTTCTCTGGCTCCTAAAGGCAAGGGGTAAGGTTTGACATTGGTTACTAGGGAGGGGGGAAGAGCAGGAGCAGAACTTAACAAACACAAATGGGAGGTTTCCTGCCCCAAAGTCCCTATTTTTCCTTCTTCATTGGTCCAAGGCCTTCCCTTTAGGAGGTCCAGACCCAGTGAATTTGTAGGAAATTCACCTGTAATCATTAGGGTGTCAACTGCTTTCTCTTCTGCCGGTAACCAGCGTCTTACCTTTGCTGTCATCTGGGCTTGGCTATTCTCAAAAACATCTGTGACACGTATACTCTTACGTGAGGGAGTGATTCCACGTGAGGAGGCATCTTCAATTTTAAGGGCAGACACCTGAGCACCAGTATCTACTAAAAAAGTTACCGGGGCTTTGTGGGGACCAGTAGGACAGGTTATTAACGGGTCTCCTCTGGAATTGTTAGAAAGGCGCCTGATGTGAATCCACCCTTCGCCCCCTGGCTTACCTTCTGCAAAGATAAGGGTTTTCTGTCACCTTCCCTTTCTTGTGGTTCCTCCAGGGGAGGGGCTGTAGCAGGGACAGCTTTTAATGGTTCCTCTTTTGCTGGCCACTCTTGGATGAATAGTTCTAATTTATTAGTGGGCTGGCCATCCATTAGGGTCCTTGGGACTCCCTTTTGTAAGCCCGCAATCCACAGGGCATTTCTTTTCTCCTTGCGTTCTTCCCCTGTATTTGTTTGTCTACCCAGCCCAGGGGAGAACCTTACCTTTTGGAGTTTTGCTGGGGACAGGGTTTTGCACTCTGTGCGCCGAATTGATCTAGAATCAGTTGTATTTGAAGGAATTGGGCCATATTTTCTCCCGTAATTAATTAATTCCTGTGCCACCTTCCCCCCCAGGTCCAAACCTTCCCTTTTGCCCACTTAAGACTGAGGGAAATAGCTGCTGCCTCCAAGGTGGCTACAGCTCTTTCTGCAATTGGGAGACTTTCTATTTGTCCTTTTAGCTGCATGCCTATGGGTTTCACAGCTTCAGGGAGGCCTCTGATAAGAGGTATCATTCTCTCAGGATCCACAGGCACCATCACTGGAGATTCACCTCGTGGTGTTAATTTCCTATCATGCATCATTTGTAAACGAGCCGCTTTCTGTACACTTTCTACAGTCTGATTGACATTCCTTACTATAGCCAGGGGATCTTCTCTTTCTGAAGGACTGAGTCTGCCAGCCCAATCAGCAGCTCTCTGGGGAGGGACCAAGGAGCACGGTTATCTCCTGTGGTAAGGAAGACTCCTGCCCCTCCAGTACCCTTCTGCCTCTTTTTCTGAGAACAGAATTTGGTCAGCTCGTGTGAGAGAGAGTCTCCAAACACATTCAGTTTCAGATTCTTTGGGACTTTGGCTATACCCTTCCTTTAGTTTGGCCAATTCAGTAGCTGTAGATGGGATTTCTTTTGTGGTTATGTCAGGTGTGTCGTCGTCTGAAGCCTCATGGGTGTATTCTGTTTTAATGAAGGGACGGAGCGAGGCTGAGGGCTTTTCTGAGTGATTACGCAAGGATTCTAAGTCCGAGAGGGGGTACGCTTCTTTAGATAGTTCCAGCTCTGACTCCTTTTTTCCCTCATTTGCTGATCTTGCAAACAGCTCCTCTCGGAGCACACAGACAGTAGCCTTTTCATTCCTTATCTCTTCCTGGAGGAGGTGGGTGTTAGCTCCAGCTGAAATTGCAATGCTTTAACCAAATGCTGTAATGAAGCAGTAACTTCCGTATCAGCTTTCTGCTGGTGCTCTCTGTGTCCTACTGCAGCTAGCACAGCAGCAGCTAAGACAGAACATACCACTGGTTGCGCTTTACCTTTTTTGAGTCTCGCTCCTGTGCGCAGGACAGAGACTCGATCAACGAGTGCTTGGATATTATACCAATAGTTTTGTGCCCAGTCCGTCCCTGGAGGAGATGGCCTGGCACCAAATTCATCCAACAAAGTAAACAAAGCTTGTGTATGATGTCCCATGTTACTTACAAATGTCGGAGTGATCATTCCTAGAGGATGCCCAGCGTAAAGTAAATTTACAAAAGTCTCACCCCTGCACTCTGGGAAGGTTCCTCTTCTGCCAAACCAAAGAAAGTTACAAACACTGGAGTAGTCTCTCTTGAGGGACACCCCTTACAAAATGGTTTCTGAGGTCCTACTCCTTACACCTCGAGAGCACCTAGTGTTTACCAAAGTTACAAGTCTCAAAATTACTTTCCAAACTCCCAGGTCTTTTACCTACAGGAGTGCCAATTTCCCAGACCCTGGGCCTCGGGAGCACCGTTTTAGCTCAGGTGCATGTGCAAACACACAAGCAAACAAACAAACAAATAAAAGAGTAAGACAGAGTAAGAAAGGTAGAGAGGTGTTAGGAAATGTAGAAAGGTACGTTGTTTTATTTTCCTAAAATGATCCAATCATAAGAATTAGCAATTCATGCATTTTTTGGAAACAACACTCTCATTTTACGGGGATCCTGCCGACTATGCCAATAAAGTGTTACGATCCGGTTCAGACCCAGAAAGGCAAAGCAGGCGAAGTCTCTGAGCATAAACCAGAAAGAACTTCGAAGGTTCAAAATATTGCCAGATATGAGATTAAAACCAAACGAGATTAAATGTCGATGCCAAAAAATTGATGTATTTTATTTGACAGTAAAAGTAGGGCCCAGTTTGGGGCCAATCACCCTTGCAGTGCCTAAAGGGGCTCCAGCAGAGCTGGAGGGGGGCTGGGAGCAGCCGGAAGCGGGAGCAGCCAGAGCTGGGAGCACCTGCATCTTGGCCAAGGCAGCTGCCGCCAGGTTTGGTGGTGCCTGAGCAGGGCGGGGACGATGCCAGGGACATCCCGCAGTGACGTCTTCTCTTTTCCGCTGGGCGTGCGCTCGGTCCCAAAGCGCACGCCCATTCTGATCTCAGTCTCACTCCATGTTTAGACACGCTCACAGTCCTGGATTTCATCCCATGCCAGTGGCAGACCCGTGCAGCCCCAGAGCCAATACCAAGGCCAGGCTGAAGGCAAACGCCACATTTAGCCTTCACGCCAATGGTAGCTGTAATGTAAAACCCAGCCCTAACGCCGAGGCCTCTCCTAATTCCAGCCCCTTGCTAAATGCTCAGCCCTAAACCAAATGCAACGGTGTAATAAATGAATTGGTTTCAGGGTGTTGATTTTTACTGTTTGGAGGAGATAGAAAAGAGGGGAGTTGATAGTTGGATACATGGGCATGTTAACGGAGGATATTGCGAGACTGTCTGGGTGTAATATCGGAGTGTGAGCACTAGGTGGAGACGCAATTGGGGATGTGATGACGTGATGGACTAGAAAATGACCTCATGCAGGTGATGTCAACATCTTGGACCGCTTAGCCAATCATTCGACACCCTCGGGAAATGATTGGACAAAAATGCATCTTGATAAAGACCAATAGAACCCCTGGAAGCGAGCCAATCAGAAGAAGAATCCAAAATCCACCAATTGTGAACAGACAGAGGGCATAAGAACGGACCTGGGACTTTATCCGGGGAGCTCCTGCGGAACTTGGGGTCCAAGGTTGCACCCAGTGGGTCACACTGTCCTTTTTGTGTGCTGCTTTACTCTGGCTTGTCGTGCGGAGCCTGGGCTTATCCTGGGTTCTCGCTCTCAGTTGTTAATGAATAAACAAACGAGTTGGCTTTTCTTTTTTAAAAAAAGTCTCAGCTTCGTTTATAACAACGGTGAGCTCGAAGGCCAAAGCCAGCCCCAACTGCAACTCTTAAGATCAAGCCCAACACCAATCCCAGCTGAAGCCCTAAATCCAGCTTTGAGCCCAGCCCCAGCCCATACTCCAATGCCGCCTTTAGCTCTAACTCCCAAACTCAGCCCCAACTGCTGCCCTAAGGCCAACCATTCATGGAGTTAAGGCCAGTGCCCCAGGTGCACTCCCTAGCCCAAGGCAGGCTCCAAGCTCAAGGCCACCGTTAGCCCTAAGGGCAGGGCCAGCCCTAAGGCCGGCCTGAGCCGCAATGGCAGCCAAAGGCAGCCCAAGTGGGTCTTCAACGCCGACCCCTCCCCCAGCCCGCCCTGATGCCGGCCCTGCCTCCCTGCGCTGCGAGCCAGGCGCTGTCCCCGCGTGTCACAGAGGCCGCGGCCTGTGGAGCAATCAGCGGGCTCGGTGCGGTGCTGGCACTGGCCGTCCCCGAGCCCCCTGCCTCTGGGGCAGTGTCGTCGCCCGGAGACGTCGTGGCCGCGCCGCCTGCGCCGCAGAGTTGTCACAAAGGGCAGCGGCGACATTAGGACTTCCTGGCCAGCCGCTATTTCCAGGCATGATGCTTAAGCATGGATCGGCCGCTTCTGATAGCGTGTCTGTCTTGGGCGAGCGTTTTTGTGATGGCTGTGCAGGCGCGTTGGATACAGCTGCAGGACGCTCTGTTTCCACAGAAAATTTGCGGCCAGCACTGCCAGGCATGGTCACAGGATGCCTGCTAGTAGTAGCTCAGCAGCTCTGAGACCGCTCTTTGCAGCATCCAGCGGGGAGTTAAGGGCAGCGTTGAATCGAATGATAGCAATGCAAAAGGATGCAAAGCACAGCGTGTGAACAGGAGCTTTGGAGCGCTCGGCACACAGGATATTTCAGAGGAGAAATCCCCTGGTGCAGCTGGCCCCAATAAAGAGCGGCCGCTGCTGAATGCCACACTCCAGTGGCGTTTTAAATGTAATTTTTCTATTTTATAGGGTTTCATTTTTGCTAAGCTTTGGTAATGCCCGGGGTGTGATGTCATTGACCCGCTGCCTCTCGACCAATCAGATCGCTCCGCTACGTTCTGGCCCCGCCCCTCATTGTTTCCTCACAATGAGGAACCTTGGCGCTCGATTCCCATTGGCTGCCGCCCGGGGGGGCGGGGCTTAGGCTGCCTATATAAGGCGGCGGCGGTGGCGGGGCTTCACTTGCAGTCCCGGCGTGGAGGCGGCAGCAGCGGAGCGGAGCGGGCGGAGAGGAGCGGAAGCCCCGAGGCCGGAGCTCTGGGAGCGGCCCGGCCCTCAGCGCCGCGGCCCTGGAGCCCCAGGCCGGGGCGGGTGGGAGGGGGTGGCTGGGAGGGAGATGGGATGGTTCGCTGCGCCGCTTCTCGCCGCCAATGCGCCTTTTCTCTCTGCCACTTTTCTCAGGTACCTGCGCCGGCCCCTCCAGATGGCAGTGGGAGCGCCAGCAACCCCGGCTCGGCAAAGGCAGGGACGGGCAACTACCGCGGCAACGAGGGACCGCACCCCAGCTCGGCAAAGGCAGGGACGGGCAGCTACCGGGGCAACGAGGGACAGCAACCCCGGCTCGGCAAAGGCAGGGCCCCAGCAGCGCCGGGGCAACGAGGGACAAAATCGGAAGAGTTCGGACACCACCCGAAGCCCACCAAAGGTAAAATCAGGTAATACCAGGTAATACCAGGTAAAACACGGTAATACCAGGTAAAACACGGTAATACCAGCTAATACCATCTAATATTATCTAATACAGGTAAAACACGGTAAAATCAGGTAATACCAGGTAAAATCAGCTAATGCCAGGTAAAACACGGTAAAACAAAATAAAATTGGCAAAAATCACATCAAATGCCTTGAGTGATCTTTGCTCTCCCAGCGAGTGGCTTGCGATGCAAACAAATCCCAAAGCCCCCGCCTTCCCCGTGGGAGAGGAGGCCGGAGCCCCCCCGGCCTCAGCTGGGGTGAGGAGCACGCATGGCCCGGGGCTGTCTCCGTCCCTCTGCATCCTGGGGGGTCCTGTGGTGTCTTCAGGCCTCTCCTGTCGGGGAACGATCGGGACTGGGGGGATCTCTGTCCAAGTCATGGCGGGAGATACTCGGGGCAGTCACCCCAGGGCTGAGAGGGACGGAGCCCCCCTGGCCCCAGCCCCCACACGCATTTCCCAGGGCGAGAGGGACCAGGATGTGCAGTTGGCGGAAAGGCTGCTCGGCCGCGGTGCTCTCTTGCGCGCCCGGTGCTGCGGCCACGCCTCCCGCTGCCTCTCCCGGCGCCCTCTCCTCGCTGCCGGCCTCAGTGGGCGGCGCCCGCCGTGTTCCCACCGTCATCCTTGCATTATTCTCCTTTTTAAAGGAGCCTCCAAGGCTTTAGCACATTAATAGCTGTCTCATCTCCTGTGGGAGCCACTTCGATTCTAATTTTACCAGCCTGCTTCAACCTTTCCAAGCCCAGGGCAGTCCCCTCGGAGCCGTCTAGTCTGTGGCTCTTACACCATGTGCTTAAGGGTGTTAAAGCCTGTTGGTCGTATTTTATGCCTTTTTTTGTTAAAAAGCAAGTCCATACCTGTAGTACGGGGTCTTTTGGTGCTGAAACTCTGCGCCCATGCTGGCAATGTCTCCCAATTACAAAAAAGGAAAAAGAAAAAAAAAAAAAAGAGAAGGGAAGGTCCGTCTGAGCAGCAGCTCACTGTGCTACCTTTAGTGCCGCCGAGATGGGGTGGGGGGAGCGAAGCAGTTGGAAGCGTCTTATCTGCCTCCTCTGATCTTGGGAGCAGTTTGGCTGCAAGGCGGCCGCCCGTCCTCCGAGTTGCAGGCGCGGTGCCCGGTCGCTGCAGCCGAGCCTTGGCCCACTCCCGGTGCTCTCAGCACGGCACGCAGCAGCAGGGGAGGGGTTCCACAACTCACTCGTGGTTCCGCTCCAGGGCTGCAGGTTCGGGGGGTTCTCCTCAGGCGGGCGGCGTCGGCTCCAGGAGGCCTCAGAGTGTCTCGCAGCAGGCAGTGGTGGTGGTGGTGGGGGGGGGGGGGGGGAGAGGCAAGGGTCAGCCTTCTTCGGTGGTGGTGATTTGAATACAGCGTACAGAGGGGGAGAAGGAAAGGAGTAAGTGTTGTATCATGCATTTAACCCGGCCAATACCAACGATTAGCAATGCAATTCCAGTAGCAATTGTTATTCCAAGTTGTGCTAACCATTTTCCCCACCCTGTGAGCCCAAAATACTTTAGGATGGTAGTGACCCATGAACTATCAAATACTTCTCGCAGTTGCATTGCATGAAACAAATTTCTAGTATGATTACTTATTTCTCTCATCTTAGCTCATGCCTCCTCAGCGGAGCTAGAGGCATTATGAATTGTAATACAACCCTCAGTTTCTGTTCTATTGAACATCCCACAAACTCCTTGTTCTTTTAAGAATACCATATCTAAAGCTAATCTATTTTGCAGGGTCATTTTAGTATTTTGCTGGACTTGGGTGTATAATTCTCCAAATGCATCTTGTGTCCAATTGCTTCATATACTTAATTGCCAGGTAATATCTTCTAATACGAACTGGTGTCTTTTAAAGGTAACATAGGGAGTAAAGAAATTTTCCAGAAATAGAGATACTTTTTCTCCAGTGGTATAGTAATCTGGAATGTCAACTCCTTGAATTGCCCATTCTGCTCTTTGTGTTGCCTTTGAAGAGGGAACACTACGACAGTGACGTTCTTTAGACACTTTGGTGAAAGTAAAAATACGTCTGGGGCAAAGGGAGGGAATTCCAATTCCACACCTAAGTCCAGCATGTTGTTCTAATGACAAATGTGAATAAAATATCTCATCAGAGCATCCCCAAGCCATTCCAAGAGAGGCTATATATTTTGCAGTTTTCCACTTAGTTGCATCTGCAAAATCAAGGATGGTGATTTCTGGCTTAGTATTGATTGGAGTCCCACGGACTGGGTAGTGGGTAAAAGGAACTCCACATGGGTTGAGAAGGTATTTGTAGGAGGAGTTACAGGACTCATCTTGATTTCTCCAGCCTCTTGAGAGGTATCCCCAACAAGTACACACATCAGTTCCTAATGTTCGAATTCTAAGTGAAAACCATGTTTCTGGAGGATCTCCTGGTCCTTCTTTGCATGTTATCACCTTTGAGCAATTGACTAGAGGACTATCTTCTTTTGTAGTCTTTTTTAGTCTCTAAATTTACCTTTAAGAACTGTTTGTACAGACCATGCCCACATTAAATGTTGTCAGTCGATTGGGGTTCTATTCGTTATGTTCGGAAGTTGACCACAGCAGGAAGGGTTAAAAACTGTGCTATATTTGCCTTCATCTACATCTGGTGTGTAGAGTGGGTCAAACCGTGGATCCCATGGGTAAACAAGGCAGGGCTGTTTAGCATTATATTCCTCAAAGGTTATTGTCTCAGGGCTGAATTTACTTTTATCTAATTTGATGGCTGGGTGAGGGGATTCAATTTGAGATAAGATGGTTCTATTTACCTTTGGACGCCTAGTTCTACAATATTTCTGGTGCAACTGTCCTTCATGAGGTGCATCAGAAGGTGGGTCATATGTTTGGTAAAGGTTATGTACTATAGGGGTACCTCTGCACTCAACTTGGGCTCCATTTTTCTTACTTGTCCACTGTTCAGGTAGAGGCAATGGAGCTGCCACACTAGTCATATTGAGGACAAAAGATAAATTCAAGGGTACTATGTAAGATGGCAATCCCGGTTCAGCAGAATCAGGTAATGTTACACATACACCTTGATCAGTAGGATTCCATATTTTTGCAAACCCTTTTCCTAATTTCCAGGCAAGCTTCCTTTGATCTAGCTCTGCTAGCTAGCTCTGCTGAGCACATGCACAAGGTAAATAAGCATAAAAATAGAGCTAACATGTTACAATCAGAATTACCAGTAAACCGAAGCATAGTTCGTATCTGAGGTTTTTCATGCACAGTCCTGAATATTTTTTTCTCCTGTTGTTCAGTTACCTGTGAAAGACAAGAAAAAGTCTGTCCAGCCCCTTTCAGGGCTAATATTAAAATGTAGGAATAAGCCAGCGAGAGCTTATTTTGTGTTCTTTGCCATAAGCATCGTTTGCTTTCCAGGTATGCATGTTCAAAGGAGTAGTGAGTACCATGGGTACAGCTCCTGCGGTAGGCAGTTCCACCCATACAGGCTGTCCTGGGAAGCGTGCGGGTTTTTGATTACCTGTAGGTTTAGATGTTGCTGGTATCAAGGAGGGAGGCTGCAGATAAAAAGCTGTGAGTCTGGGACATCCATTTACTCCCCATTGCTCATGTACTGTTTTCACAGCATCCCATAGTCGTTCAGTCCAATTAGAATGTTGAGGTTTCAGAAATCGCTTAAGCAGGCCATTTGTTCTCTCGACGATGCCATTTGCTTGTGGATAATGGGGTGTGTGAAATATCCACTGGATCCCTTCTTCTTTGGCCCATTTTTGGACGATGGTCGCTGTGAAATGTGCCCCGTTGTCGGATTGGATAGGTACAGGTTTTGGAAAGAAACTGAACCACATTTTAAGGGCTTCTAATGTGTTTGCACTAGTTGCCCGAGAGAAGGCTCCTGCTTGGACTAGTCCTGACCTGACTTCTACCGACACGTGTTGTTTGCCCTCAGACTTTCCAAAAGGTCCAATATCATCTACTTGCCATGTGTCCCACAGTCCCTTTCCTGTCTCTGATATGTGAGGGGGGTTGTTCTAAAGGGTGACGCTCTGATCGGGTCCGGCACTGCTCGCATGAAGATCTGCAGGTACGGCACATTTCCCGAGTCCCCGGCCATCCTCTGCTTGCTGCTTCCTTGTATAGGTCTTGTGCCCCGGTGTGCTGTCGCTTTAAGTGCAACCATTCTAATAATGGATCCCAGTTTTCTCTTGGAGGTTTTCTACTTAGTGGGGCTAATCTGGCCCTCTCATCTACTTTGTGATTCCAGTGGCTAGTTGGGGTTTCCTTTTCTTGATGAGAGGCTACCCAGCCAACTAAAAAATTCCCCTTTTTTGCTACAGCAAGAATTTCTTGCCATTTTTCCTTTTGCCAAGCAGGGACCCTGTTTACTTCCCAGTCCTTTTTGTCTCAGAAGGGGAGCCATTCAGTACACCCTTTGAACACAGCAAAAGAATCAGTGTAAACATATACAGAGTCTGAGGTTTCAGATGCATGGTTAAATACACTCCAGACTGCTGCCAGTTCTCCCACTTGTGCACTACCTTCCCCTTCTGTTACAATTTGCTTGCCTGTATTTATTTGTAAGGCTACAGCACCACATTTCCAAACCTTACCTTCTCGCTTTGCTGATGCATCCGTAAACCACACATTCTGCAATCGTTCTGAGTACGGGGGAGCAACTTGGATCATAGAAGGTGAAAAGTCAGTGGTGCTATTTAGGGTTACCTCATCTTGTAGAGGAAGATTTTTGCGAGCTCCTTCTGTTACTTGAAAAATGGTGCAATAATGTTCCATTTGAGCATACCGTTTGCAAACAGAGGCACGTTGGGCCACCCCGTCAGGGGGTGGGATTCCTGCCAAAACTGACTTGATGACTTGAAAAGGTTCCCTTAAAATCAGGGGTTGTTTGTGGGTAGTTTTCTCTGCTTCCTGAAAAGCAGTGCTGACCACGAATAAACTTTTTTCCCAGGTAGAATATCGTTTTTCTGCATCTTTAAAACTGCGTGAGTAAAAGCCTATGGGTCTGGTAGGACCATCGGGTCCTTTCTGCCATAAATGTATAGACAGTCCAGAGCTTGCAAATCGCCATTCCATGTGTACTGGATCAGTGGGATGTATAGGACCTAGGGATTGGTATGTGTTAGCTTCAAAAATTAGGAGTTGTAGGGCCTCATCGTGCAAGGGAGTCCAATCCCACTTTGCTTTTTTTCCTAGCAAATCATACAGGGGCCTTGCAATTATTGAAAAGTCAGGAATGTGTTTCCTCCAAAAAATTAGCAGGCCTAAAGCATGCTGCAGGTCTTTTTTAGTCTCTGGGGTTTCAATTTGGTCTAGGTGGCTGAGGGTGTCTGGGGCAATACACACCATTCCTCCTTTCCACCAGATTCCCAAGAATTTTACTTCTAGGGAAGGGAGTTGTACTTTTTCAGGAGGAATACGTAAGCCCGGGGATTCTAGATGTTTAATGATGTTTGTTTGTGTTGTTTGTACAGGTGTAATCTCATCTCCTGCCACCAAAATGCCATCAATGTATTGGTATACTCTTACTCCTGGTGCAGGAGGAATGAGTGACAATTCTTGTGCTAGTGCATGATGTGCTAGAGTGGGTGAGTGTTTGAATCCTTGTGGGAGGCGAGTGAAAGTATATTGCTGGCCCTCCCCCGTGAAAGCAAAACGCTCCTGATCTTGTTCCTGCGAGGGGACCATAAAAAACATGTCCTTGACATCAATAGTGGCCATAATTTGATGAGCTTGTTCTTGTCTAGTAGCTCTCAGCTCAGCAATGTTTGGGACTGCAGCAGTGAGAGGCCCTGTATTTGAGTTAAGCCGCCGATAGTCTCCTGTCAGTCTCCAGTTGCCATTAGGCTTGCGGACTGGCCACACAGGAGCATTGTAAGGGGAATGTGTTGCAATCACTATTCCTTTTTCTTTCAAATGTGCAATAATTGGTGTGATTCCTTCTCTGGCTCCTAAAGGCAAGGGGTAAGGTTTGACATTGGTTACTAGGGAGGGGGGAAGAGCAGGAGCAGAACTTAACAAACACAAATGGGAGGTTTCCTGCCCCAAAGTCCCTATTTTTCCTTCTTCATTGGTCCAAGGCCTTCCCTTTAGGAGGTCCAGACCCAGTGAATTTGTAGGAAATTCACCTGTAATCATTAGGGTGTCAACTGCTTTCTCTTCTGCCGGTAACCAGCGTCTTACCTTTGCTGTCATCTGGGCTTGGCTATTCTCAAAAACATCTGTGACACGTATACTCTTACGTGAGGGAGTGATTCCACGTGAGGAGGCATCTTCAATTTTAAGGGCAGACACCTGAGCACCAGTATCTACTAAAAAAGTTACCGGGGCTTTGTGGGGACCAGTAGGACAGGTTATTAACGGGTCTCCTCTGGAATTGTTAGAAAGGCGCCTGATGTGAATCCACCCTTCGCCCCCTGGCTTACCTTCTGCAAAGATAAGGGTTTTCTGTCACCTTCCCTTTCTTGTGGTTCCTCCAGGGGAGGGGCTGTAGCAGGGACAGCTTTTAATGGTTCCTCTTTTGCTGGCCACTCTTGGATGAATAGTTCTAATTTATTAGTGGGCTGGCCATCCATTAGGGTCCTTGGGACTCCCTTTTGTAAGCCCGCAATCCACAGGGCATTTCTTTTCTCCTTGCGTTCTTCCCCTGTATTTGTTTGTCTACCCAGCCCAGGGGAGAACCTTACCTTTTGGAGTTTTGCTGGGGACAGGGTTTTGCACTCTGTGCGCCGAATTGATCTAGAATCAGTTGTATTTGAAGGAATTGGGCCATATTTTCTCCCGTAATTAATTAATTCTTGTGCCACCTTCCCCCCCAGGTCCAAACCTTCCCTTTTGCCCGCTTAAGACTGAGGGAAATAGCTGCTGCCTCCAAGGTGGCTACAGCTCTTTCTGCAATTGGGAGACTTTCTATTTGTCCTTTTAGCTGCATGCCTATGGGTTTCACAGCTTCAGGGAGGCCTCTGATAAGAGGTATCATTCTCTCAGGATCCACAGGCACCATCACTGGAGATTCACCTCGTGGTGTTAATTTCCTATCATGCATCATTTGTAAACGAGCCGCTTTCTGTACACTTTCTACAGTCTGATTGACATTCCTTACTATAGCCAGGGGATCTCCTCTTTCTGAAGGACTGAGTCTGCCAGCCCAATCAGCAGCTCTCTGGGGAGGGACCAAGGAGCACGGTTATCTCCTGTGGTAAGGAAGACTCCTGCCCCTCCAGTACCCTTCTGCCTCTTTTTCTGAGAACAGAATTTGGTCAGCCCGTGTGAGAGAGAGTCTCCAAACACATTCAGTTTCAGATTCTTTGGGACTTTGGCTATACCCTTCCTTTAGTTTGGCCAATTCAGTAGCTGTAGATGGGATTTCTTTTGTGGTTATGTCAGGTGTGTCGTCGTCTGAAGCCTCATGGGTGTATTCTGTTTTAATGAAGGGACGGAGCGAGGCTGAGGGCTTTTCTGAGTGATTACGCAAGGATTCTAAGTCCGAGAGGGGGTACGCTTCTTTAGATAGTTCCAGCTCTGACTCCTTTTTTCCCTCATTTGCTGATCTTGCAAACAGCTCCTCTCGGAGCACACAGACAGTAGCCTTTTCATTCCTTATCTCTTCCTGGAGGAGGTGGGTGTTAGCTCCAGCTGAAATTGCAATGCTTTAACCAAATGCTGTAATGAAGCAGTAACTTCCGTATCAGCTTTCTGCTGGTGCTCTCTGTGTCCTACTGCAGCTAGCACAGCAGCAGCTAAGACAGAACATACCACTGGTTGCGCTTTACCTTTTTTGAGTCTCGCTCCTGTGCGCAGGACAGAGACTCGATCAACGAGTGCTTGGATATTATACCAATAGTTTTGTGCCCAGTCCGTCCCTGGAGGAGATGGCCTGGCACCAAATTCATCCAACAAAGTAAACAAAGCTTGTGTATGATGTCCCATGTTACTTACAAATGTCGGAGTGATCATTCCTAGAGGATGCCCAGCGTAAAGTAAATTTACAAAAGTCTCACCCCTGCACTCTGGGAAGGTTCCTCTTCTGCCAAACCAAAGAAAGTTACAAACACTGGAGTAGTCTCTCTTGAGGGACACCCCTTACAAAATGGTTTCTGAGGTCCTACTCCTTACACCTCGAGAGCACCTAGTGTTTACCAAAGTTACAAGTCTCAAAATTACTTTCCAAACTCCCAGGTCTTTTACCTACAGGAGTGCCAATTTCCCAGACCCTGGGCCTCGGGAGCACCGTTTTAGCTCAGGTGCATGTGCAAACACACAAGCAAACAAACAAACAAACAAAAGAGTAAGACAGAGTAAGAAAGGTAGAGAGGTGTTAGGAAATGTAGAAAGGTACGTTGTTTTATTTTCCTAAAATGATCCAATCATAAGAATTAGCAATTCATGCATTTTTTGGAAACAACACTCTCATTTTACGGGGATCCTGCCGACTATGCCAATAAAGTGTTACGATCCGGTTCAGACCCAGAAAGGCAAAGCAGGCGAAGTCTCTGAGCATAAACCAGAAAGAACTTCGAAGGTTCAAAATATTGCCAGATATGAGATTAAAACCAAACGAGATTAAATGTCGATGCCAAAAAATTGATGTATTTTATTTGACAGTAAAAGTAGGGCCCAGTTTGGGGCCAATCACCCTTGCAGTGCCTAAAGGGGCTCCAGCAGAGCTGGAGGGGGGCTGGGAGCAGCCGGAAGCGGGAGCAGCCAGAGCTGGGAGCACCTGCATCTTGGCCAAGGCAGCTGCCGCCAGGTTTGGTGGTGCCTGAGCAGGGCGGGGACGATGCCAGGGACATCCCGCAGTGACGTCTTCTCTTTTCCGCTGGGCGTGCGCTCGGTCCCAAAGCGCACGCCCATTCTGATCTCAGTCTCACTCCATGTTTAGACACGCTCACAGTCCTGGATTTCATCCCATGCCAGTGGCAGACCCGTGCAGCCCCAGAGCCAATACCAAGGCCAGGCTGAAGGCAAACGCCACATTTAGCCTTCACGCCAATGGTAGCTGTAATGTAAAACCCAGCCCTAACGCCGAGGCCTCTCCTAATTCCAGCCCCTTCCTAAATGCTCAGCCCTAAACCAAATGCAACGGTGTAATAAATGAATTGGTTTCAGGGTGTTGATTTTTACTGTTTGGAGGAGATAGAAAAGAGGGGAGTTGATAGTTGGATACATGGGCATGTTAACGGAGGATATTGCGAGACTGTCTGGGTGTAATATCGGAGTGTGAGCACTAGGTGGAGACGCAATTGGGGATGTGATGACGTGATGGACTAGAAAATGACCTCATGCAGGTGATGTCAACATCTTGGACCGCTTAGCCAATCATTCGACACCCTCGGGAAATGATTGGACAAAAATGCATCTTGATAAAGACCAATAGAACCCCTGGAAGCGAGCCAATCAGAAGAAGAATCCAAAATCCACCAATTGTGAACGGACAGAGGGCATAAGAACGGACCTGGGACTTTATCCGGGGAGCTCCTGCGGAACTTGGGGTCCAAGGTTGCACCCAGTGGGTCACACTGTCCTTTTTGTGTGCTGCTTTACTCTGGCTTGTCGTGCGGAGCCTGGGCTTATCCTGGGTTCTCGCTCTCAGTTGTTAATGAATAAACAAACGAGTTGGCTTTTCTTTTTTAAAAAAAGTCTCAGCCTCGTTTATAACAACGGTGAGCTCGAAGGCCAAAGCCAGCCCCAACTGCAACTCTTAAGATCAAGCCCAACACCAATCCCAGCTGAAGCCCTAAGTCCAGCTTCGAGCCCAGCCCCAGCCCACACTCCAATGCCGCCTTTAGCTCTAACTCCCAAACTCAGCCCCAACTGCTGCCCTAAGGCCAACCATTCATGGAGTTAAGGCCAGTGCCCCAGGTGCACTCCCTAGCCCAAGGCAGGCTCCAAGCTCAAGGCCACCGTTAGCCCTAAGGCCGGCCTGAGCCGCAATGGCAGCCAAAGGCAGCCCAAGTGGGGCTTCAACGCCGACCCCTCCCCCAGCCCGCCCTGATGCCGGCCCTGCCTCCCTGCGCTGCGAGCCAGGCGCTGTCCCCGCGTGTCACAGAGGCCGCGGCCTGTGGAGCAATCAGCGGGCTCGGTGCGGTGCTGGCACTGGCCGTCCCCGAGCCCCCTGCCTCTGGGGCAGTGTCGTCGCCCGGAGACGTCGTGGCCGCGCCGCCTGCGCCGCAGAGTTGTCACAAAGGGCAGCGGCGACATTAGGACTTCCTGGCCAGCCGCTATTTCCAGGCATGATGCTTAAGCATGGATCGGCCGCTTCTGATAGCGTGTCTGTCTTGGGCGAGCGTTTTTGTGATGGCTGTGCAGGCGCGTTGGATACAGCTGCAGGACGCTCTGTTTCCACAGAAAATTTGCGGCCAGCACTGCCAGGCATGGTCACAGGATGCCTGCTAGTAGTAGCTCAGCAGCTCTGAGACCGCTCTTTGCAGCATCCAGCGGGGAGTTAAGGGCAGCGTTGAATCGAATGATAGCAATGCAAAAGGATGCAAAGCACAGCGTGTGAACAGGAGCTTTGGAGCGCTCGGCACACAGGATATTTCAGAGGAGAAATCCCCTGGTGCAGCTGGCCCCAATAAAGAGCGGCCGCTGCTGAATGCCACACTCCAGTGGCGTTTTAAATGTAATTTTTCTATTTTATAGGGTTTCATTTTTGCTAAGCTTTGGTAATGCCCGGGGTGTGATGTCATTGACCCGCTGCCTCTCGACCAATCAGATCGCTCCGCTACGTTCTGGCCCCGCCCCTCATTGTTTCCTCACAATGAGGAACCTTGGCGCTCGATTCCCATTGGCTGCCGCCCGGGGGGGCGGGGCTTAGGCTGCCTATATAAGGCGGCGGCGGTGGCGGGGCTTCACTTGCAGTCCCGGCGTGGAGGCGGCAGCAGCGGAGCGGAGCGGGCGGAGAGGAGCGGAAGCCCCGAGGCCGGAGCTCTGGGAGCGGCCCGGCCCTCAGCGCCGCGGCCCTGGAGCCCCAGGCCGGGGCGGGTGGGAGGGGGTGGCTGGGAGGGAGATGGGATGGTTCGCTGCGCCGCTTCTCGCCGCCAATGCGCCTTTTCTCTCTGCCACTTTTCTCAGGTACCTGCGCCGGCCCCTCCAGATGGCAGTGGGAGCGCCAGCAACCCCGGCTCGGCAAAGGCAGGGACGGGCAACTACCGCGGCAACGAGGGACCGCACCCCAGCTCGGCAAAGGCAGGGACGGGCAGCTACCGGGGCAACGAGGGACAGCAACCCCGGCTCGGCAAAGGCAGGGCCCCAGCAGCGCCGGGGCAACGAGGGACAAAATCGGAAGAGTTCGGACACCACCCGAAGCCCACCAAAGGTAAAATCAGGTAATACCAGGTAATACCAGGTAAAACACGGTAATACCAGGTAAAACACGGTAATACCAGCTAATACCATCTAATATTATCTAATACAGGTAAAACACGGTAAAATCAGGTAATACCAGGTAAAATCAGCTAATGCCAGGTAAAACACGGTAAAACAAAATAAAATTGGCAAAAATCACATCAAATGCCTTGAGTGATCTTTGCTCTCCCAGCGAGTGGCTTGCGATGCAAACAAATCCCAAAGCCCCCGCCTTCCCCGTGGGAGAGGAGGCCGGAGCCCCCCCGGCCTCAGCTGGGGTGAGGAGCACGCATGGCCCGGGGCTGTCTCCGTCCCTCTGCATCCTGGGGGGTCCTGTGGTGTCTTCAGGCCTCTCCTGTCGGGGAACGATCGGGACTGGGGGGATCTCTGTCCAAGTCATGGCGGGAGATACTCGGGGCAGTCACCCCAGGGCTGAGAGGGACGGAGCCCCCCTGGCCCCAGCCCCCACACGCATTTCCCAGGGCGAGAGGGACCAGGATGTGCAGTTGGCGGAAAGGCTGCTCGGCCGCGGTGCTCTCTTGCGCGCCCGGTGCTGCGGCCACGCCTCCCGCTGCCTCTCCCGGCGCCCTCTCCTCGCTGCCGGCCTCAGTGGGCGGCGCCCGCCGTGTTCCCACCGTCATCCTTGCATTATTCTCCTTTTTAAAGGAGCCTCCAAGGCTTTAGCACATTAATAGCTGTCTCATCTCCTGTGGGAGCCACTTCGATTCTAATTTTACCAGCCTGCTTCAACCTTTCCAAGCCCAGGGCAGTCCCCTCGGAGCCGTCTAGTCTGTGGCTCTTACACCATGTGCTTAAGGGTGTTAAAGCCTGTTGGTCGTATTTTATGCCTTTTTTTGTTAAAAAGCAAGTCCATACCTGTAGTACGGGGTCTTTTGGTGCTGAAACTCTGCGCCCATGCTGGCAATGTCTCCCAATTACAAAAAAGGAAAAAGAAAAAAAAAAAAAAGAGAAGGGAAGGTCCGTCTGAGCAGCAGCTCACTGTGCTACCTTTAGTGCCGCCGAGATGGGGTGGGGGGAGCGAAGCAGTTGGAAGCGTCTTATCTGCCTCCTCTGATCTTGGGAGCAGTTTGGCTGCAAGGCGGCCGCCCGTCCTCCGAGTTGCAGGCGCGGTGCCCGGTCGCTGCAGCCGAGCCTTGGCCCACTCCCGGTGCTCTCAGCACGGCACGCAGCAGCAGGGGAGGGGTTCCACAACTCACTCGTGGTTCCGCTCCAGGGCTGCAGGTTCGGGGGGTTCTCCTCAGGCGGGCGGCGTCGGCTCCAGGAGGCCTCAGAGTGTCTCGCAGCAGGCAGTGGTGGTGGTGGTGGGGGGGGGGGGGGGGAGAGGCAAGGGTCAGCCTTCTTCGGTGGTGGTGATTTGAATACAGCGTACAGAGGGGGAGAAGGAAAGGAGTAAGTGTTGTATCATGCATTTAACCCGGCCAATACCAACGATTAGCAATGCAATTCCAGTAGCAATTGTTATTCCAAGTTGTGCTAACCATTTTCCCCACCCTGTGAGCCCAAAATACTTTAGGATGGTAGTGACCCATGAACTATCAAATACTTCTCGCAGTTGCATTGCATGAAACAAATTTCTAGTATGATTACTTATTTCTCTCATCTTAGCTCATGCCTCCTCAGCGGAGCTAGAGGCATTATGAATTGTAATACAACCCTCAGTTTCTGTTCTATTGAACATCCCACAAACTCCTTGTTCTTTTAAGAATACCATATCTAAAGCTAATCTATTTTGCAGGGTCATTTTAGTATTTTGCTGGACTTGGGTGTATAATTCTCCAAATGCATCTTGTGTCCAATTGCTTCATATACTTAATTGCCAGGTAATATCTTCTAATACGAACTGGTGTCTTTTAAAGGTAACATAGGGAGTAAAGAAATTTTCCAGAAATAGAGATACTTTTTCTCCAGTGGTATAGTAATCTGGAATGTCAACTCCTTGAATTGCCCATTCTGCTCTTTGTGTTGCCTTTGAAGAGGGAACACTACGACAGTGACGTTCTTTAGACACTTTGGTGAAAGTAAAAATACGTCTGGGGCAAAGGGAGGGAATTCCAATTCCACACCTAAGTCCAGCATGTTGTTCTAATGACAAATGTGAATAAAATATCTCATCAGAGCATCCCCAAGCCATTCCAAGAGAGGCTATATATTTTGCAGTTTTCCACTTAGTTGCATCTGCAAAATCAAGGATGGTGATTTCTGGCTTAGTATTGATTGGAGTCCCACGGACTGGGTAGTGGGTAAAAGGAACTCCACATGGGTTGAGAAGGTATTTGTAGGAGGAGTTACAGGACTCATCTTGATTTCTCCAGCCTCTTGAGAGGTATCCCCAACAAGTACACACATCAGTTCCTAATGTTCGAATTCTAAGTGAAAACCATGTTTCTGGAGGATCTCCTGGTCCTTCTTTGCATGTTATCACCTTTGAGCAATTGACTAGAGGACTATCTTCTTTTGTAGTCTTTTTTAGTCTCTAAATTTACCTTTAAGAACTGTTTGTACAGACCATGCCCACATTAAATGTTGTCAGTCGATTGGGGTTCTATTCGTTATGTTCGGAAGTTGACCACAGCAGGAAGGGTTAAAAACTGTGCTATATTTGCCTTCATCTACATCTGGTGTGTAGAGTGGGTCAAACCGTGGATCCCATGGGTAAACAAGGCAGGGCTGTTTAGCATTATATTCCTCAAAGGTTATTGTCTCAGGGCTGAATTTACTTTTATCTAATTTGATGGCTGGGTGAGGGGATTCAATTTGAGATAAGATGGTTCTATTTACCTTTGGACGCCTAGTTCTACAATATTTCTGGTGCAACTGTCCTTCATGAGGTGCATCAGAAGGTGGGTCATATGTTTGGTAAAGGTTATGTACTATAGGGGTACCTCTGCACTCAACTTGGGCTCCATTTTTCTTACTTGTCCACTGTTCAGGTAGAGGCAATGGAGCTGCCACACTAGTCATATTGAGGACAAAAGATAAATTCAAGGGTACTATGTAAGATGGCAATCCCGGTTCAGCAGAATCAGGTAATGTTACACATACACCTTGATCAGTAGGATTCCATATTTTTGCAAACCCTTTTCCTAATTTCCAGGCAAGCTTCCTTTGATCTAGCTCTGCTAGCTAGCTCTGCTGAGCACATGCACAAGGTAAATAAGCATAAAAATAGAGCTAACATGTTACAATCAGAATTACCAGTAAACCGAAGCATAGTTCGTATCTGAGGTTTTTCATGCACAGTCCTGAATATTTTTTTCTCCTGTTGTTCAGTTACCTGTGAAAGACAAGAAAAAGTCTGTCCAGCCCCTTTCAGGGCTAATATTAAAATGTAGGAATAAGCCAGCGAGAGCTTATTTTGTGTTCTTTGCCATAAGCATCGTTTGCTTTCCAGGTATGCATGTTCAAAGGAGTAGTGAGTACCATGGGTACAGCTCCTGCGGTAGGCAGTTCCACCCATACAGGCTGTCCTGGGAAGCGTGCGGGTTTTTGATTACCTGTAGGTTTAGATGTTGCTGGTATCAAGGAGGGAGGCTGCAGATAAAAAGCTGTGAGTCTGGGACATCCATTTACTCCCCATTGCTCATGTACTGTTTTCACAGCATCCCATAGTCGTTCAGTCCAATTAGAATGTTGAGGTTTCAGAAATCGCTTAAGCAGGCCATTTGTTCTCTCGACGATGCCATTTGCTTGTGGATAATGGGGTGTGTGAAATATCCACTGGATCCCTTCTTCTTTGGCCCATTTTTGGACGATGGTCGCTGTGAAATGTGCCCCGTTGTCGGATTGGATAGGTACAGGTTTTGGAAAGAAACTGAACCACATTTTAAGGGCTTCTAATGTGTTTGCACTAGTTGCCCGAGAGAAGGCTCCTGCTTGGACTAGTCCTGACCTGACTTCTACCGACACGTGTTGTTTGCCCTCAGACTTTCCAAAAGGTCCAATATCATCTACTTGCCATGTGTCCCACAGTCCCTTTCCTGTCTCTGATATGTGAGGGGGGTTGTTCTAAAGGGTGACGCTCTGATCGGGTCCGGCACTGCTCGCATGAAGATCTGCAGGTACGGCACATTTCCCGAGTCCCCGGCCATCCTCTGCTTGCTGCTTCCTTGTATAGGTCTTGTGCCCCGGTGTGCTGTCGCTTTAAGTGCAACCATTCTAATAATGGATCCCAGTTTTCTCTTGGAGGTTTTCTACTTAGTGGGGCTAATCTGGCCCTCTCATCTACTTTGTGATTCCAGTGGCTAGTTGGGGTTTCCTTTTCTTGATGAGAGGCTACCCAGCCAACTAAAAAGTTCCCCTTTTTTGCTACAGCAAGAATTTCTTGCCATTTTTCCTTTTGCCAAGCAGGGACCCTGTTTACTTCCCAGTCCTTTTTGTCCCAGAAGGGGAGCCATTCAGTACACCCTTTGAACACAGCAAAAGAATCAGTGTAAACATATACAGAGTCTGAGGTTTCAGATGCATGGTTAAATACACTCCAGACTGCTGCCAGTTCTCCCACTTGTGCACTACCTTCCCCTTCTGTTACAATTTGCTTGCCTGTATTTATTTGTAAGGCTACAGCACCACATTTCCAAACCTTACCTTCTCGCTTTGCTGATGCATCCGTAAACCACACATTCTGCAATCGTTCTGAGTACGGGGGAGCAACTTGGATCATAGAAGGTGAAAAGTCAGTGGTGCTATTTAGGGTTACCTCATCTTGTAGAGGAAGATTTTTGCGAGCTCCTTCTGTTACTTGAAAAATGGTGCAATAATGTTCCATTTGAGCATACCGTTTGCAAACAGAGGCACGTTGGGCCACCCCGTCAGGGGGTGGGATTCCTGCCAAAACTGACTTGATGACTTGAAAAGGTTCCCTTAAAATCAGGGGTTGTTTGTGGGTAGTTTTCTCTGCTTCCTGAAAAGCAGTGCTGACCACGAATAAACTTTTTTCCCAGGTAGAATATCGTTTTTCTGCATCTTTAAAACTGCGTGAGTAAAAGCCTATGGGTCTGGTAGGACCATCGGGTCCTTTCTGCCATAAATGTATAGACAGTCCAGAGCTTGCAAATCGCCATTCCATGTGTACTGGATCAGTGGGATGTATAGGACCTAGGGATTGGTATGTGTTAGCTTCAAAAATTAGGAGTTGTAGGGCCTCATCGTGCAAGGGAGTCCAATCCCACTTTGCTTTTTTTCCTAGCAAATCATACAGGGGCCTTGCAATTATTGAAAAGTCAGGAATGTGTTTCCTCCAAAAAATTAGCAGGCCTAAAGCATGCTGCAGGTCTTTTTTAGTCTCTGGGGTTTCAATTTGGTCTAGGTGGCTGAGGGTGTCTGGGGCAATACACACCATTCCTCCTTTCCACCAGATTCCCAAGAATTTTACTTCTAGGGAAGGGAGTTGTACTTTTTCAGGAGGAATACGTAAGCCCGGGGATTCTAGATGTTTAATGATGTTTGTTTGTGTTGTTTGTACAGGTGTAATCTCATCTCCTGCCACCAAAATGCCATCAATGTATTGGTATACTCTTACTCCTGGTGCAGGAGGAATGAGTGACAATTCTTGTGCTAGTGCATGATGTGCTAGAGTGGGTGAGTGTTTGAATCCTTGTGGGAGGCGAGTGAAAGTATATTGCTGGCCCTCCCCCGTGAAAGCAAAACGCTCCTGATCTTGTTCCTGCGAGGGGACCATAAAAAACATGTCCTTGACATCAATAGTGGCCATAATTTGATGAGCTTGTTCTTGTCTAGTAGCTCTCAGCTCAGCAATGTTTGGGACTGCAGCAGTGAGAGGCCCTGTATTTTGAGTTAAGCCGCCGATAGTCTCCTGTCAGTCTCCAGTTGCCATTAGGCTTGCGGACTGGCCACACAGGAGCATTGTAAGGGGAATGTGTTGCAATCAGTATTCCTTTTTCTTTCAAATGTGCAATAATTGGTGTGATTCCTTCTCTGGCTCCTAAAGGCAAGGGGTAAGGTTTGACATTGGTTACTAGGGAGGGGGGAAGAGCAGGAGCAGAACTTAACAAACACAAATGGGAGGTTTCCTGCCCCAAAGTCCCTATTTTTCCTTCTTCATTGGTCCAAGGCCTTCCCTTTAGGAGGTCCAGACCCAGTGAATTTGTAGGAAATTCACCTGTAATCATTAGGGTGTCAACTGCTTTCTCTTCTGCCGGTAACCAGCGTCTTACCTTTGCTGTCATCTGGGCTTGGCTATTCTCAAAAACATCTGTGACACGTATACTCTTACGTGAGGGAGTGATTCCACGTGAGGAGGCATCTTCAATTTTAAGGGCAGACACCTGAGCACCAGTATCTACTAAAAAAGTTACCGGGGCTTTGTGGGGACCAGTAGGACAGGTTATTAACGGGTCTCCTCTGGAATTGTTAGAAAGGCGCCTGATGTGAATCCACCCTTCGCCCCCTGGCTTACCTTCTGCAAAGATAAGGGTTTTCTGTCACCTTCCCTTTCTTGTGGTTCCTCCAGGGGAGGGGCTGTAGCAGGGACAGCTTTTAATGGTTCCTCTTTTGCTGGCCACTCTTGGATGAATAGTTCTAATTTATTAGTGGGCTGGCCATCCATTAGGGTCCTTGGGACTCCCTTTTGTAAGCCCGCAATCCACAGGGCATTTCTTTTCTCCTTGCGTTCTTCCCCTGTATTTGTTTGTCTACCCAGCCCAGGGGAGAACCTTACCTTTTGGAGTTTTGCTGGGGACAGGGTTTTGCACTCTGTGCGCCGAATTGATCTAGAATCAGTTGTATTTGAAGGAATTGGGCCATATTTTCTCCCGTAATTAATTAATTCCTGTGCCACCTTCCCCCCCAGGTCCAAACCTTCCCTTTTGCCCACTTAAGACTGAGGGAAATAGCTGCTGCCTCCAAGGTGGCTACAGCTCTTTCTGCAATTGGGAGACTTTCTATTTGTCCTTTTAGCTGCATGCCTATGGGTTTCACAGCTTCAGGGAGGCCTCTGATAAGAGGTATCATTCTCTCAGGATCCACAGGCACCATCACTGGAGATTCACCTCGTGGTGTTAATTTCCTATCATGCATCATTTGTAAACGAGCCGCTTTCTGTACACTTTCTACAGTCTGATTGACATTCCTTACTATAGCCAGGGGATCTTCTCTTTCTGAAGGACTGAGTCTGCCAGCCCAATCAGCAGCTCTCTGGGGAGGGACCAAGGAGCACGGTTATCTCCTGTGGTAAGGAAGACTCCTGCCCCTCCAGTACCCTTCTGCCTCTTTTTCTGAGAACAGAATTTGGTCAGCTCGTGTGAGAGAGAGTCTCCAAACACATTCAGTTTCAGATTCTTTGGGACTTTGGCTATACCCTTCCTTTAGTTTGGCCAATTCAGTAGCTGTAGATGGGATTTCTTTTGTGGTTATGTCAGGTGTGTCGTCGTCTGAAGCCTCATGGGTGTATTCTGTTTTAATGAAGGGACGGAGCGAGGCTGAGGGCTTTTCTGAGTGATTACGCAAGGATTCTAAGTCCGAGAGGGGGTACGCTTCTTTAGATAGTTCCAGCTCTGACTCCTTTTTTCCCTCATTTGCTGATCTTGCAAACAGCTCCTCTCGGAGCACACAGACAGTAGCCTTTTCATTCCTTATCTCTTCCTGGAGGAGGTGGGTGTTAGCTCCAGCTGAAATTGCAATGCTTTAACCAAATGCTGTAATGAAGCAGTAACTTCCGTATCAGCTTTCTGCTGGTGCTCTCTGTGTCCTACTGCAGCTAGCACAGCAGCAGCTAAGACAGAACATACCACTGGTTGCGCTTTACCTTTTTTGAGTCTCGCTCCTGTGCGCAGGACAGAGACTCGATCAACGAGTGCTTGGATATTATACCAATAGTTTTGTGCCCAGTCCGTCCCTGGAGGAGATGGCCTGGCACCAAATTCATCCAACAAAGTAAACAAAGCTTGTGTATGATGTCCCATGTTACTTACAAATGTCGGAGTGATCATTCCTAGAGGATGCCCAGCGTAAAGTAAATTTACAAAAGTCTCACCCCTGCACTCTGGGAAGGTTCCTCTTCTGCCAAACCAAAGAAAGTTACAAACACTGGAGTAGTCTCTCTTGAGGGACACCCCTTACAAAATGGTTTCTGAGGTCCTACTCCTTACACCTCGAGAGCACCTAGTGTTTACCAAAGTTACAAGTCTCAAAATTACTTTCCAAACTCCCAGGTCTTTTACCTACAGGAGTGCCAATTTCCCAGACCCTGGGCCTCGGGAGCACCGTTTTAGCTCAGGTGCATGTGCAAACACACAAGCAAACAAACAAACAAACAAAAGAGTAAGACAGAGTAAGAAAGGTAGAGAGGTGTTAGGAAATGTAGAAAGGTACGTTGTTTTATTTTCCTAAAATGATCCAATCATAAGAATTAGCAATTCATGCATTTTTTGGAAACAACACTCTCATTTTACGGGGATCCTGCCGACTATGCCAATAAAGTGTTACGATCCGGTTCAGACCCAGAAAGGCAAAGCAGGCGAAGTCTCTGAGCATAAACCAGAAAGAACTTCGAAGGTTCAAAATATTGCCAGATATGAGATTAAAACCAAACGAGATTAAATGTCGATGCCAAAAAATTGATGTATTTTATTTGACAGTAAAAGTAGGGCCCAGTTTGGGGCCAATCACCCTTGCAGTGCCTAAAGGGGCTCCAGCAGAGCTGGAGGGGGGCTAGGAGCAGCCGGAAGCGGGAGCAGCCAGAGCTGGGAGCACCTGCATCTTGGCCAAGGCAGCTGCCGCCAGGTTTGGTGGTGCCTGAGCAGGGCGGGGACGATGCCAGGGACATCCCGCAGTGACGTCTTCTCTTTTCCGCTGGGCGTGCGCTCGGTCCCAAAGCGCACGCCCATTCTGATCTCAGTCTCACTCCATGTTTAGACACGCTCACAGTCCTGGATTTCATCCCATGCCAGTGGCAGACCCGTGCAGCCCCAGAGCCAATACCAAGGCCAGGCTGAAGGCAAACGCCACATTTAGCCTTCACGCCAATGGTAGCTGTAATGTAAAACCCAGCCCTAACGCCGAGGCCTCTCCTAATTCCAGCCCCTTGCTAAATGCTCAGCCCTAAACCAAATGCAACGGTGTAATAAATGAATTGGTTTCAGGGTGTTGATTTTTACTGTTTGGAGGAGATAGAAAAGAGGGGAGTTGATAGTTGGATACATGGGCATGTTAACGGAGGATATTGCGAGACTGTCTGGGTGTAATATCGGAGTGTGAGCACTAGGTGGAGACGCAATTGGGGATGTGATGACGTGATGGACTAGAAAATGACCTCATGCAGGTGATGTCAACATCTTGGACCGCTTAGCCAATCATTCGACACCCTCGGGAAATGATTGGACAAAAATGCATCTTGATAAAGACCAATAGAACCCCTGGAAGCGAGCCAATCAGAAGAAGAATCCAAAATCCACCAATTGTGAACGGACAGAGGGCATAAGAACGGACCTGGGACTTTATCCGGGGAGCTCCTGCGGAACTTGGGGTCCAAGGTTGCACCCAGTGGGTCACACTGTCCTTTTTGTGTGCTGCTTTACTCTGGCTTGTCGTGCGGAGCCTGGGCTTATCCTGGGTTCTCGCTCTCAGTTGTTAATGAATAAACAAACGAGCTGGCTTTTCTTTTTTAAAAAAAGTCTCAGCTTCGTTTATAACAACGGTGAGCTCGAAGGCCAAAGCCAGCCCCAACTGCAACTCTTAAGATCAAGCCCAACACCAATCCCAGCTGAAGCCCTAAATCCAGCTTTGAGCCCAGCCCCAGCCCATACTCCAATGCCGCCTTTAGCTCTAACTCCCAAACTCAGCCCCAACTGCTGCCCTAAGGCCAACCATTCATGGAGTTAAGGCCAGTGCCCCAGGTGCACTCCCTAGCCCAAGGCAGGCTCCAAGCTCAAGGCCACCGTTAGCCCTAAGGGCAGGGCCAGCCCTAAGGCCGGCCTGAGCCGCAATGGCAGCCAAAGGCAGCCCAAGTGGGTCTTCAACGCCGACCCCTCCCCCAGCCCGCCCTGATGCCGGCCCTGCCTCCCTGCGCTGCGAGCCAGGCGCTGTCCCCGCGTGTCACAGAGGCCGCGGCCTGTGGAGCAATCAGCGGGCTCGGTGCGGTGCTGGCACTGGCCGTCCCCGAGCCCCCTGCCTCTGGGGCAGTGTCGTCGCCCGGAGACGTCGTGGCCGCGCCGCCTGCGCCGCAGAGTTGTCACAAAGGGCAGCGGCGACATTAGGACTTCCTGGCCAGCCGCTATTTCCAGGCATGATGCTTAAGCATGGATCGGCCGCTTCTGATAGCGTGTCTGTCTTGGGCGAGCGTTTTTGTGATGGCTGTGCAGGCGCGTTGGATACAGCTGCAGGACGCTCTGTTTCCACAGAAAATTTGCGGCCAGCACTGCCAGGCATGGTCACAGGATGCCTGCTAGTAGTGGCTCAGCAGCTCTGAGACCGCTCTTTGCAGCGTCCAGCGGGGAGTTAAGGGCAGCGTTGAATCGAATGATAGCAATGCAAAAGGATGCAAAGCACAGCGTGTGAACAGGAGCTTTGGAGCGCTCGGCACACAGGATATTTCAGAGGAGAAATCCCCTGGTGCAGCTGGCCCCAATAAAGAGCGGCCGCTGCTGAATGCCACACTCCAGTGGCGTTTTAAATGTAATTTTTCTATTTTATAGGGTTTCATTTTTGCTAAGCTTTGGTAATGCCCGGGGTGTGATGTCATTGACCCGCTGCCTCTCGACCAATCAGATCGCTCCGCTACGTTCTGGCCCCGCCCCTCATTGTTTCCTCACAATGAGGAACCTTGGCGCTCGATTCCCATTGGCTGCCGCCCGGGGGGGCGGGGCTTAGGCTGCCTATATAAGGCGGCGGCGGTGGCGGGGCTTCACTTGCAGTCCCGGCGTGGAGGCGGCAGCAGCGGAGCGGAGCGGGCGGAGAGGAGCGGAAGCCCCGAGGCCGGAGCTCTGGGAGCGGCCCGGCCCTCAGCGCCGCGGCCCTGGAGCCCCAGGCCGGGGCGGGTGGGAGGGGGTGGCTGGGAGGGAGATGGGATGGTTCGCTGCGCCGCTTCTCGCCGCCAATGCGCCTTTTCTCTCTGCCACTTTTCTCAGGTACCTGCGCCGGCCCCTCCAGATGGCAGTGGGAGCGCCAGCAACCCCGGCTCGGCAAAGGCAGGGACGGGCAACTACCGCGGCAACGAGGGACCGCACCCCAGCTCGGCAAAGGCAGGGACGGGCAGCTACCGGGGCAACGAGGGACAGCAACCCCGGCTCGGCAAAGGCAGGGCCCCAGCAGCGCCGGGGCAACGAGGGACAAAATCGGAAGAGTTCGGACACCACCCGAAGCCCACCAAAGGTAAAATCAGGTAATACCAGGTAATACCAGGTAAAACACGGTAATACCAGGTAAAACACGGTAATACCAGCTAATACCATCTAATATTATCTAATACAGGTAAAACACGGTAAAATCAGGTAATACCAGGTAAAATCAGCTAATGCCAGGTAAAACACGGTAAAACAAAATAAAATTGGCAAAAATCACATCAAATGCCTTGAGTGAGTATTGCTCTCCCAGCGAGTGGCTTGCGATGCAAACAAATCCCAAAGCCCCCGCCTTCCCCGTGGGAGAGGAGGCCGGAGCCCCCCCGGCCTCAGCTGGGGTGAGGAGCACGCATGGCCCGGGGCTGTCTCCGTCCCTCTGCATCCTGGGGGGTCCTGTGGTGTCTTCAGGCCTCTCCTGTCGGGGAACGATCGGGACTGGGGGGATCTCTGTCCAAGTCATGGCGGGAGATACTCGGGGCAGTCACCCCAGGGCTGAGAGGGACGGAGCCCCCCTGGCCCCAGCCCCCACACGCATTTCCCAGGGCGAGAGGGACCAGGATGTGCAGTTGGCGGAAAGGCTGCTCGGCCGCGGTGCTCTCTTGCGCGCCCGGTGCTGCGGCCACGCCTCCCGCTGCCTCTCCCGGCGCCCTCTCCTCGCTGCCGGCCTCAGTGGGCGGCGCCCGCCGTGTTCCCACCGTCATCCTTGCATTATTCTCCTTTTTAAAGGAGCCTCCAAGGCTTTAGCACATTAATAGCTGTCTCATCTCCTGTGGGAGCCACTTCGATTCTAATTTTACCAGCCTGCTTCAACCTTTCCAAGCCCAGGGCAGTCCCCTCGGAGCCGTCTAGTCTGTGGCTCTTACACCATGTGCTTAAGGGTGTTAAAGCCTGTTGGTCGTATTTTATGCCTTTTTTTGTTAAAAAGCAAGTCCATACCTGTAGTACGGGGTCTTTTGGTGCTGAAACTCTGCGCCCATGCTGGCAATGTCTCCCAATTACAAAAAAGGAAAAAGAAAAAAAAAAAAAAGAGAAGGGAAGGTCCGTCTGAGCAGCAGCTCACTGTGCTACCTTTAGTGCCGCCGAGATGGGGTGGGGGGAGCGAAGCAGTTGGAAGCGTCTTATCTGCCTCCTCTGATCTTGGGAGCAGTTTGGCTGCAAGGCGGCCGCCCGTCCTCCGAGTTGCAGGCGCGGTGCCCGGTCGCTGCAGCCGAGCCTTGGCCCACTCCCGGTGCTCTCAGCACGGCACGCAGCAGCAGGGGAGGGGTTCCACAACTCACTCGTGGTTCCGCTCCAGGGCTGCAGGTTCGGGGGGTTCTCCTCAGGCGGGCGGCGTCGGCTCCAGGAGGCCTCAGAGTGTCTCGCAGCAGGCAGTGGTGGTGGTGGTGGGGGGGGGGGGGGGGGAGAGGCAAGGGTCAGCCTTCTTCGGTGGTGGTGATTTGAATACAGCGTACAGAGGGGGAGAAGGAAAGGAGTAAGTGTTGTATCATGCATTTAACCCGGCCAATACCAACGATTAGCAATGCAATTCCAGTAGCAATTGTTATTGCAAGTTGTGCTAACCATTTTCCCCACCCTGTGAGCCCAAAATACTTTAGGATGGTAGTGACCCATGAACTATCAAATACTTCTCGCAGTTGCATTGCATGAAACAAATTTCTAGTATGATTACTTATTTCTCTCATCTTAGCTCATGCCTCCTCAGCGGAGCTAGAGGCATTATGAATTGTAATACAACCCTCAGTTTCTGTTCTATTGAACATCCCACAAACTCCTTGTTCTTTTAACAATACCATATCTAAAGCTAATCTATTTTGCAGGGTCATTTTAGTATTTTGCTGGACTTGGGTGTATAATTCTCCAAATGCATCTTGTGTCCAATTGCTTCATATACTTAATTGCCAGGTAATATCTTCTAATACGAACTGGTGTCTTTTAAAGGTAACATAGGGAGTAAAGAAATTTTCCAGAAATAGAGATACTTTTTCTCCAGTGGTATAGTAATCTGGAATGTCAACTCCTTGAATTGCCCATTCTGCTCTTTGTGTTGCCTTTGAAGAGGGAACACTACGACAGTGACGTTCTTTAGACACTTTGGTGAAAGTAAAAATACGTCTGGGGCAAAGGGAGGGAATTCCAATTCCACACCTAAGTCCAGCATGTTGTTCTAATGACAAATGTGAATAAAATATCTCATCAGAGCATCCCCAAGCCATTCCAAGAGAGGCTATATATTTTGCAGTTTTCCACTTAGTTGCATCTGCAAAATCAAGGATGGTGATTTCTGGCTTAGTATTGATTGGAGTCCCACGGACTGGGTAGTGGGTAAAAGGAACTCCACATGGGTTGAGAAGGTATTTGTAGGAGGAGTTACAGGACTCATCTTGATTTCTCCAGCCTCTTGAGAGGTATCCCCAACAAGTACACACATCAGTTCCTAATGTTCGAATTCTAAGTGAAAACCATGTTTCTGGAGGATCTCCTGGTCCTTCTTTGCATGTTATCACCTTTGAGCAATTGACTAGAGGACTATCTTCTTTTGTAGTCTTTTTTAGTCTCTAAATTTACCTTTAAGAACTGTTTGTACAGACCATGCCCACATTAAATGTTGTCAGTCGATTGGGGTTCTATTCGTTATGTTCGGAAGTTGACCACAGCAGGAAGGGTTAAAAACTGTGCTATATTTGCCTTCATCTACATCTGGTGTGTAGAGTGGGTCAAACCGTGGATCCCATGGGTAAACAAGGCAGGGCTGTTTAGCATTATATTCCTCAAAGGTTATTGTCTCAGGGCTGAATTTACTTTTATCTAATTTGATGGCTGGGTGAGGGGATTCAATTTGAGATAAGATGGTTCTATTTACCTTTGGACGCCTAGTTCTACAATATTTCTGGTGCAACTGTCCTTCATGAGGTGCATCAGAAGGTGGGTCATATGTTTGGTAAAGGTTATGTACTATAGGGGTACCTCTGCACTCAACTTGGGCTCCATTTTTCTTACTTGTCCACTGTTCAGGTAGAGGCAATGGAGCTGCCACACTAGTCATATTGAGGACAAAAGATAAATTCAAGGGTACTATGTAAGATGGCAATCCCGGTTCAGCAGAATCAGGTAATGTTACACATACACCTTGATCAGTAGGATTCCATATTTTTGCAAACCCTTTTCCTAATTTCCAGGCAAGCTTCCTTTGATCTAGCTCTGCTAGCTAGCTCTGCTGAGCACATGCACAAGGTAAATAAGCATAAAAATAGAGCTAACATGTTACAATCAGAATTACCAGTAAACCGAAGCATAGTTCGTATCTGAGGTTTTTCATGCACAGTCCTGAATATTTTTTTCTCCTGTTGTTCAGTTACCTGTGAAAGACAAGAAAAAGTCTGTCCAGCCCCTTTCAGGGCTAATATTAAAATGTAGGAATAAGCCAGCGAGAGCTTATTTTGTGTTCTTTGCCATAAGCATCGTTTGCTTTCCAGGTATGCATGTTCAAAGGAGTAGTGAGTACCATGGGTACAGCTCCTGCGGTAGGCAGTTCCACCCATACAGGCTGTCCTGGGAAGCGTGCGGGTTTTTGATTACCTGTAGGTTTAGATGTTGCTGGTATCAAGGAGGGAGGCTGCAGATAAAAAGCTGTGAGTCTGGGACATCCATTTACTCCCCATTGCTCATGTACTGTTTTCACAGCATCCCATAGTCGTTCAGTCCAATTAGAATGTTGAGGTTTCAGAAATCGCTTAAGCAGGCCATTTGTTCTCTTGACGATGCCATTTGCTTGTGGATAATGGGGTGTGTGAAATATCCACTGGATCCCTTCTTCTTTGGCCCATTTTTGGACGATGGTCGCTGTGAAATGTGCCCCGTTGTCGGATTGGATAGGTACAGGTTTTGGAAAGAAACTGAACCACATTTTAAGGGCTTCTAATGTGTTTGCACTAGTTGCCCGAGAGAAGGCTCCTGCTTGGACTAGTCCTGACCTGACTTCTACCGACACGTGTTGTTTGCCCTCAGACTTTCCAAAAGGTCCAATATCATCTACTTGCCATGTGTCCCACAGTCCCTTTCCTGTCTCTGATATGTGAGGGGGGTTGTTCTAAAGGGTGACGCTCTGATCGGGTCCGGCACTGCTCGCATGAAGATCTGCAGGTACGGCACATTTCCCGAGTCCCCGGCCATCCTCTGCTTGCTGCTTCCTTGTATAGGTCTTGTGCCCCGGTGTGCTGTCGCTTTAAGTGCAACCATTCTAGTAATGGATCCCAGTTTTCTCTTGGAGGTTTTCTACTTAGTGGGGCTAATCTGGCCCTCTCATCTACTTTGTGATTCCAGTGGCTAGTTGGGGTTTCCTTTTCTTGATGAGAGGCTACCCAGCCAACTAAAAAATTCCCCTTTTTTGCTACAGCAAGAATTTCTTGCCATTTTTCCTTTTGCCAAGCAGGGACCCTGTTTACTTCCCAGTCCTTTTTGTCCCAGAAGGGGAGCCATTCAGTACACCCTTTGAACACAGCAAAAGAATCAGTGTAAACATATACAGAGTCTGAGGTTTCAGATGCATGGTTAAATACACTCCAGACTGCTGCCAGTTCTCCCACTTGTGCACTACCTTCCCCTTCTGTTACAATTTGCTTGCCTGTATTTATTTGTAAGGCTACAGCACCACATTTCCAAACCTTACCTTCTCGCTTTGCTGATGCATCCGTAAACCACACATTCTGCAATCGTTCTGAGTACGGGGGAGCAACTTGGATCATAGAAGGTGAAAAGTCAGTGGTGCTATTTAGGGTTACCTCATCTTGTAGAGGAAGATTTTTGCGAGCTCCTTCTGTTACTTGAAAAATGGTGCAATAATGTTCCATTTGAGCATACCGTTTGCAAACAGAGGCACGTTGGGCCACCCCGTCAGGGGGTGGGATTCCTGCCAAAACTGACTTGATGACTTGAAAAGGTTCCCTTAAAATCAGGGGTTGTTTGTGGGTAGTTTTCTCTGCTTCCTGAAAAGCAGTGCTGACCACGAATAAACTTTTTTCCCAGGTAGAATATCGTTTTTCTGCATCTTTAAAACTGCGTGAGTAAAAGCCTATGGGTCTGGTAGGACCATCGGGTCCTTTCTGCCATAAATGTGTAGACAGTCCAGAGCTTGCAAATCGCCATTCCATGTGTACTGGATCAGTGGGATGTATAGGACCTAGGGATTGGTATGTGTTAGCTTCAAAAATTAGGAGTTGTAGGGCCTCATCGTGCAAGGGAGTCCAATCCCACTTTGCTTTTTTTCCTAGCAAATCATACAGGGGCCTTGCAATTATTGAAAAGTCAGGAATGTGTTTCCTCCAAAAAATTAGCAGGCCTAAAGCATGCTGCAGGTCTTTTTTAGTCTCTGGGGTTTCAATTTGGTCTAGGTGGCTGAGGGTGTCTGGGGCAATACACACCATTCCTCCTTTCCACCAGATTCCCAAGAATTTTACTTCTAGGGAAGGGAGTTGTACTTTTTCAGGAGGAATACGTAAGCCCGGGGATTCTAGATGTTTAATGATGTTTGTTTGTGTTGTTTGTACAGGTGTAATCTCATCTCCTGCCACCAAAATGCCATCAATGTATTGGTATACTCTTACTCCTGGTGCAGGAGGAATGAGTGACAATTCTTGTGCTAGTGCATGATGTGCTAGAGTGGGTGAGTGTTTGAATCCTTGTGGGAGGCGAGTGAAAGTATATTGCTGGCCCTCCCCCGTGAAAGCAAAACGCTCCTGATCTTGTTCCTGCGAGGGGACCATAAAAAACATGTCCTTGACATCAATAGTGGCCATAATTTGATGAGCTTGTTCTTGTCTAGTAGCTCTCAGCTCAGCAATGTTTGGGACTGCAGCAGTGAGAGGCCCTGTATTTGAGTTAAGCCGCCGATAGTCTCCTGTCAGTCTCCAGTTGCCATTAGGCTTGCGGACTGGCCACACAGGAGCATTGTAAGGGGAATGTGTTGCAATCACTATTCCTTTTTCTTTCAAATGTGCAATAATTGGTGTGATTCCTTCTCTGGCTCCTAAAGGCAAGGGGTAAGGTTTGACATTGGTTACTAGGGAGGGGGGAAGAGCAGGAGCAGAACTTAACAAACACAAATGGGAGGTTTCCTGCCCCAAAGTCCCTATTTTTCCTTCTTCATTGGTCCAAGGCCTTCCCTTTAGGAGGTCCAGACCCAGTGAATTTGTAGGAAATTCACCTGTAATCATTAGGGTGTCAACTGCTTTCTCTTCTGCCGGTAACCAGCGTCTTACCTTTGCTGTCATCTGGGCTTGGCTATTCTCAAAAACATCTGTGACACGTATACTCTTACGTGAGGGAGTGATTCCACGTGAGGAGGCATCTTCAATTTTAAGGGCAGACACCTGAGCACCAGTATCTACTAAAAAAGTTACCGGGGCTTTGTGGGGACCAGTAGGACAGGTTATTAACGGGTCTCCTCTGGAATTGTTAGAAAGGCGCCTGATGTGAATCCACCCTTCGCCCCCTGGCTTACCTTCTGCAAAGATAAGGGTTTTCTGTCACCTTCCCTTTCTTGTGGTTCCTCCAGGGGAGGGGCTGTAGCAGGGACAGCTTTTAATGGTTCCTCTTTTGCTGGCCACTCTTGGATGAATAGTTCTAATTTATTAGTGGGCTGGCCATCCATTAGGGTCCTTGGGACTCCCTTTTGTAAGCCCGCAATCCACAGGGCATTTCTTTTCTCCTTGCGTTCTTCCCCTGTATTTGTTTGTCTACCCAGCCCAGGGGAGAACCTTACCTTTTGGAGTTTTGCTGGGGACAGGGTTTTGTACTCTGTGCGCCGAATTGATCTAGAATCAGTTGTATTTGAAGGAATTGGGCCATATTTTCTCCCGTAATTAATTAATTCCTGTGCCACCTTCCCCCCCAGGTCCAAACCTTCCCTTTTGCCCGCTTAAGACTGAGGGAAATAGCTGCTGCCTCCAAGGTGGCTACAGCTCTTTCTGCAATTGGGAGACTTTCTATTTGTCCTTTTAGCTGCATGCCTATGGGTTTCACAGCTTCAGGGAGGCCTCTGATAAGAGGTATCATTCTCTCAGGATCCACAGGCACCATCACTGGAGATTCACCTCGTGGTGTTAATTTCCTATCATGCATCATTTGTAAACGAGCCGCTTTCTGTACACTTTCTACAGTCTGATTGACATTCCTTACTATAGCCAGGGGATCTCCTCTTTCTGAAGGACTGAGTCTGCCAGCCCAATCAGCAGCTCTCTGGGGAGGGACCAAGGAGCACGGTTATCTCCTGTGGTAAGGAAGACTCCTGCCCCTCCAGTACCCTTCTGCCTCTTTTTCTGAGAACAGAATTTGGTCAGCCCGTGTGAGAGAGAGTCTCCAAACACATTCAGTTTCAGATTCTTTGGGACTTTGGCTATACCCTTCCTTTAGTTTGGCCAATTCAGTAGCTGTAGATGGGATTTCTTTTGTGGTTATGTCAGGTGTGTCGTCGTCTGAAGCCTCATGGGTGTATTCTGTTTTAATGAAGGGACGGAGCGAGGCTGAGGGCTTTTCTGAGTGATTACGCAAGGATTCTAAGTCCGAGAGGGGGTACGCTTCTTTAGATAGTTCCAGCTCTGACTCCTTTTTTCCCTCATTTGCTGATCTTGCAAACAGCTCCTCTCGGAGCACACAGACAGTAGCCTTTTCATTCCTTATCTCTTCCTGGAGGAGGTGGGTGTTAGCTCCAGCTGAAATTGCAATGCTTTAACCAAATGCTGTAATGAAGCAGTAACTTCCGTATCAGCTTTCTGCTGGTGCTCTCTGTGTCCTACTGCAGCTAGCACAGCAGCAGCTAAGACAGAACATACCACTGGTTGCGCTTTACCTTTTTTGAGTCTCGCTCCTGTGCGCAGGACAGAGACTCGATCAACGAGTGCTTGGATATTATACCAATAGTTTTGTGCCCAGTCCGTCCCTGGAGGAGATGGCCTGGCACCAAATTCATCCAACAAAGTAAACAAAGCTTGTGTATGATGTCCCATGTTACTTACAAATGTCGGAGTGATCATTCCTAGAGGATGCCCAGCGTAAAGTAAATTTACAAAAGTCTCACCCCTGCACTCTGGGAAGGTTCCTCTTCTGCCAAACCAAAGAAAGTTACAAACACTGGAGTAGTCTCTCTTGAGGGACACCCCTTACAAAATGGTTTCTGAGGTCCTACTCCTTACACCTCGAGAGCACCTAGTGTTTACCAAAGTTACAAGTCTCAAAATTACTTTCCAAACTCCCAGGTCTTTTACCTACAGGAGTGCCAATTTCCCAGACCCTGGGCCTCGGGAGCACCGTTTTAGCTCAGGTGCATGTGCAAACACACAAGCAAACAAACAAACAAACAAAAGAGTAAGACAGAGTAAGAAAGGTAGAGAGGTGTTAGGAAATGTAGAAAGGTACGTTGTTTTATTTTCCTAAAATGATCCAATCATAAGAATTAGCAATTCATGCATTTTTTGGAAACAACACTCTCATTTTACGGGGATCCTGCCGACTATGCCAATAAAGTGTTACGATCCGGTTCAGACCCAGAAAGGCAAAGCAGGCGAAGTCTCTGAGCATAAACCAGAAAGAACTTCGAAGGTTCAAAATATTGCCAGATATGAGATTAAAACCAAACGAGATTAAATGTCGATGCCAAAAAATTGATGTATTTTATTTGACAGTAAAAGTAGGGCCCAGTTTGGGGCCAATCACCCTTGCAGTGCCTAAAGGGGCTCCAGCAGAGCTGGAGGGGGGCTGGGAGCAGCCGGAAGCGGGAGCAGCCAGAGCTGGGAGCACCTGCATCTTGGCCAAGGCAGCTGCCGCCAGGTTTGGTGGTGCCTGAGCAGGGCGGGGACGATGCCAGGGACATCCCGCAGTGACGTCTTCTCTTTTCCGCTGGGCGTGCGCTCGGTCCCAAAGCGCACGCCCATTCTGATCTCAGTCTCACTCCATGTTTAGACACGCTCACAGTCCTGGATTTCATCCCATGCCAGTGGCAGACCCGTGCAGCCCCAGAGCCAATACCAAGGCCAGGCTGAAGGCAAACGCCACATTTAGCCTTCACGCCAATGGTAGCTGTAATGTAAAACCCAGCCCTAACGCCGAGGCCTCTCCTAATTCCAGCCCCTTGCTAAATGCTCAGCCCTAAACCAAATGCAACGGTGTAATAAATGAATTGGTTTCAGGGTGTTGATTTTTACTGTTTGGAGGAGATAGAAAAGAGGGGAGTTGATAGTTGGATACATGGGCATGTTAACGGAGGATATTGCGAGACTGTCTGGGTGTAATATCGGAGTGTGAGCACTAGGTGGAGACGCAATTGGGGATGTGATGACGTGATGGACTAGAAAATGACCTCATGCAGGTGATGTCAACATCTTGGACCGCTTAGCCAATCATTCGACACCCTCGGGAAATGATTGGACAAAAATGCATCTTGATAAAGACCAATAGAACCCCTGGAAGCGAGCCAATCAGAAGAAGAATCCAAAATCCACCAATTGTGAACAGACAGAGGGCATAAGAACGGACCTGGGACTTTATCCGGGGAGCTCCTGCGGAACTTGGGGTCCAAGGTTGCACCCAGTGGGTCACACTGTCCTTTTTGTGTGCTGCTTTACTCTGGCTTGTCGTGCGGAGCCTGGGCTTATCCTGGGTTCTCGCTCTCAGTTGTTAATGAATAAACAAACGAGCTGGCTTTTCTTTTTTAAAAAAAGTCTCAGCTTCGTTTATAACAACGGTGAGCTCGAAGGCCAAAGCCAGCCCCAACTGCAACTCTTAAGATCAAGCCCAACACCAATCCCAGCTGAAGCCCTAAATCCAGCTTTGAGCCCAGCCCCAGCCCATACTCCAATGCCGCCTTTAGCTCTAACTCCCAAACTCAGCCCCAACTGCTGCCCTAAGGCCAACCATTCATGGAGTTAAGGCCAGTGCCCCAGGTGCACTCCCTAGCCCAAGGCAGGCTCCAAGCTCAAGGCCACCGTTAGCCCTAAGGGCAGGGCCAGCCCTAAGGCCGGCCTGAGCCGCAATGGCAGCCAAAGGCAGCCCAAGTGGGTCTTCAACGCCGACCCCTCCCCCAGCCCGCCCTGATGCCGGCCCTGCCTCCCTGCGCTGCGAGCCAGGCGCTGTCCCCGCGTGTCACAGAGGCCGCGGCCTGTGGAGCAATCAGCGGGCTCGGTGCGGTGCTGGCACTGGCCGTCCCCGAGCCCCCTGCCTCTGGGGCAGTGTCGTCGCCCGGAGACGTCGTGGCCGCGCCGCCTGCGCCGCAGAGTTGTCACAAAGGGCAGCGGCGACATTAGGACTTCCTGGCCAGCCGCTATTTCCAGGCATGATGCTTAAGCATGGATCGGCCGCTTCTGATAGCGTGTCTGTCTTGGGCGAGCGTTTTTGTGATGGCTGTGCAGGCGCGTTGGATACAGCTGCAGGACGCTCTGTTTCCACAGAAAATTTGCGGCCAGCACTGCCAGGCATGGTCACAGGATGCCTGCTAGTAGTAGCTCAGCAGCTCTGAGACCGCTCTTTGCAGCATCCAGCGGGGAGTTAAGGGCAGCGTTGAATCGAATGATAGCAATGCAAAAGGATGCAAAGCACAGCGTGTGAACAGGAGCTTTGGAGCGCTCGGCACACAGGATATTTCAGAGGAGAAATCCCCTGGTGCAGCTGGCCCCAATAAAGAGCGGCCGCTGCTGAATGCCACACTCCAGTGGCGTTTTAAATGTAATTTTTCTATTTTATAGGGTTTCATTTTTGCTAAGCTTTGGTAATGCCCGGGGTGTGATGTCATTGACCCGCTGCCTCTCGACCAATCAGATCGCTCCGCTACGTTCTGGCCCCGCCCCTCATTGTTTCCTCACAATGAGGAACCTTGGCGCTCGATTCCCATTGGCTGCCGCCCGGGGGGGCGGGGCTTAGGCTGCCTATATAAGGCGGCGGCGGTGGCGGGGCTTCACTTGCAGTCCCGGCGTGGAGGCGGCAGCAGCGGAGCGGAGCGGGCGGAGAGGAGCGGAAGCCCCGAGGCCGGAGCTCTGGGAGCGGCCCGGCCCTCAGCGCCGCGGCCCTGGAGCCCCAGGCCGGGGCGGGTGGGAGGGGGTGGCTGGGAGGGAGATGGGATGGTTCGCTGCGCCGCTTCTCGCCGCCAATGCGCCTTTTCTCTCTGCCACTTTTCTCAGGTACCTGCGCCGGCCCCTCCAGATGGCAGTGGGAGCGCCAGCAACCCCGGCTCGGCAAAGGCAGGGACGGGCAACTACCGCGGCAACGAGGGACCGCACCCCAGCTCGGCAAAGGCAGGGACGGGCAACTACCGGGGCAACGAGGGACAGCAACCCCGGCTCGGCAAAGGCAGGGCCCCAGCAGCGCCGGGGCAACGAGGGACAAAATCGGAAGAGTTCGGACACCACCCGAAGCCCACCAAAGGTAAAATCAGGTAATACCAGGTAATACCAGGTAAAACACGGTAATACCAGGTAAAACACGGTAATACCAGGTAAAACACGGTAATACCAGCTAATACCATCTAATATTATCTAATACAGGTAAAACACGGTAAAATCAGGTAATACCAGGTAAAATCAGCTAATGCCAGGTAAAACACGGTAAAACAAAATAAAATTGGCAAAAATCACATCAAATGCCTTGAGTGATCTTTGCTCTCCCAGCGAGTGGCTTGCGATGCAAACAAATCCCAAAGCCCCCGCCTTCCCCGTGGGAGAGGAGGCCGGAGCCCCCCCGGCCTCAGCTGGGGTGAGGAGCACGCATGGCCCGGGGCTGTCTCCGTCCCTCTGCATCCTGGGGGGTCCTGTGGTGTCTTCAGGCCTCTCCTGTCGGGGAACGATCGGGACTGGGGGGATCTCTGTCCAAGTCATGGCGGGAGATACTCGGGGCAGTCACCCCAGGGCTGAGAGGGACGGAGCCCCCCTGGCCCCAGCCCCCACACGCATTTCCCAGGGCGAGAGGGACCAGGATGTGCAGTTGGCGGAAAGGCTGCTCGGCCGCGGTGCTCTCTTGCGCGCCCGGTGCTGCGGCCACGCCTCCCGCTGCCTCTCCCGGCGCCCTCTCCTCGCTGCCGGCCTCAGTGGGCGGCGCCCGCCGTGTTCCCACCGTCATCCTTGCATTATTCTCCTTTTTAAAGGAGCCTCCAAGGCTTTAGCACATTAATAGCTGTCTCATCTCCTGTGGGAGCCACTTCGATTCTAATTTTACCAGCCTGCTTCAACCTTTCCAAGCCCAGGGCAGTCCCCTCGGAGCCGTCTAGTCTGTGGCTCTTACACCATGTGCTTAAGGGTGTTAAAGCCTGTTGGTCGTATTTTATGCCTTTTTTTGTTAAAAAGCAAGTCCATACCTGTAGTACGGGGTCTTTTGGTGCTGAAACTCTGCGCCCATGCTGGCAATGTCTCCCAATTACAAAAAAGGAAAAAGAAAAAAAAAAAAAAAGAGAAGGGAAGGTCCGTCTGAGCAGCAGCTCACTGTGCTACCTTTAGTGCCGCCGAGATGGGGTGGGGGGAGCGAAGCAGTTGGAAGCGTCTTATCTGCCTCCTCTGATCTTGGGAGCAGTTTGGCTGCAAGGCGGCCGCCCGTCCTCCGAGTTGCAGGCGCGGTGCCCGGTCGCTGCAGCCGAGCCTTGGCCCACTCCCGGTGCTCTCAGCACGGCACGCAGCAGCAGGGGAGGGGTTCCACAACTCACTCGTGGTTCCGCTCCAGAGGTGCAGGTTCGGGGGGTTCTCCTCAGGCGGGCGGCGTCGGCTCCAGGAGGCCTCAGAGTGTCTCGCAGCAGGCAGTGGTGGTGGGGGGGGGGGGGGGGGGAGAGGCAAGGGTCAGCCTTCTTCGGTGGTGGTGATTTGAATACAGCGTACAGAGGGGGAGAAGGAAAGGAGTAAGTGTTGTATCATGCATTTAACCCGGCCAATACCAACGATTAGCAATGCAATTCCAGTAGCAATTGTTATTGCAAGTTGTGCTAACCATTTTCCCCACCCTGTGAGCCCAAAATACTTTAGGATGGTAGTGACCCATGAACTATCAAATACTTCTCGCAGTTGCATTGCATGAAACAAATTTCTAGTATGATTACTTATTTCTCTCATCTTAGCTCATGCCTCCTCAGCGGAGCTAGAGGCATTATGAATTGTAATACAACCCTCAGTTTCTGTTCTATTGAACATCCCACAAACTCCTTGTTCTTTTAACAATACCATATCTAAAGCTAATCTATTTTGCAGGGTCATTTTAGTATTTTGCTGGACTTGGGTGTATAATTCTCCAAATGCATCTTGTGTCCAATTGCTTCATATACTTAATTGCCAGGTAATATCTTCTAATACGAACTGGTGTCTTTTAAAGGTAACATAGGGAGTAAAGAAATTTTCCAGAAATAGAGATACTTTTTGTCCAGTGGTATAGTAATCTGGAATGTCAACTCCTTGAATTGCCCATTCTGCTCTTTGTGTTGCCTTTGAAGAGGGAACACTACGACAGTGACGTTCTTTAGACACTTTGGTGAAAGTAAAAATACGTCTGGGGCAAAGGGAGGGAATTCCAATTCCACACCTAAGTCCAGCATGTTGTTCTAATGACAAATGTGAATAAAATATCTCATCAGAGCATCCCCAAGCCATTCCAAGAGAGGCTATATATTTTGCAGTTTTCCACTTAGTTGCATCTGCAAAATCAAGGATGGTGATTTCTGGCTTAGTATTGATTGGAGTCCCACGGACTGGGTAGTGGGTAAAAGGAACTCCACATGGGTTGAGAAGGTATTTGTAGGAGGAGTTACAGGACTCATCTTGATTTCTCCAGCCTCTTGAGAGGTATCCCCAACAAGTACACACATCAGTTCCTAATGTTCGAATTCTAAGTGAAAACCATGTTTCTGGAGGATCTCCTGGTCCTTCTTTGCATGTTATCACCTTTGAGCAATTGACTAGAGGACTATCTTCTTTTGTAGTCTTTTTTAGTCTCTAAATTTACCTTTAAGAACTGTTTGTACAGACCATGCCCACATTAAATGTTGTCAGTCGATTGGGGTTCTATTCGTTATGTTCGGAAGTTGACCACAGCAGGAAGGGTTAAAAACTGTGCTATATTTGCCTTCATCTACATCTGGTGTGTAGAGTGGGTCAAACCGTGGATCCCATGGGTAAACAAGGCAGGGCTGTTTAGCATTATATTCCTCAAAGGTTATTGTCTCAGGGCTGAATTTACTTTTATCTAATTTGATGGCTGGGTGAGGGGATTCAATTTGAGATAAGATGGTTCTATTTACCTTTGGACGCCTAGTTCTACAATATTTCTGGTGCAACTGTCCTTCATGAGGTGCATCAGAAGGTGGGTCATATGTTTGGTAAAGGTTATGTACTATAGGGGTACCTCTGCACTCAACTTGGGCTCCATTTTTCTTACTTGTCCACTGTTCAGGTAGAGGCAATGGAGCTGCCACACTAGTCATATTGAGGACAAAAGATAAATTCAAGGGTACTATGTAAGATGGCAATCCCGGTTCAGCAGAATCAGGTAATGTTACACATACACCTTGATCAGTAGGATTCCATATTTTTGCAAACCCTTTTCCTAATTTCCAGGCAAGCTTCCTTTGATCTAGCTCTGCTAGCTAGCTCTGCTGAGCACATGCACAAGGTAAATAAGCATAAAAATAGAGCTAACATGTTACAATCAGAATTACCAGTAAACCGAAGCATAGTTCGTATCTGAGGTTTTTCATGCACAGTCCTGAATATTTTTTTCTCCTGTTGTTCAGTTACCTGTGAAAGACAAGAAAAAGTCTGTCCAGCCCCTTTCAGGGCTAATATTAAAATGTAGGAATAAGCCAGCGAGAGCTTATTTTGTGTTCTTTGCCATAAGCATCGTTTGCTTTCCAGGTATGCATGTTCAAAGGAGTAGTGAGTACCATGGGTACAGCTCCTGCGGTAGGCAGTTCCACCCATACAGGCTGTCCTGGGAAGCGTGCGGGTTTTTGATTACCTGTAGGTTTAGATGTTGCTGGTATCAAGGAGGGAGGCTGCAGATAAAAAGCTGTGAGTCTGGGACATCCATTTACTCCCCATTGCTCATGTACTGTTTTCACAGCATCCCATAGTCGTTCAGTCCAATTAGAATGTTGAGGTTTCAGAAATCGCTTAAGCAGGCCATTTGTTCTCTCGACGATGCCATTTGCTTGTGGATAATGGGGTGTGTGAAATATCCACTGGATCCCTTCTTCTTTGGCCCATTTTTGGACGATGGTCGCTGTGAAATGTGCCCCGTTGTCGGATTGGATAGGTACAGGTTTTGGAAAGAAACTGAACCACATTTTAAGGGCTTCTAATGTGTTTGCACTAGTTGCCCGAGAGAAGGCTCCTGCTTGGACTAGTCCTGACCTGACTTCTACCGACACGTGTTGTTTGCCCTCAGACTTTCCAAAAGGTCCAATATCATCTACTTGCCATGTGTCCCACAGTCCCTTTCCTGTCTCTGATATGTGAGGGGGGTTGTTCTAAAGGGTGACGCTCTGATCGGGTCCGGCACTGCTCGCATGAAGATCTGCAGGTACGGCACATTTCCCGAGTCCCCGGCCATCCTCTGCTTGCTGCTTCCTTGTATAGGTCTTGTGCCCCGGTGTGCTGTCGCTTTAAGTGCAACCATTCTAGTAATGGATCCCAGTTTTCTCTTGGAGGTTTTCTACTTAGTGGGGCTAATCTGGCCCTCTCATCTACTTTGTGATTCCAGTGGCTAGTTGGGGTTTCCTTTTCTTGATGAGAGGCTACCCAGCCAACTAAAAAATTCCCCTTTTTTGCTACAGCAAGAATTTCTTGCCATTTTTCCTTTTGCCAAGCAGGGACCCTGTTTACTTCCCAGTCCTTTTTGTCCCAGAAGGGGAGCCATTCAGTACACCCTTTGAACACAGCAAAAGAATCAGTGTAAACATATACAGAGTCTGAGGTTTCAGATGCATGGTTAAATACACTCCAGACTGCTGCCAGTTCTCCCACTTGTGCACTACCTTCCCCTTCTGTTACAATTTGCTTGCCTGTATTTATTTGTAAGGCTACAGCACCACATTTCCAAACCTTACCTTCTCGCTTTGCTGATGCATCCGTAAACCACACATTCTGCAATCGTTCTGAGTACGGGGGAGCAACTTGGATCATAGAAGGTGAAAAGTCAGTGGTGCTATTTAGGGTTACCTCATCTTGTAGAGGAAGATTTTTGCGAGCTCCTTCTGTTACTTGAAAAATGGTGCAATAATGTTCCATTTGAGCATACCGTTTGCAAACAGAGGCACGTTGGGCCACCCCGTCAGGGGGTGGGATTCCTGCCAAAACTGACTTGATGACTTGAAAAGGTTCCCTTAAAATCAGGGGTTGTTTGTGGGTAGTTTTCTCTGCTTCCTGAAAAGCAGTGCTGACCACGAATAAACTTTTTTCCCAGGTAGAATATCGTTTTTCTGCATCTTTAAAACTGCGTGAGTAAAAGCCTATGGGTCTGGTAGGACCATCGGGTCCTTTCTGCCATAAATGTATAGACAGTCCAGAGCTTGCAAATCGCCATTCCATGTGTACTGGATCAGTGGGATGTATAGGACCTAGGGATTGGTATGTGTTAGCTTCAAAAATTAGGAGTTGTAGGGCCTCATCGTGCAAGGGAGTCCAATCCCACTTTGCTTTTTTTCCTAGCAAATCATACAGGGGCCTTGCAATTATTGAAAAGTCAGGAATGTGTTTCCTCCAAAAAATTAGCAGGCCTAAAGCATGCTGCAGGTCTTTTTTAGTCTCTGGGGTTTCAATTTGGTCTAGGTGGCTGAGGGTGTCTGGGGCAATACACACCATTCCTCCTTTCCACCAGATTCCCAAGAATTTTACTTCTAGGGAAGGGAGTTGTACTTTTTCAGGAGGAATACGTAAGCCCGGGGATTCTAGATGTTTAATGATGTTTGTTTGTGTTGTTTGTACAGGTGTAATCTCATCTCCTGCCACCAAAATGCCATCAATGTATTGGTATACTCTTACTCCTGGTGCAGGAGGAATGAGTGACAATTCTTGTGCTAGTGCATGATGTGCTAGAGTGGGTGAGTGTTTGAATCCTTGTGGGAGGCGAGTGAAAGTATATTGCTGGCCCTCCCCCGTGAAAGCAAAACGCTCCTGATCTTGTTCCTGCGAGGGGACCATAAAAAACATGTCCTTGACATCAATAGTGGCCATAATTTGATGAGCTTGTTCTTGTCTAGTAGCTCTCAGCTCAGCAATGTTTGGGACTGCAGCAGTGAGAGGCCCTGTATTTTGAGTTAAGCCGCCGATAGTCTCCTGTCAGTCTCCAGTTGCCATTAGGCTTGCGGACTGGCCACACAGGAGCATTGTAAGGGGAATGTGTTGCAATCACTATTCCTTTTTCTTTCAAATGTGCAATAATTGGTGTGATTCCTTCTCTGGCTCCTAAAGGCAAGGGGTAAGGTTTGACATTGGTTACTAGGGAGGGGGGAAGAGCAGGAGCAGAACTTAACAAACACAAATGGGAGGTTTCCTGCCCCAAAGTCCCTATTTTTCCTTCTTCATTGGTCCAAGGCCTTCCCTTTAGGAGGTCCAGACCCAGTGAATTTGTAGGAAATTCACCTGTAATCATTAGGGTGTCAACTGCTTTCTCTTCTGCCGGTAACCAGCGTCTTACCTTTGCTGTCATCTGGGCTTGGCTATTCTCAAAAACATCTGTGACACGTATACTCTTACGTGAGGGAGTGATTCCACGTGAGGAGGCATCTTCAATTTTAAGGGCAGACACCTGAGCACCAGTATCTACTAAAAAAGTTACCGGGGCTTTGTGGGGACCAGTAGGACAGGTTATTAACGGGTCTCCTCTGGAATTGTTAGAAAGGCGCCTGATGTGAATCCACCCTTCGCCCCCTGGCTTACCTTCTGCAAAGATAAGGGTTTTCTGTCACCTTCCCTTTCTTGTGGTTCCTCCAGGGGAGGGGCTGTAGCAGGGACAGCTTTTAATGGTTCCTCTTTTGCTGGCCACTCTTGGATGAATAGTTCTAATTTATTAGTGGGCTGGCCATCCATTAGGGTCCTTGGGACTCCCTTTTGTAAGCCCGCAATCCACAGGGCATTTCTTTTCTCCTTGCGTTCTTCCCCTGTATTTGTTTGTCTACCCAGCCCAGGGGAGAACCTTACCTTTTGGAGTTTTGCTGGGGACAGGGTTTTGCACTCTGTGCGCCGAATTGATCTAGAATCAGTTGTATTTGAAGGAATTGGGCCATATTTTCTCCCGTAATTAATTAATTCTTGTGCCACCTTCCCCCCCAGGTCCAAACCTTCCCTTTTGCCCGCGTAAGACTGAGGGAAATAGCTGCTGCCTCCAAGGTGGCTACAGCTCTTTCTGCAATTGGGAGACTTTCTATTTGTCCTTTTAGCTGCATGCCTATGGGTTTCACAGCTTCAGGGAGGCCTCTGATAAGAGGTATCATTCTCTCAGGATCCACAGGCACCATCACTGGAGATTCACCTCGTGGTGTTAATTTCCTATCATGCATCATTTGTAAACGAGCCGCTTTCTGTACACTTTCTACAGTCTGATTGACATTCCTTACTATAGCCAGGGGATCTTCTCTTTCTGAAGGACTGAGTCTGCCAGCCCAATCAGCAGCTCTCTGGGGAGGGACCAAGGAGCACGGTTATCTCCTGTGGTAAGGAAGACTCCTGCCCCTCCAGTACCCTTCTGCCTCTTTTTCTGAGAACAGAATTTGGTCAGCTCGTGTGAGAGAGAGTCTCCAAACACATTCAGTTTCAGATTCTTTGGGACTTTGGCTATACCCTTCCTTTAGTTTGGCCAATTCAGTAGCTGTAGATGGGATTTCTTTTGTGGTTATGTCAGGTGTGTCGTCGTCTGAAGCCTCATGGGTGTATTCTGTTTTAATGAAGGGACGGAGCGAGGCTGAGGGCTTTTCTGAGTGATTACGCAAGGATTCTAAGTCCGAGAGGGGGTACGCTTCTTTAGATAGTTCCAGCTCTGACTCCTTTTTTCCCTCATTTGCTGATCTTGCAAACAGCTCCTCTCGGAGCACACAGACAGTAGCCTTTTCATTCCTTATCTCTTCCTGGAGGAGGTGGGTGTTAGCTCCAGCTGAAATTGCAATGCTTTAACCAAATGCTGTAATGAAGCAGTAACTTCCGTATCAGCTTTCTGCTGGTGCTCTCTGTGTCCTACTGCAGCTAGCACAGCAGCAGCTAAGACAGAACATACCACTGGTTGCGCTTTACCGTTTTTGAGTCTCGCTCCTGTGCGCAGGACAGAGACTCGATCAACGAGTGCTTGGATATTATACCAATAGTTTTGTGCCCAGTCCGTCCCTGGAGGAGATGGCCTGGCACCAAATTCATCCAACAAAGTAAACAAAGCTTGTGTATGATGTCCCATGTTACTTACAAATGTCGGAGTGATCATTCCTAGAGGATGCCCAGCGTAAAGTAAATTTACAAAAGTCTCACCCCTGCACTCTGGGAAGGTTCCTCTTCTGCCAAACCAAAGAAAGTTACAAACACTGGAGTAGTCTCTCTTGAGGGACACCCCTTACAAAATGGTTTCTGAGGTCCTACTCCTTACACCTCGAGAGCACCTAGTGTTTACCAAAGTTACAAGTCTCAAAATTACTTTCCAAACTCCCAGGTCTTTTACCTACAGGAGTGCCAATTTCCCAGACCCTGGGCCTCGGGAGCACCGTTTTAGCTCAGGTGCATGTGCAAACACACAAGCAAACAAACAAACAAACAAAAGAGTAAGACAGAGTAAGAAAGGTAGAGAGGTGTTAGGAAATGTAGAAAGGTACGTTGTTTTATTTTCCTAAAATGATCCAATCATAAGAATTAGCAATTCATGCATTTTTTGG